>NW_028136061.1:0-488287 GCF_964662115.1 Mustela nivalis | reverse complement strand
ACTCAATCTCAGGACCTCAGGATCACTACCTGAGCTGAAAGCAGAGGCTTAACCCACTGAGCCACGCAGGCGCCCCTTAAGCAGAAACTTTATCAAAGAAATCTCTCATTTAGTGATGAGTTTAATCAATGAAGCACGACACTAACCAATGAAGCAGAAGATTTCAGATGGTTTTAATGACTTTTCTAGCACTAATATCTAAAATTTAAACATAATTTTACTTATGTTTCTATTGGACTTCAAAAGAAAGAGGAAACAAATGGACTCTTCAAATAGATAACTTGTTTGAAAAATAGAAAAGCTGTATCATTAGTTAATTAGAGCTTACTAAATTTTTAATTTATATATAACATCTGTAACTAGTAAGCATTTTTAGAGATCATGGTAGTTGATGGAAATAAAACAAAACAAAATTTGATTTTTTTGGACAATACAATATTTATATTAGTTGATATAAATTAATTAGGCTTATTTAATTTTATTACCAACATAAGCACTTTCATGTTCCAGTGGCCAAACAAAAAGCAAGATATTTGACAAACTCAGCAAGTAAGGAATATTTGTAGTTCAAAGCTGGATATTTGATCAAAAGCCTTTTAAACTGTATCTGACTTTAAAAATAGCCATTATTCCCTTTTCCATCAATTTTGCTTTAATAAATTTTGGTCATTAAGGAACCTAAAATTCTGAATGGCTTTCAATGTTTTATTTAGCATGGACTTTAAGCTTTGGGGAGAATTTTTTTCAAAATATAATCATGTTGATGCTATTTGTCATGGACCAAAGCTAGAGAGTTTAGTATTTTAGAGCCAGTTCTTTTCATCAGTCATTTGTGAAATAGCAATGGCATTTTCACTACAGGCTTCCTATTATTGATTATTCTTAAAGTTATTACTACAAAAGTTAATGTAATAACGTGACCCTATTTCACCAATCAAAAGTTGAACCATAAATGTTAACACTTCTATCAACTCACCAAAGAATTCTTTGGCGTACCCAAACTGTATATCCCAGTTCAATACACTGCTTCTAAATTTTTTTCAAATGTATTTTGGGATTTGAAAAATATTGGAATATGAATTGTACTTAATTTTCTTTTTTTAGGAAGTCTCTCTATATAATGCATTAATAAGAAAGGAATCACAGTGCTATTTTATTTTGGTTGGTATAACATATTAAAAATTAATCCCACAAAGTTAAATTTTGGACTTCCAAGACCTGGTCTCCAAAAATATTTGAATTAGTAGAATGATAAAGTAATTATATTGTTCTTTCTCTCTACCATAGTCCACTTACACATGTGATGGAAAATCTGTAGAGCCAACTCTCAGGTATTTTCATTTTTTTTTTAAAGATTTTATTTATTTATTTGACAGAGAGAAATTACAAGTACACTGAGAGGCAGGCAGGGAGAGAGAGAGAGGAGGAAGCAGGCTCCCTGCTGAGCAGAGAGCCTGATGCGGGACTCGATCCCAGGACCCTGAGATCATGACCTGAGCCGAAGGCAGTGGCTTAACCCACTGAGCCACCCAGGCACCCCAGGTATTTTCATTTTTATTAATGATAGTATTTTGTTGTCCACTTACAATACAAGAATTGTGAAACACAATCCTTGAACACATATATGTAAGTTCAAGGTATTATCCAGACATTTGGGTATCAAAAAGCATGAAAAATGAAAAAGACCAGTATAAGTTGCCATTTTATCTTTTAAAATTTTCTAAAGGACACGAGAACTTACAAACAGCGTATTACTATTTATTTTATTATTATTGTGTGATTGAAAACAACAGGGAAATCTGGTCAAAGGGTACAAACTTCCTGTTATAAGACAAATAAGTTCCAGTGATCTAATTAGCAATACTATTACGTACTTGAAGGTTGTTAAGAAAGGATGTCTTAAATATTTTCATCACAAAATATAAGGTGTTGAATTTGTTAACTGTCCTTATTGTGGTAACCATTTAACGATATATATATATCTCAATTCATCAATCTGCACACCTTGAACTTACACAATTTTATATGTCAATTACATTTCAGTAAAGCTGCAAAAAGAGAGAGGGGGGGGGAATTTAAACCAAAAAGGTAGGAAGAATATAATAAATATAATATTAGCAAAAATAATTTAAGTTTTGTTTAAAATTCACTTCATTTAGGGTGCCTCGGTGGCTCCGTGGATTAAGCCTCTGCCTTTAGCTCAGGTCATGATCTCATGTTTCTGTGATTGAGCCCTGCCTCCGGCTCTCTGCTCGATGGGGACCTACTTCCCCCTCTCTCTCTGCCTACCTCTCTGCCTACTTATGATCTCTCTCTGTCAAATAAATAAAATCTTTTCCTTATCCTTATCCTTCTTCTTTCTCTACTTTTTAAGTCAAATCAACAAAACAAAGAAACAAATTAACAAATGCATTACCATTGATTAGCAATAGGGTTAGACCAGCAAATGAACCATCAATAGCTATAAATGTATCTTCTGATGTTGGTTTGCAGAATATAGTCAAAGCCTAATTCAGGTAATATTTCTCACCATTGTCTGCCTTTTAGAGTCCAACTTACACAGGTGTCCATTGTGAAATTATATTATGTGACCCTATTGATTTAAAAGTTTGTTTTCATTGAATGGCTTTGGGTTCACAGAAGTGCTCATCTTCTCTATATTAGACCATCTTGACCTATAATTTAACTTTGTATTATTTAGCATAGCTAGAGAAAAAATATATATATAAAACATGGAAACTCACTTCTCAAACAAACAATTAAAATATACATTGTGTATTGTATTATAGCATCTTTGACCCCATTTCTAATTCTGACTTCTATATTTTGTTTATGGTTAGTAATAATAATTCCTCCATAATTTGCATTTATGAGAATATCCATGTATAAGAAATGCTTCTGTGACTTTTCTACTTTAGAGCTGGAAGGAACTTTATAAACATTAAATAATTAATTCTCACAACACTCAAGGCAAAATTTAATATTCTCACTTCATAACCAGGGAAATGAGAACAGAATGGAAATTTATCGGCTAAATGCGTTAGATAAAATGCATGTCAGGTCTAGGATGAGAATTTGTAGTGCAAATCAAGATTTGCAGATGCTAAAAGTAACTAGTCTTTAGAAGGATTATACATTATTATTTGCAACTAATATACTCAGAGTTCTTGAGAGGAAGATGTCTTGTACTTTGTCATAAGTTGAGCAAAATTATCAAACTTTTTGAAGAAACTGGAACATTGGTAAATTGCATTAGTAAATGATACAAACTATAAATTTTTTTTTACTACATTCTATTCTTTCCATGTATTTTTGGCATAAATATGTGATTTTTGAGCTGGAGTTTCACATTTCAGTGAGTTTCACATTCCATAATTCACATTTTACTTTTTGCATTCACAGTTTTAATATGAGTTACTTGAGTAAAGCTCATACAAGTGATAGAACAAAAAATATGCTATGATATACCAATTTTTGTGGTTGAAAGGGGCAAATTTTCTTACAAAAATGATTTTCTTTCTACTTAATATAGCTATGGTTATAGGAAGAAAAAACATTTTTTTAAATTTTATTTATTTATCAGAGAGAGAGAGGGGGAGAGAGCGAGCACAGGCAGACAGAATGGCAGGCAGAGGCAGAGGGAGAAGTAGGCTCCCGGCTGAGCTAGGAGCCCGATGTGGGACTCGATCCCAAGACGCTGGGATCATGACCTGAGCTGAAGGCAGCTGCTTAACCAACTGAGCCACCCAGGCGTCCCAAGAAAAAACATTTTTAATAATATAAAACTCATTTCAAAAACAGCTTACTTAATGCTGACTTAAGCAGATGAAAAATATACTTTAAATGAGAAACCAATATAGAAACCAGAAGTATAAAAAGCTTTTTTTAGCTTTTCCCATACCTCATATAGCTTATGGGAGATAGAGAGTCCATTACAGAGAACAAAAAAAGGGGTAATAAAAAGGAGCTGGATTTCAAATTTCAGGTGGCCTCAATATGCCGAAGTTTTCTCATACAAAATCATACTTTTTGATGCCCCTATGCATTCCATAAGTGAGGAGGCATGGGATGAAGAAATCTTGGATGTAAAAGAATATAAAATATTCTTGTGCACCTGAAACTAATATAGCATTGTATGCTAACTAGAATTAAAATAAAAACTTCAAACAAAAATAAAGAAAGATAATACAGAATGTAAGTAGATATTTTGGATTCCAAATTTTGGAAAAAAACTCATCTATTTTTCTTCCATTTCTAAGTCTCCTATTTTTCTGAGACAAAAACGTTTGCTTTCCACTAGTGATTCAGAATATTTAGATTATGATTGTGTATTAATCTAATGTATCTGCAAAGATTTAAAGGCATTTGCTGGCATTGTCTGAACTTTTAAAGGTAAACAAGGACTTCTTCTTCTTAGTTACAGAAAACATGTTGAAACCAGTGAGAGCTGGGTCCCCTGGCTGGCTCAGTCAGTTGGGTGACTGCCTTTGGCTCAGGCCCTGATCCTGGGATCTAGCTAGATCAGGCTTCAGATCAGGCTTCCTACTCAGTGAGGAGCTTCCTCCTCAGTAAGGAGGCTCAGTGTCAGGCTTCCTGCTCAGTGAGGAGCCTGCTTCTCCCTCTCTCTCTGCCCCTCCCCCTGGTTGTTTTCCCTCTCTCTCTCTCACATGCTTTCTCTCCCTCTCTCAAATAAATAAATAGATCTTCAAAAAAAAGAAGAAGAAAAAACAAAAAACAAACTAGTGAGAGGCTTATTTGTTTTATTGCTTTTGCCTCAGATTAAGATTGATGCCATTTCAGTTTAAAGAGTATTTGACCAGGACTATAACTTACATATGCAAATAAATGGATCCTTTTAAGCATAGTTAATTAATTAATTAAACAAACAAATAGTAAATATGAATAAAGAGCATTTGAGATTTTTTTCTAGTTAAATATTCTTGCGCCATTGTTTTTTGTTTTTTTTTTTTTTTTCCGAAATCTCTAGGCTTTTACCAGTTTGTTACATGAAGATGAATCTTAAAAGAGTAGAGAAATAAAATTTCAATTTGAAAGAGACAAAGTTCGAAAAGAAATATTTGCCCAAAGGAAGTTAGTAATGACTTGCAAAGAAAAGTGCTCGTCTATCCTGACCTTTGGTTGGACCTCTAGATGACCTTGCAGGCACCTTCAAAGTTCAGGTATGTGAAGTACCATATAATATTAACTTTATAACTCTTACATCATTATCATTTTTTTAAAGATTTTAGTTAGTTATTTGACAGAGAGAGAAATCACAAGTAGGCAGAGAGAGAGGAAAGCAAGCTCCCCACTGAGCAGAGAGCCCAATGCAGGCCTCCATCCCAGGACCCCAAGATCATGACCTGATACAAAGGCAGAGACCCAACCCACTGAGCCACCCAGGAGGCCCATGATCATTTTTAAGAAGTAAAAGTTGTTTTAAATTTACTGATAGTGGTGTCTGGGTGGCTCAGTGGGCTAAAGCCTCTGCTTTTGGCTCAGGTCATGATCCCAGGGTCCTGGGATCGAGCCCCACATTGGGTTCTCTGCTCAGGAGGGAGCCTGCTTTCCCCCTCTCTCTCTATGCCTGCCTCTTTGCCTGCTTGTCATCTCTGTCAAATAAATAAATAAAATCTTTAAAAATAAACAAATAAATAAATAAATTTACTGATATTTAATTAAAAGCTGCTATTCTGAATCTTTATTCTAATTAGAAATGTGAGGACATTGTGAACATAGATCATTTTACAATCATATGGTAGGAAGCCTGTTTTCTATTTCTACTTTTTGGAATGTTCAATATATGTATGTCTACAATATATATTATTTTAGATTAAAAAGTGGCCAAGTGTGGGCTCTTTTGACTCTAAAAAGAGTTAAACTCTCTGTTGGAAATGCATTTACACTGAAATGACTACATAGCAAAGGATTCCATTCTGAAATGTTTTCCAAGGACATATCAATAATTTAATTTATTATTTTCACTATCATTTGTGATTTCCAAATTTAGAAGTATATTAATCAATCATAGTGGACAACATTAAGTACTTCTCCTAAGTAAATATAATTTTCCACTTTGTGTAAAGCAACCCTGAATTTTTATCTAATACATTTAATCTCATTTCATACTCAAATACTGTTTTCTAAATCTACCTTTAAAAAATTAAAGTGATCTATATTTAATGAAGCAAATTAAAGATTCACATAGTATGAGAAATTTTAGAGATCACACAATTTTCCATGGTGGGGGAGATAAAGAAATTAACTAATCAGCAATTTAAATATTTTTCCTCTCTAGTCTACATACCTCCTGATAATTAACAGGATTTCTCTTACAGGATATATAGTAATAATGTTCACTAACACATAATCTCCCATTTTAAAACTGTAATTATAGTTTATTAGGTAAAATAATTAGTACAAGCATTTGTTTCCCCTTGAAATAGATGATCTATTTTAAACTGTCCTAGATAAATTATATTTCATATTCCAATCCTAATGCATTGGCAAAATTTTCTGGAACCATTATTTTGAGATACCCAAAACCTACCTTGACTTAATATGACAGAATAACATGATAGAAGTGATATCTTTCCAAAGTAAAAGAAGGAAATTTATGACATAAGAATCATAGGTATACTATCTCAATCTTAAGACTCAATCTAACTAGTATATAAATATCGTTAATGATTTAAAAATGAAGCTAAAATACTCCTCTAGACAGCAACTTATTCTTTGTATATTATTTGCTATACTGCTTATGTATTGAATCTTGCCAAATGAAACATTGATGTTTAATAAATAATTCAAATCAAACATTGATGTTCTCTGTAAAATTGCATATCCAATAGTTTAGCTTTAAATTCCGGTTTCCTGTCAACATTTAATTGTTCAATCATCTTGCTTATGCCTCTAAAAATAACTAGTTTATAAGCTGAGGCTGGGAGGGATCAAGTTGAGAATGGAGAGGGCCTTTTTATAATTATTTCTCAAAAAATAAAAGTATAGGATTCTGAGACATATTGATTTCATATTTATGTATAGATAATGTTAAGTGAGAATAAGTATACCATGTTTTTCTTTTTCAATTTAATTTAGTTGGATTCACTCTACATGATTAATCATAGGGAAAAGTATCTATTTTGGGGTTGATATATATGAAAAGTTAAAAAAAAGAAAAACATCTTCCTAAGACTTACATTAAGTAGATTCCATTAGTGACCTGTCATGAGCTCATGCCCATTAAACCTTTGTAAAATATTTCCAATGTTCTAGGATCTGACAAGGCCCTTATAAGTTAATTTAGTATGCAATATTTTTGCAAATACATACAACTTTTATCATTTTCAGGAATTAAAAGTCATTTATAAAGGTGGTTTACATAAAACAAGTTTAATTAAGTAATTTGTTCATTCCCCCATAACAGTCTTCACACATGATTGAAGACACAGGCTAAATCAGCATATCATTTTTAATAATTTCAACATATTCTGATAAATGCAAAAAGACACAGTTGTAGTTAGGAAAGAAATTTAAGAAAAGTCTCTGCCATGTGTTATGATATTAAAAATGAAATACATACATGATAAGAGATGCAAAATAGCCACACTTTATACTTAAAAACAAGGGTTAATAAAAAAGCAAAATACTAAAAGTAGGTAAGCCTAGATTACTTTGGCTTTCTCATAAAAGGCACCTGATTTCATAAAGATAATAATTACCCATTGCACAGGCAAGTTAAATGCATATTGGAGAAAAACTGTCAAAGATGACTTTTTAAAAAATTCAATATCATCGTTGAATATTAAACACTTGCTATTCAAGACTCTAACAGAATATTAGTTCTATAGTATCCAGACAATCTAAATAGCAATGAATTAAGATAGGCTCGTGTTATGGCTGAAATGGGTTAATAAACAGTTATACAATTAAGCAAATAATTTGCATATAATGCAAAAGCTCTTTCTAGTCCCATGACATTTGTTCTTAGAACCAGCAGGTTTTTACCTAATAATATTTTAGGAAGACTGAGAAGACTACTCTCTTTATCTATTTTTCCCCAGAGCTTATTATTATTTATTATTATTATTATTCTATAGTTTTAAAAATCTTATTCTAATAATTTACTCAATATTTAAAATAATAGTTATATATAAATCCCCAGAAAAGTACACTAAGCATGAATGAGTTTGTCAGTTTGATGGAAGAGTGGAAAAGAAACCCAAGGGCTCTGGGTCAGTGCAAACAAAGTTAATCTACTTGATATATCTTGCTAAGGCAAAACTGGTTACTTGTAGCCTACACTTCCAAATGGTTAAATTTTCACTGCAGTTAGCAACTTTTTTTCCCAGAAAATTGACGACTATATTCTATTTCTCTGAAATTTATGACTTTCAGTAATGAAAATGCTTTTTAATATAATAATATTTATAGTCTTGCTCTAAAGCACATTGTTCAAAATTTCCCCCAGATGATGGAAGATCTTAGATGACTAAAATAACTTCAACAAAAGTAATAGTTTATGGAGGTGATTTTTATAAATATTAATAAAGACCATTCACTAAGGCCCTCCACATATCGGACACTGGACAAAGCTTTTTGCATATATTATAGCTTTTAATTCCCTCATAGTTCTAGGCTGTGAAGAACTATATCCACCTTTTTCCATATTTGGAGTCTGAGTCAGAAAGACTATTGGCCAAAGTCAGACAATTAGTAAATTAAAAAGCAGAGTTTTGTAGCTAGATTTACTTAGTTGACGATCAATATTTTAAAGGATCTCTTAAGCCTAAAATTTTTTGTGTGTGTTTCACCAGGCCCAAACTTGTGCTTTTGCATGACTAAATGCCTTATTTTATTTCTGAAAAACTAGATTAGAAAATTAAGTATTACGGTCTCATCAAAGTGTATCGAGCTTCTATACTTTATGAAATGCTCTTTTCTTTTCTCAACTTAATATTACTTTCAATATTTAATTAATATTAATGTAAAATATTTACTTAATTTTAGATTAAAATTTAAACAAGGAAGTATATATTAAAGTAAGGATCAATATTCTAAGGATATGCATATCTATACTTACATAATTTACTAATTTAATGTTGTTATATAAATACCATGTTTATATGAAGATAACTCTATATACCATGTACCATAATCTGAACCTCATTTTGATATGAAAACATGCTGTCATAGATGCAAGGGGAACTAAGAATGCCATCTCACAGCATAACTGAAAATGTAAATGTCAGATTCTATGTGTGTACATTAAATCAAATGGGATACTGAAGTCACGAAAAATTTTCCAAGCCAGAGTAGACTTCTATCAATTCATTTACCTTATACATGAGGCTGATACGGGATGAATGAAGAAAAAAGTAGCTCCTATTCTGATCATGTAATAAACTGATATAATTATCTGTAACCAAATGCTAAAGGGCTAACACAAATTCAATTTTATTTTTATTTTTTAAATATTTTATTTATCTATTTTAGAGACAGAGAGAGAGATAAAGAGAGAGATTGCATGACTAGGAAGAGGAGCAGAGGATAAGCAGATTCTAGCTGAGCACAGAGCCCCACACAGAGCTCAATCTCAGGACGCTGAGGTCATAACCCAAGTTGAAACCTAGATTCGGGCACTCAACCAAATGCACCATCCAGATACCCCAACAAAAAATCATTTTTAGAATAAGATGAATAGTTATATAAGTTTCCATTGAGCATAGCATTATATATGCCTAAGGCTTTTAAAACCTGATTATCTCTAAACTATTTTTTTAATGTGTTTTGGCTATAATGGCCATAAGTTATCTCTATATTTTCTTTAAAATTAGAATACATGTGTTCTTCATACTTAAAATTCTTTTCCTCTATTTTGTCAGTTAAGCTTTACCTTTCCATCAAGATATACTATAAGTCTATTGTTTTAAGACTATAGCAATGATCACTTGAATTCTTGCATAATTTAATAAATATTTTTTTAAGTGTATGTATTAGCTTCAAGATTATTTCTGGAACACCTAAAATATGTGAGACATTATTTGAAGCACAGGAGATACCAAGATGAAAGTGACAGAGTCTTAAACTCATGGATATAGAAGAGACAATAATCAAGAAAGTAAGTAAATCTTTAAAGTCCATGCTATATGTATTGAGAACATAAAAGTACAGAGAAAAATCATTCTTAGGAGGTGGAAAGTTAAAATGACAAACCTCCTTAATATAAGATTACAAGGAAGGGTTCTTTTAAGGAAATGATTTTTTACCTGAGATGTGAAGGATGAGCATCAGCAAATGAAGAACCAGCACTTTTTCCTGTGATAATATAATTTGCATATGAAACTATCATGATTGTGTATGAATATTTAAATTTCTTGTAGGATTTTTTTATCCTAGAGAGGGTGATGTGATCTTTCATCACAGTGATTAGTAGATTGCAAATACAACTTTAAACTCCCTACAGTAGAAAATACATTTCACATGTATGGGAAAGAACACCATTTTTTTCCATTATTTATTTTTTACAGTGTCTTTATGTAATACAAAACTTCTCCTTATAGCCAGGTGGGTTTAAGCTTACTTAATTCAATTTCAAACTGGGAATGGATTTTATACAAATGCTTAGGCTCACTATCAAATATAATCATGCAAGAGCAGGATAGTGGACAATATGAGAAAGCCAAGGTTCTAATCCATTTTTAATGTTCTAGAAATTCAAATAAACAAGGCAAATAGGAGTATATTAAAAGTATGTTAGACCTAGTCCTACAGTCAGACATATTATAATAAGCAATTAATACAGCTTGACATACAAAATTCCAATAGAATTACTAGATCACATTACGTTGATTTTAAAAACATTTTGTTTCAATCAATGTATCTGATTTTATTTTCTTCTGTACTGATTTGTAGGATTGTGCATTAGATTAGTTTTCAAGAGAAAAATAGTAACATGTAAGATTAGGTTACAACAACAATTTTCTACATTTTATATGCTTTTTGTCCCCTTGTTTATTTCTTGGATAGTGTTGTCTTAATCTTAAATAAAAGCTTAGTTATTTTTGCGTTCTTGACACATTCTCATTAAACAAAACCCTAATTTTACCTTAATTATAATCTTTGGATTTATTTTAGTCCTTTATTGTTACTTTCATTTCCTTTCATGCCCATTGTATTTATAATCTTTTCCTATTTATGTACATTTTGTCAGGTATTTTAAATCACATTTGGAATGTGGCAAAAAAAGGAAGGAAAAAGGATAAAAAAGAAGTGCGAGAAGAAGAAAATAAGGAATATAGTTACTTATTTCACAACAAACTGAGAATAAATTTCATACAAATGTTTGGGCTGTCTGTCAAATACAACCATGTAGAGGCAAGAAACTAGACGATGTGTACAAAAGTTATGTGATGGGAGAAATAGAAATGGTGGATAGAAACACTCCTACAACAATCCAGTTAACAGAGGTTTCAGATAAGTTTTTTTTTTTTTTAAGATTTTATTTATTTATTTGAGACAGTAAGTGGGTGTGTAGGAGAGAGTACAAACAGTGGGGAGGGGCGGGAGCAGTGGGGGTAGAGGCCAACTCCCCACTGAGTGGGGAGCCAGCCCATCATCAGCCAATCCCAGGACCCATGAGATCATGACCTGAACCAAAGGCAGACACTTACGTGACTGAGCCACCCTGGCGCTTCCTCAGATAAGTTCTTTAAAACTGACATATATCAGGGTAAATTTATCCTATGTAGAATTAGGTAACAATAAAAAGTGCAAATGACTGCTATATGTAAAACATGAATAACCTTCAGACATGATATTGAGTAAAAAACTTAAAGTGTTAAAGACCCTAAAGTCCACATGTGGTATGAGTTCATTATATGAAGTTCAAAACCATGAAAAATAAAACTGTTTTGTTAGATATCAAAAGACTTTTTCCTGAGAAGGGCCATGGATGAGCTTGCTGAGATATTAAAAGAACTTATATGTTTAGTTCTATGTGATGATACAAGTTTTTATGCATAATTTTTAATATTATCAACCTGTATACTTAAATCTGTACATTTTACTGTACTAACCATTACTTTGATGATACAATAAAGTACAAAATGTGCTATAAACAGTTATATTCCAAGTAATATTAAATGTATATGATATACATAATTTGAAATAGTCAACATAATGGAACAAACTTGCCAAATATGACACAAGAAGAAATATAAAAGACATAGAACACATGAAAATTCTAAAGCATTGAAGATTTATAGCAAGGACCAAAGGATTTCTCAAACATAAAACTGACACAGATGGATTTACTGGTCAGTACACACAAATTCAATTAATACCTCTGAACATATAAAATTTTTTCCCAGCATAGGGGGAAGTCAGAAGATGGCGGAGAAGTAGCAGGCTGAGACTACTTCAACTACCAGGAGATCAGCTAGATAGCTTATCTAAAAATTGCAAACACCTGCAAATCCATCGGCAGATCGAAGAGAAGAAGAACAGCAATTCTGGAAACAGAAAAACAACCACTTTCTGAAAGGTAGGACCGGCGGAGACGTGAATCCAAAGCGACGGGAAGATAGACCCCGGGGGGAGGGGCCGGCTCCCGGCAAGCGGCGGAGCAACGGAGCACAAAATCAGGACTTTTAAAAGTCTGTTCAGCTGAGGGACATCGCTCCAGAGGCTAAACCGGGGCGAAGCCCATGCGGGGTCAGCGTGGCCTCAGGTCCCGCAGGGTCACAGAAGGATCGGGGGTGTCTGAGTGTCGCAGAGCTTGCGGGTATTGGAACGGGAAAGCCGGCTACAGAGACAGAGCCGACAGTAAGCTCACAGCTCGGGGTGACCTTGAACCGGTCGCAGGCTCGGTGAGCTCGGTGAGCTCGGAGCGCGGCCGGAGGTCAGGCAGACGGGAGTAACTGGGCGCTGTTCTCTGAGGGCGCACTGAGGAGTGGGGCCCTGGGCTCTCGGCTCCTCCGGGCCCAAGACCAGGAGGCCGCCATTTGTATTCCCGCCCTCCGGAACTCTACGGAAAGCGCTCAGGGAACAAAAGCTCCTGAAAGCAAACCTGAGAGGATTACTCACTCCGGCCCTTGCTAAGAGCGGTGCAATTCCGCCTGGGGCAAAGACACTTGAGAATCACTACACCAGGCCCCTCCCCCAGAAGATCAACAAGAAATCCAGCCGAGACCAAGTTCACCTACCAAGGAGTGCGGTTTCAATACCAATGAGAGCAGCAGAATTCCAGAGGAGGAGAAAGCAAAGCACGGAACTCATGGCTTTCTCCCTGTGATTTTTTTTTAGTCTTGCAGATAATTTAATTTTTTTCTTTTTCATTTTTTGTTTTTTTTCTCGACTTCTGGTAAATTTTTTTCCCAGCATTTATCCTAAAATTATTTAAAAAATTTAGCATATTGTATTATTAGAACAGGGCAAGAAATGAGGATTACATAGCAGTTACTTTCATGAGGATGGAATAAAAAAATAATGAATTTATTGTTAATCAAGGAAGTAATGCCAAGCAAATTATGATATGCATATCATGTGTATATTACAATAATCAAGTTAAATTTATATTGTATACTTTAACACTCTCTTAACTTTGGAAAATCAATGTATGCACTCTATCAAATTAAAAATTAAAAGAGAAATTCATGTGGTAATCTCAATATATGCCAAATAAGCATTTGTTGAAATTCAACATTCATCTTGATAAGATCAGTTATCTAGCCAGTAAGAGAAGGGGACTTTTTTTTTTACACTAATAAAGATGTATTAGTAAGAGTAAGCTAACTGCCTTAGTAAATGACCTCCCACTTTAAGTAATTATAAAATACATTTTTTTTTTTTCCTGCAAACAATGATTCAATATATAGGCTCCTTGTTAAAGAACTCTTCTAGGAGGCTTTTCTCAAAGTAGTGATTCAAAAACCAAGTGTCTTGTGAATTTTCTGAAATATACTCTATGGCCTTTATTTTCAGCTGCCAGAGATAGAAAACAAAAATTGATTATGCAGTTCTTAAGTGCTAAGCCACAGAGTAGAGCACACCATTTATTCCTGTGACCATCAGAACCAAAATAAGTCACTGTTAATTTCAAGTGTTATGTAAGTGTACAAGTCTTATTCCCAGTTAGAAGAGAAAATATAATTTTGTGAATGCATAGCAATTTTAGCTACAAACTTGATCTGCAATGTAACTAGAGAAAATACTATACTTTAAAATACTAAATCTTTAGTATTTAGCATTTATAAAATACTAAAATCTTTAAACTTTCTTTTTGAAGTAAGAACAAAATATGGACATCTGCCATCAACATTTCTTTCAACATTGGATTAGAGGTCTCAACTAAAATTCACTCAAAAATTACTAATTAAGGGGTGCCTGGGTGGCTCAGTTGGTTAAGTATCTGACCAGCTGACTCTTGATTTTGGCTCAGATCCTGATCTCAGAGTGCTGAGATCCAGTGCCCCCCAGAGTAGGACTCTGCTCAGTATGGAGTCTGCTTCTCTCCCTGTCCTTCTCTCTTTTTCCTTCTTCCCCTCCCCCTGTCCCGTGTACTCTCTTTAACTAAAATCAATAAATAAATCTTCTAAAAAATTAATTAAAAGTAACAAAATTAAATGTTAACTAAAATTAACTTAGTTTTATTAGCTCAAATACATACAACATGTATTTATATTAAATTTAATTGAAATTTATTGTCTATCACCATCTCTTTTTTATTATGCAGTGTTATCCAAAAATACTAAAAGGGAAAAATAGCACATAGAAATTTCAATATATTCTAGTTAAGAAATTTGTTTTGTTCTCGTTTGTTTAAGAACAGAAATTAGAATTGGAAAGTAGGTTTGTTTTGATTATACTTGACTGAAAATGTGTGTGAAGAGGGGTGTCTGATGGGAGGGGCAGTGAATCTAGAGGTTATCCAAGTAATTTTATCAATTTTGGGACAAAGAGAGTCATAGCAATAGATCTAAACTAATTTAAAAAAAACATAAAATATGAATATTTCCCATAAACTCTGTCTCCCCACACATAGTTGTCCTTATTGTTAACATATTATATCAATATAGTACAATTGTTACAATTGATAAACAATACTAATAAAGTATTATCAACTAAAATCCAAAATTTATAAGAGTTCACTTTTTAAATAGAACAATTCTATGAATTTTACCTTCCACCAGTACATTATCACAGAAAGAAGTTTCACAGACCTAGCAACCCCTTATGCTATATTGACCAATCATTTTCTTCCTCCTCTCAATCCCTGGCAACCACTGATCTGTTTATTTTCTTTATCGTTTCACCTTTCCTAGAATGTCATAAAACTGAAATCATACAGATTGGCTTCTTTCTTTCAACAACAGTGTTTAGTTTCCACCATGTCTTTCCTGGATTAATAGCTCTTTTCTTATTGTTGCTGAATATTATTGCTATGTATGAATGTCCATAGATGGTTCATCCATTTACCCATTGTAGGATATCTTGGTTTGCTTACTTTTGGCAATTAGCAAAAAGTTGTTTTTTTTAATAAAAATTCATAAACAAGTTTTTGTGAGAACAGAATTTTTTTTTAAACTTGTCATGATTTTTTTAAATTAATTACTTCTTTTTCTTTTTCTTTCTCTTTTTCTCTTCTTTTTTTCTTTTTTCTTTTCCTGTGCTATGGTGAGGGGAAAAAAGGTTAAAAAAAGGAAAAAAAAAAAGAACATAAATTTTTAACTTATTAGGAGAATACCTAAGAGTGTGTCAGCTACATTTTATGGTTAATCAATGCTTAGCTTTATAAAAACCTGCTAAATTATCTTCCAAAGTAACTACCAACTTGCATTCCCACTAGCAATAAATAATTATTCTTATTGTTCTGCAAATTCACCAAAAATTCATAGTTTCAATTTTTTTATGCATTTTAACCAGGCTAATAGATATGTAGCAAGAGTGAGTGAGCACAGGCAGACAGAGAGGCAGATAGAGGCAGAGGGAGAAGCAGGCTCCCTGCCAAGCAAGGAGCCCGATATGGGACTCGATCCCAGGACGCTGGGATCATGACCTGAGCCAAAGGCAGCTGCTTAACCAACTGAGCCACCCAGGCGTCCCTGCAATTCCTAATCATATATGATGGTAAACATCTTTTCATTTGCTTTTTTCCATCTCAATCTTCTTGGATGATATATCTGTTCATGTATTTTGTCCCCTTTTTATTTGGTTGTTGTTTTGTAATTGTTGAGTTTTGAGAATTCTTTGTATACTTTAGATACAAGTCCTTTATCACATATGTTACATCTTTTGTAATGGTGCCAAGGTTCTTGGATATTCAATTCCATATTATTGTTCTTGTTTTTGCATTTTAATTTTGGAAACCTCTATTGAAATACCTTCAAGTTCAGTGATTATTTCTTTGGCTGTTGCCAGCCTGTTGATGAGCCTTTCAAAGTCATTCTTCATTTCTGTTACAGACTATTTTATTTCTAATAGATCCTTTTTGTTCTTAGTTTTAATCTCCCTGTTTAAATTATGCATCTGTTCTTACTTGGTGTCCATTTTTTCATTAGGGGCCTCAGCATGGTTAATCATATTAAATTCCTATTCTGATAATTCTAAAAATTCTTGTCATAGCTAAGTCTGGTTCTGATGTTTGCTTTGCTTCTTGAGGCTGTATATTTGCCTTTTTAACATACTTGTTACTTTTTTAAAGATTTTTATTTATCCATTTGACAGACAGATCACAAGTAGGCAGAGAGGCAGGCAGAGAGAGAGGAAGAAGCAGGCTCCCTGCTGAGCAGAGAGCCTGATGCAGGGCTCGGTCCCAAGACCCTGAGATCATGACCTGAGCCGAAGGCAGAGGCTTTAACCCACTGAGCCACCCAGGTGCCCCCATGCTTGTTACTTCTTTTTGAAAGTCAGAGATGAAGTATCCAGTAAAGGAATTGAGGTAGCTATGTCTTCCGTGTGAGATTTTATGCTTATCTGTGTTTACTATTTGCTTTACCAGTAGGAGTCAGAGTCTAAAATTTCCTCTAATATCTTTATTTTTATCTCACTTGTTTTCATTGGATTTTCCTAGAGATTCCTAAATTGGATCTGAAGCTTGCAGTTTTTCATCTCTAATTCCTGTTGTTATATAGGATTCCTACTGGTATGGTGGTAAGATGTTAGAAGATGGGAAACATTCTATAGTTCTATGATTATGTCTTAGTCTTTTATTGAGCCTGAGTTGGGTATTCCTTTTCCTCCACATCAGTAGCTATGGTTGGATTTTTCTCTTCCCAAAGGTTGGTTAGCATTTGTTAAAATCCCTGTTGGTTAGGCTCTTATAAAATAGTTTTCTTCAGACCATGTTAAGGAGAACAGAGAGCATTATACTATTTCAAAATAGCTACTTTTTCCCCACTCTCTGTGGGAAAGAAGAGTTCCCAAGTCTTCAATGTGAGAATTTGACAGTCCTCCTGTTAATAAACTCCTGAGAGTGTGGGAAGCCTATCTATGACTGGGCCTCTTTCTATTTTTAAGTCACAAGCTAGCCTACACTAAGTCTCCAGTAATTCACCACTTAAAATTGAAAGTGTCTCTACTTGGCTCCAGCCACAGCCTTCTACTTCTAGGCTTCTCCTTTCATAAACTTTGATTCTTTGTATGTGCCTGTCTGTCTCTCCAGTTGTCATGTAAGTAATCTGTCCCGGGACCTCAATTTCCAGAGAGATCTAAAAAGAGTTGTTGATTTTCAGTTTTTTCAACTTTTTTCTTATTGTGAGGATGGGAGTGGCAACATTCAAGCTTTTTAGATGACAGACTGGAATCTGGTAGAGTGTGTGTGTGTGTGTGTGTGTGTGTGTGTGTGTGTGTGTGTGAAAAGACAGAAGTTTATTAGGTGAAGATGTAGAAAAAGCTATCAAGAATGAGAGGGGTCAGCCCCAACATGGTTGCTGAAGAGGGTATTTAGGGTTGGTCTTTTATAGAAAGCTAACCAGGGAGCTTAAATCCTTTTAACATCTCTATTGATATCACCATTGAAGAGGACTAGTGATAACACCTTCAATGGATTACTTCCTTTTTAGGGTCTGGGTATTCTTTGTTGGTCATAGGTGTTTATCACAAAAAAGACAACCATCCCACATGCCTAGGGCAGGGTGGTCCTGTTTGTTCCCTTATCTCTGGGTTTCCCATACCTCCATATTTTTGCGATTTCTATGAGCCTGATCACAGAGCCCCCTACCTCTCCCTACCTAGCCCATATGTCCCTTACTCATTCCTCCCCTTGACACAGTGTCCTTTGTTATAGACTCATCATTTGCAATAATAGTTGTGTGTTACTTTCCATCTTCTAGTTTTCAAAGAACATGTAACTTTGAGATAATAGGACATGTTCCTCATTTTATTATCTACTGAATATAATGACTCTATTTTGAATGACCTCAGACTACTTTGAATTAAGTCAGTGAACATTGCTTGATAGAAACAGAGAAGTATCAGGGGAAACTATGCAAAATGTTGTGTGTGAGTATGACAGTGTGTTTGTGCTTCGTTTTGAATAACGTGATTTTAAACCTAATCATTTATTTTTTAAAGATTTTATTTATTTGTTTCACAGAAAGAGAAAGAGAGAATGTAAGTATGAGTGGAGGGGAGGGGAAGAGTCAGAAGGAGACACAGACTCACCACTGAGCAGGGAGCCCAAAGGGGGGCTCAATCCAAGGATTTGGGATCATGACTAGAGTCAAGGCAGATGCTTAACCAACTCAGCCACCCAGGCACTCCTAAAGTTAACCATTTAGAAAAACTAGATGTATGATAAGATGCTTCACAAACCTTTTAATATGTGTATATTTTAATGTATGGCAAAAAATTCATAAAGACACTCCCAAAATAAGTGATTTCCCCAATTTTTGTTTAATTTATTAATATGCAGAAACAAATTATTAACCTCTTCTGTGTGTTTATGTTTCTAGACTCTTTATTTGTTAAAACCACACATCTTCTTATACCATATTTTCAGTTAGAAGGCAGTACCTCTAGGGGTGCCTGGGTGGCTCAGTTGTTAAGCATCTACCTTCGGCTCAGGTTATGATCCCATGGTCCTGGATTTGAGCCCCACATTGGTTTCCCTGCTCAGCAGAGGGCATGATTCTCTCTCTTCCTTTCCCCCTACCTGTATTCACTCTCTTGCTGTCTCTTTCTGTGAAATAAATATAATCTTAAAAAAAAAGTAAATTATGCAATTGGAGTCAGTTTTTATTTAACAAAATGATTTTAAAACAATCATGAAAATGGAATGCTACTTTGGTAATAAAATTTGGGAATAAATTAAAAAACAGATCTTACATGATTCTGCAACACACAATAGAGGGAATAGAGGTATTTTTAATAAATAATGAGCAATATCAATTGTTAAAAAAGGGAAAAATGGTGGTGGTGGAAATTTTGGGGAAGGTTGTTGGGGACTGGACCATGACAAAGAAAAAAAGTTTGGAGTAAATGGTTAAGATTGGTTTCACTAGACTTTTTCTATGCCTGCATAATATTCCTCTGTGTGTGTATGTATGTGTGTATGGGTCTGTGTCTATCTATGTACTACCTCTTCCTTATCCATTCAGCTATTGATGGATATTAGATTGCTTGCCATTTGCAACAACATATATGGACCTAGAGAATATTACGGTAAGTGAAGTCATGCTGAGAAAAAAAATACTCTATAATTTCACTCATATGTGGAATCTAAACATACACACACACACACACACACACACACACACACACAAGTGAATAAAATAAGGAAAAGCAGAATCAGACCTATAAACACAGATAATAAACTGATGTTTGTCAGAGGAAAAAGGATGGGGGGGGGTGGGCAAAATGGGTGAAGGGAAGTAGGAGATACAGACTTCCAGTTATGGAATGAATAAGTCATGGGGATGAAAGGTACAGCATAAGGAATTTATTCAACGATATTATAATAACATCATATGCTGACAGGTGGTAGCTACGCAGTGATGAAGACAGTGTAAATTATAAGGATGTAGAATGCTGTGCTATGTTGCACACCTGAAACTAATTAACATTCTGTGTCAACTAGACTATTTTTTTTTTAATTTTAAAAAATAAAGATGAGGAAAAAATGATTGGTTACACTGAAGAGGAGATTAAGAACAGTCCAGGCAAAGGAACAGAATCTCTGAGGTTGAGAGTGAGAAATAATTGGCACCTAGGGATGGGACATTTTAGACCCTAGGAATTATGGAGGAAGGAAGGGCATTGATGAACTTTGGTTTCTCAGAACTCTCACTGGAGACTTCCACAAAGACAATGCACTGTTGGGGCTCTCCCAAATAGATGCAAGCACCTTATATTTATCTTTCTGACAGATTTCTCTGACTATGATTTGATAGCAGGAGGCTTCCGACTTGCACCTCCCATGCAAAATAACTCCAATGCCATACCTACCTCCACTATCAGTCACATTAACAGAATACTTTAACATCTCTGAGGAACAAATTCAAAAGTAAAACATCTTCTTTTGAAAGACACATTAAAAAATAAAGAGACAAGTGACAAACTGGAAGAAATATTTACAGTACATATATCTGAACCCCAGAATAAGTGTTACACAAAAAACAGAATTCCAATGTTAAAAAGACTGTTCAGGGAAATCAACAACAATGACAATAATAAAAATAAAGAAGACATCAAGAAATACTCTATAGAGGAAAATGGTAAATAAGCACATGAAAAGTGTGCACCATTACCAGGGAAATGCAATTAAATCCATAATAAGATAGTACGATACATCCAACTGGATGTTGGTTATGGTATGTAACAAACAGAACTCTCTTATATGGCTAGAGTGAGTGTAGAAATGGACAATCATTCTAGAAAACAATATGGTAAATTCTTTTATTTTTTTGATGTTTTTTGCAATTTCTTAAAAAATTAAAAATATAACTTCTTTATAACTCAACTTTTCTACTGTTAAGTGTTCATCAAGTAAAAAAATGAAATCATAAGCCAAAACTTATAAAAGTGTTTATAAGAATGTTCCTAGGAAATCCGTTCATAATCACAAAAAAATAAAATAAATAAATAAAACTCAAATGTCCATGATTAGGTATAGATAAATAAAACATGCATATTCACACAATAGACTACTATTCAAGAATCAAAAGGACAAATTACTGCTTTGTGCAATAACATGTGTAAATCCCAAGGCATTAAGCTATATAAAAGAAGACACAGGCAGAGGAGGAATTCATACTTTATGATTCTATTTGTAGGAGGTTTAAAACTGACAACGCTATTATACTGTGAAAGAAAGCAGAATTGTGCTTGCTTCTGTGGATTTGTGAGAATGGGGAGGTTATTGATTAGGGACTGAGACAAAGGGAGATACATTAATAAAGTGTGCTTTAGATGCATATAAGTATGTGCCAAAATCTGCAGGACTTATTTAATTATCTGTTCATTTCAATGTTTGTAAATTATACCTCAAAGCAAGAAAAGCACTGGAAGATACTATTTCAAAATCTTGTTGGTGTTTCAAGAAAAGTTATCCTGAAAGAGAAATTAGGATAAAGACACACTTCCCTGCTCTGTTTCTGTGGTCTTCTTCAAGCTTCAAACCCTCATTTGTCTATCATATCTCATCCCTCTTCTTCAGGGATATTTCTCGGGCAATTTTTCCACCTATCCCCTGATCCTCTCCCACTCTCCCTTAACTGAATCCTTACTATCAGCATAAAACATACTCTTATTTCTTTTACCTACGGGAGGAAAGGAAAAACAAAACAAAAAAACAAAAAAACAAACAAATGGAAAAACCCTCCCTTCAGCATTGTATCTTACTTGTCATAATAATTCCCATGCCAAATTCTGAAGTTTTCTCCTAAATTTAATCTTCTTACAGAACTGGAAATGAGAATACCAGGTTTTCCACTGATAACGAGGACATCTTTGAATTGTTTTTGATTTTTATTTCCTTTACGCCCTATATCACATTCTTGTCTCAGCTTTGAAAATACATCCCAATTTCCCTCAACAATTTCTTACCTCTGCGTACTCCAAACATTGTGATCAAAGGCAATATTGCCTTGAGTCTTGATTATTCCTATGGCCTCCTAACAAGTTTCTCTACTTCCATCATCTCCGCTTCTGTCTGTTGTCACTACAGCAGCCAGGATAATCACATTAATATATCACTACTCTGTTCTAAATTCTTTAATGCCATTGCAGAGTGACAGTATCTTAATGACCTAAAATGCTCTTTCCATCTGATATATATTTTTTTCACTTTGAACATTTCTTCTGTTATGCCAAGTCTCCCTGTCTCCCTGTCTTTCCCTTAGGCGGTACATGGAGTAGTTTTCTCCCTTCCCTCCCTCAAGACTGATCAAATGTCTCCAGCTCAGTGATGAGTCCCAGTAACATATTTACAAATTCATGTCCTATATGAGTGTGTGTAGGGGTGTGTGTCCCATCTCCTTTCTCTTTTTTTTTCCTCCATAACATTTATCACCTCTTAACATAATGCACATTTTATTCTATTGTCTCAACCTTCCCAGTAAAATATAAGCTTGATGAAGGCAAGTATCTTTGTTCTGTCTTTAGCATATAGAATCATCCCTCATACATAATAAATATTGAGTCCATTAGCCAATTTTGGAAATTGTAGGTAGTCTTTTAGATCTACCTAGATCTTCTAGGTAGACTTCTAGATCTATCCTTGCAATTTAAAGTTATATTCATATTTTTTGAATTCTATTAAACCTACAGCAAAACAGAATATATTTATAGATGATTTAACATTTCCAGTGAAAACCCTAAACATTAAAAATAGTTCAAGAACATTATCATCAAAGAATATTTACAGCTGCCAGCTGGTATTGGCATAATTATATATATGTATATATAACATGCATATATGATAATATTATATATATTCCAATCATCTCATTAATGTTGGTGGTAATAGCATCAGGGGAAATTCCTCTTTTTTTAATCTCTAACTCCCTGTAAGGAAATATGAAGTAATTTTCTTATTGCAAAGTGAATAATGCTTAAGGAATGAAATCAGTCCCCCATCAGGGAAAAATTGGCAGAAAAGTTGAAATATTTATGACTTCTTTTACAACCAGGCATCTCAGCAGCATAAGCAGAATATGTACCTATGCTAAAGGCAACAAAATACTACATCTGAACATCTGAGAGGTAAACAGTTGGAATTTCCTCTTTTCCCTGAAAAGTTTGAAAAATAATACAACAACAAAATCAGAATTGGTATGATATTGTCATCTGGCCCAATTATAACTTTGGCCTTTTTAATCTTAATGCTATGATTCCAGTATGTTGAGTCGTATTTGTGGAATACTTGTATTCATTGAAGGAAATGTATAGTACAATGGTGCTTTCAGGTAGGCTGGTTGGTTTTGTTTTGTTTTATCCCTGCCACATTTTTTCTAAATGCTTAAATTATCAGAGGTAAGCATTAAATTTCTTTAATGGATTACATGCCAAGAAATTAAGAACCAGGGTGCCTGGGTGTCACAGTCAGTTAAGCATCTGAGTCTTGGTTTCAGCTCAGGTCATGGTCTCAGGGTCATGGGGTTGAGTCCTGTTTCAGACTGCACACTGTGTGGAGTCTGCTTAAGATTCTCTTTCTCTCTCCCTCTCTCTCTGCCCCTTCCATTCATGTTGTCTCTCTCCCAAATAAATAAACAAAATCTGAAAAAAAAAAAAGAACTCACAACAAGCTAAAATACTGAAGAAAGGATTCAAATTACTTACATGAAGGTGCAAAGTTATTTGTAATCTCTGTTACTCAATGCATTTTGGAAGTAACAAGAAACAGCCATAATGTAAGTCATTCATGCTATAATACTTGTGTAATTTATTTGGCATTTTTGAAGAATAGGTTAACACTTCCAATCTTTTTTACATTTTCTTAAGGCAATCTTTACTACTGTAATATTCTTAAGTTCTTCTTTCTAGGTTTATTTCAACTCTTTAAATTTTTTATTTATGAATTAATTTTATCATCAGACATGAAGCTGTCTATAATCCATTATGGAGTCCATTCTACTCTTGGCCTGAGTATAATTAGGGTGCATATCATATACTTTGCTTTGGGAAACTTACCACATATAAAATTGCCTTCTGACTTGCTCTTAGTAAGTAGAGTTAGGTTAAGAATGCTTCCTTATCCTAAGTGTCATGAGAAGTAGGAACAAAATTTTCTAATTTATATATTTTATGAGTCTTGAGACTACTTGTAAATTTTAAGAATTGTCATATATATATATATGTGTGTGTGTGTGTGTGTGTGTGTGTGTGTGTGTGTGTATATATATTTTTTTTTTTCCACTAAGTTAGGAAGGGTAGCTAAACAATCACAAATTGTGGCAGTGGTTAGGTCCACGCCAACTGATCACATGAGGGAGATGTACAAGATATTATTGCCACACATATCCTTTTTTTTTCCCCTATGACAGTTCATTTTCTGTGTCAACTTGACTGTGCCATGTTGCTCAAATATTTGATTAAACTTTATTCTGGATGTTACCATGAATATTTTTTAGAGGAAATCAACATTTAAATCAGTGGATTTCTAATAAAGTAGATTATCTTCTAGAATATAGGTGGCAAGTGTTTGAGGGCCTTAGTAGAATGAAGATTCACTTCTCTTGAGCAAGAAGGCATTGTGCTAGCAGACTGGCTTTGGACCAAAAGACAGCTCTCCTGGGTCTCTACCAGCTGGCCTACCTTCTCTTTCTTTCTCTCTTTTTCTCTCTATATCTGTATCTACTTTTCTCTATGTCTCTCTCTCTCTCTCCATTTACACATATCTATAGATACACACACACATGCACACGCTTCCAGTGAGTTACATATTTATGTCAGTTGCTAAATTTTTTGCTTCATAGAATGTGGCCTTGGTTCCAAGATATATTATGAGGAATCCCATGCTATTTAATCAAAGCCTCTATGAGCTTTTGATTAGCGTTGAAGTTCAAGGTATTGTAGACAAGGAAGGGAAACTCATACTCACGATATTATATGCTTATCTGGTCAAATGAGTCACTGTTCTGTCCCTGCTGAAAGGGTGAAATGAATATGACATAATTAGTTTGTCTCTGTGCTGATTAACCTCCTCAAAAAAATCAAGAAATCAAGTATCTTCAAGAAATCAAGAGCTCACTATCCACCTCTGTTGCTAATGAGTCAAATGCCAATCAGCAACAATAGCTGGGTTAGCTTTAGTAAATGTCAGCCCATGTTGTTGGGCCCACCTATAGACTCCATCTCTGTCATCATGACTAGTCTGTTAAAGAGTGAGTTTTGCAAGTATCGGAATGATAAAGGACAGAAGCTAGTTGACACTGACTGGCTAATTCATTTCATACTTGATTGTTTAGTGTCTCTTCTGCAATAAGTGCTCTTTAACAGGCATTAATGTCTAATAGAGAGATCTTTATTCATTTATATGTAATCTCAAAGATCTGTTTGCATTCTTTTTCCGTTCTTTAATCCTCAATTTTTCTTTCAGGCCATTAACTAACCAAATAAGCCATCTTTGAATGCCCATAAACTCATGCATATGCTTAACTCAAGCCAATTCTCTCTCCATATAAAAGGGATGACCAGGTACAGCATCCAAAAATGCCAACAAATAGGAGGAACTTCCCTTACCATTGTGTTTTAGGATCACTCTTGAGTGTAGCTATAATGCAGCAGCAGTTTACATTTACATTTACATTTACCTTCCTATACTGGGCATATTCATCTGTGAATGAAGACTGATTTTCTTCTTTCTTTGGCAGCTTGTCATAAGGACCTCCCATTAGGCAACAGGTGGGAATTGAAGGAGAAATCTCAGTATAGGCATGGTAGAAGACATTGAGTTCATTTGTTCTGTTTCTTTGTGACTTAGGAACCTACTCAAGTCACTTCCTGTATGTACCACTTCAATGTTAATGATGAATTGCATCTGGGCCTGCCCAATCTTACCCAGGTAGGACTGATATTACCAGCACATGACAAGTGTTTCTGGATACATGGTTAAGTATGGTCTTATTATAGTACATTAAGGATTTGTGCTATGAACTTCCTTTTGGGGCTTGGCAGAAACTCCACGTAGTGTCCTTTTTAAAATCCAGATACTACTTATTGAATGCTCAATTATATGGGTCAAATGGCAGGGATATCTGTACTGTGACCTCCTTTTGAAAGTTTCTTGCTCTGGGCATCATCCAAAATAGTCATCCTTCCATGTCTCAGGATTGAGCTGTAGTCTAAAGCATGACATAAACATGTTGCTTCTCATCATGAAAAGTCCAACCCACGCACTGTGTCTCTTACTTAATGGTAAAAAGCAAGATGCAATAATTTATACTTTACTTTGTTCAGATACCATCACGACTCAAATTGTTAGATTCTGAACTGTTACCCATGTAGCTGGCTTCTGACTCTTACAGTTTATCTCCAACTTGCTTGAACATATTATTTCATTAAGGTTTCCAAAGTATTTTCCATTTGTCAGTCACCACATTTGATTAACATGATTTCATTATTGTAGTAGATCAATTCAACATGTCCAGATGGCCCAGTAAACTTTGTAATATATTATGATATAAGGTAAGAAAATTAATATGACATGATTGCAAATGTCATTAACACACTAATAATGTCATTAATATTAATATGACATTATTGTGAATGCTTGTGGAACTATTGTGAATTAATATCGTTCCATGTGAATGAAATTGACTTCTTACTCACTTTCATGATGCATATGGAAAACAGTCATTCATAAGATTAATAGCTGCTTATTACATACACAAATTAACACTAAACTTCCCTAGTGAAGTTATCACATTAGGTGCAATAAGTAGAATGTGGGTTACTACTTGAGTATTTTATCAGTAAGTCATTGCTACTTTGGTCCACCTAGTTTTTGCAAAGAGTAACCCAACAAATTCAATGTAGATAAAATAGAGAACATCTCTGCATCCTTTAATGTGTTTGAAGGTGGAGTGATATATATCATTCCATTGTTTTTTTTTTATTTAATTTTTTTCAGTGTTCCAAATTTCATTGTTTATGCACCACACCCAGTACTCCATGCAATATGTGCCCTCCTTAATACCCACCAGCAGGCCCACCCAACCCCCTCCCCCCAAAACCCTCAGTTTGTTTCTCAGAGTCCACAGTCTCTCATGGTTCATCTCCCCCTCCAATTTCCCCCAACTCACTTCTTTTTTCCATTTCCCAGGGTCCTCCATGTTATCCCTTATGCTTCATAAGTAAGTGAAACTATATGACAATTAATTCTCTCTGTGTGAGTTATCTCACTTAGCCTAATCTCTTCCAGTCCCATCCATGTTGATACAAAAGTTGGGTATTCATCCTCTCTGATGGAGGCATAATACTCCACTGTATATATATGGATCATATCTTCTTAATCTATTCGTCCATTGAAGGGCATCTTGGCTCTTTCCACAGGTTGGTGACTATGGCCATTCCTGCTATGAACATTGGGGTACAGATGGACTTTCTTTTCACTACATCTGTATCTCCGGGGTAAATACTCAGTACTGCAATTGCAGGGTAATAGGGTAGCTCTATTTTTAATTTCTTAAGGAGTCTCCACACTGTTTTCCAAAGTGGCTGCACCAGCTGGCATTCCTACCAACCGTGTAAGAGGGTTCCTCTTTTTCCACATCCTCCACAACATGTATTGTTTTCCATCTTGTTGATTTTGGCCATTCTGGCTGGTGTTAGATGGTATCTCAATGTGCTTTTGATTTGAATCTCCTTGATGGCTAATGATGATGATGAACATTTTTTCATGCGTCTGTGAGCCACTTGTATGTCTTCCTTGGAGAAGTGTTTGTTCATGTCTTCTGCCCATTTTTTGATGTGATTATCTGATTTTTGGGTGTTGAGTTTGAAAGATTCTTTATAGATCTTGGATATAAGCCCTTTATCTGTACTGTGACTTGCAAATATCTTCTCCCATACTGTGGATTGCCTCTTTGTTTTGTTGACTGTTTCCTTTGCCGTGCAGAAACTTTTGATCTTGATGAAGTCCCCAAAGTTCATTTTTGCTTTTGTTTCATTTACCTTTGGAGATATGTCTTGAAAAAAGTTTCTGTGGCCAATGTCCAAAAGGTTACTGCCTATGTTCTCCTCTAGGATTTTGATAGACTCCTGCCTCACTTTGAGGTCTTTTATCCATTTCGAGTTTATCTTTGTGTATGGTGTAAGAGAATGGTTGAGTTTCATTCTTCCATACATAGCTGTCCAATTTTTTCAGCACCATTTATTGAAGATAATTTTTTCCACTGTATATGTTTCTTGTTTCGTCAAAGAGTATTTGACCATAGAGTTGAGGGTCCATATCTGGGCTCTCTACTCTGTTCCACTGGTCTACATGTCTGTTTTTGTGCCAGTACCATGCTGTCTTGGTGAACACAGCTTTGTAGTAAAGATTGAAATCAGGCAACATGATGACCCCAGTTTTGTTTTTCTTTTTCAACATTTCCTTAGCTATTCGGGGTATCTTCTGGTTCCATACAGATTTTAGGATTGTTTGTTCCAGCTCTTTGAAAAATTCCAGTGGAATTTTAATCAGGATAGCATTGAAAGTATAGATGGCTCTAGGCAGTATAGACATTTTCACAATGTTTATTCTTCCAATCCATGAGTGTGGAATGCTCTTCATTCTTTTTGTGTCTTCTTCAGTTTCTTTCATGATTGTTCTGTAGTTCCTCAAGTACAGATCCTTTACCTCTTTGGTTACGTTTACTCCAAGGTATCTTATGGTTCTTGGTGCTATAGGAAATGGAATCAATTCTCTAATTTCCTTTTCTATATTTTCATTGTTAGTGTATAAGAAAGCAACTGATTTCTGTACATTAATTTTGTATCCTGCCACATTACTAACTTGCTGTTATGACTTCTAGTAGTTGGGAGGGGGAGTCTTTTGGGTTTTCTATATAAAGTATCATGTCATCTGCGAAGAGAGATGCAAAGACAGACAGTTTGACTTCTTTTTTGCCAGTTTGAATACCTTTTATTTCTTTGTGTTGTCTGATTGTTGTTGCTAGGACTTTTAGTACTGCGTTGAATAACAGGGGTTAGAGTGGACATCCTTGTCGTGTTCCTGATCTCAATTGGTAGGCTGTCAGCTTTCCCCTTTTGAGGATGATATTCGCTATGGGTTTTTCATAGATAGATTTTATGAAGTTGAGGAATGTTCCCTCTATCCCTGTACTTTGAAGTGTTTTAATCAGGAATGGATGCTGTATCTTGCCAAATGCTTTTTCTGCATCAATTGAGAGGACCATGTGGTTATTCTCTCTTCTCTTATTGATTTGTTCTACCACATTGACTGATTTGTGAATGTTGAACTACCCTTGCATCCCATGGATAAATCCCACCTGGTCATGATGGATAATCTTTTTAGTGTACTGTTGGATCCTATTAACTAGGATCTTGTTGAGAATCTTGGCATCCATATTCTTCAGGGGTATTGGTCTGAAATTCTCCTTTTTGGTGGTGTCTTTGCCTGGTTTGGGGATCAAAGTAATGCTGGCTTCACAGAAAGAGTCTGGAAGCTTTCCTTCTGCTTCTGTTTTTGGAAACAGCTTCAGAAGAATAGGTGTTATTTCTTCTTTGAAAGTTTAGTAGAATTCTCCAGGGAATCCACCAGGTCCTGGGCTCTTGTTTTTTGGGAGGTCTTTGATGACTGCTTCAATCTCATTACTAGATATTGGTATATTCAGGTTGTCAGTTTCTTCCTGATTCAGTTCTGGAAGTTCATTGGTTTCCAGGAATGCATCCACTTCATCTAGGTTGCTTACGTTATTGACATATAACTATTCATGATATATTTTTTAAAGATTTTATTTATTTATTTGACAGACAGAAATCACAGGTAGGCAGAGAGGCAGGCAGAGAGGAAGAGAAGCAGGCTCCCTGTCGAGCAGAGAGCCTGATGTGGGGCTCGATCCAAGGACCGCTGGATCATGACCTGAGCTGGAAGCAGAGGCTTTAACCCACTGAGCCACCCACGTGCCCTGTTCATAATATTTTCTGATGATTGTTTCTATTTCTTTGGTGTTAGTTGGGATCTCTCCCTTTTAATTCATAATTTCATTAACTTAGGTCCTCTTTCTTTTCTTTTGGATTAGTTTAGCCAGTGGTCTCTTGATTTTATTGATTCCTTCAAAAAACCATCTTCGGGTTTTATTGACGTGTTCTCCTATCTCAATTTCTATCTCATTGATCTCTGCTCTAATCTTATTTCCCTTCTTGTGCATGGGGTTGGCTTAATTTGTTGTTGATTTTCCAGTTCTTTAAGGTGTAAAGAGAATTGGTATATTCAAGATTTTTTTTTTTTTTTGAGTGAGGTTGGGATGTCTATGTATTTCCCTCTTGGGCTTATAAGGTATACAAACAAAAATTGACAAACAAAAAGAGTGACAAATGTAAGTGATAAGGAAAAAACAAAACAAAACAAAACAAAAATAGCCAAAATAAACCCCAGAGATAAGATTTATATAATACCAGAACAAAAACAAATGCACAGAAACACTGACAGAAGAAAAAGATAGTAGGGTGCTTATAAATCCTCAGTGTGGGTGAGGAAGGTTATTTTGATTCTTCCTGGCTTATATTGATATCTTTGTTAAAGGACTCAACTTTTCAGAGATAAAAGGAGTTTAAAACTGGTTTATACATAGGGGTAGTATTGATTAGGGAAAGAGGCTTGCCTTGCAGCTTATATCTATATGTATATTTTTAAAATTAGGGAAAAAAAAAGAAAAACACTGGTATATGTATTAAAAAAGCTCAAGTTAAAAGGTTATTATGGAATATGTTGTATTAAACCTCTAATTGTAATGATAAGTAGGTTAAAAAATTAAAAAGAAAAATAGTGAGAACAAATTAAGTATAAAAGTTGCATCTAGGAAATATCCAGGTTTTAGGGCAATACTGGGAGCTTAATATATTGTTTTCCCCTGATGTTGGGGTTTTACGTTCTTATGGAAATCCTGTGATGGTTGTCCTCTAGTTATTTTGGCTTGCTTTCTGGGGAGGGGTCTGCCACATTGTTTTTCAGTCAGTCTTGCTTGGGTTGAGGTCTCCTGTCCCCTATCAAGAGGCTTGGCTCTGTGGATACAGGTTTTTCAGGCTTTTGTTCTCTGGAAGGTTTTTTCTTGGCAGCTTTTTGTCGCTTTTCAGAGGTTTAGTGGAAAGCAAACTGCACCCAGAACTCTGTCTCAGAGAGAAGCCTGTCTGCACTGATCTGGGTGGTCCAAAACACACAGAGTCTCCCTCTGCAAACTCTGATAAACCCTGCAACCTCCCACAGGCAGTGCACATTCCCTGGCACCATCCCAGGAGTCGCCCAAAGTGCCTGCTTATCTTTGCACCCCCATGCCACTAAAACCATGAGTGATACTGGTCCAGGGAGGCCACTTATGGTGGTTTCTTTGCCAGGACAGCTGTCTGGGGTCCAGGCCTCAGGGTTTCACAGGTCACCACAGAGGGCTACTGACCAGAGATCGTGATGGGTTCCTTCAGGAGGGTCTGGAACATCCAGACCCTCTTCTTCTCCTAGAGACCACTGGCTACTGGCCACATGGAGCTTTCTCGGGTGCAAGTGGGGAGTGGGTCAGAGCTTGGTCCTGAAGTACTCACAGAGTTGCAAAAGGCTGTAGTTCTAGAGAGCACAGGCTGGCATCCACACCTGACTCCCTCATGTGGGGATGCGAATGTGCCCAGCCAAGTGGTGATGCAAGCTGCACAGCCCTGGGGACTCAGGGACCAGGAGCTGGAAGCTCTGCTGTACTCTCTCTTCCCCAGGTGGTCGCCAGAGGTGGCCATCATGGTTCCATGGGCTTAGCCCCATGCCCGTAATCACCCGATTCCACCAGTTGCCCCTTTCAATCATTTGCTCTTTTTGAGTGCTTTTAACCAGTTTCCAAGTTAATGCTCGTGCCCATTCACAGAGCATTCTCATATTGGGATATTACTTTCTAATGCGTTTCTCTGGTGGCTCTCTCCCAACTTCTGTTTATCCTCCGATATCAGTCCGGCTTTCCCAATCTGCTTTACATCTCCACTGGTGTCTTCTGCCCCTGTAGAGATTGAGAAGTGTATAATCCTACATCTCAGGTTTATTTCATGGGTGTTCAGAATGTTCTGTTAGATAATTAGCTCTCTTTAGGGGATTGGTTGAAACAGGGGCTCTTCTCTGCCATCTTGTCCCTCCTCCTCCACTGTTTTTTTCTGTTTTTGTTTGTTTGTTTGTTTGTTTGTTTGTTTTTACTTCTGGACCTGCTCAGATCACTTCTCATATGTACCATTTCAATATTAATGATAAATTGCTTCTTGTCATGCCCAATCTTACCATCGGGTGGGACTGACATGACCAGTTCATGATAGGTGATTCATGTAAAATATACCCGTAAGTATTTATACATGTAAATATGTATATATCTTTAAAAAAATATGTGAAGCATTTTTTTTAAGATTTTATTTATTTATTTGAAATAAAGAGAGAGCACAAAAGTTGGGGGTGCAGCAGTGGGAGGAGGAGAAGTAGGCTCCCTGCTCAGCAGGGAACATGACATGGGCTCAATACCAGGATCATGGAACCATGACCTAAGCCAAAGGCAGACACTTAACCAACTAAATCATCCAGGCACACCTTGAGCCCTGGAATATTAAGTATTTTTTAAAAATGCTTTATATTTTATTTTATTTATGTATTTTTAAAGATTTTATTTATTTGTCAGACAGAGATCACAAGTAGGCAGAGAGGCAGACAGGGGCAGGGGTGGGGGGAAGCAGGCTCCTTGCCAAATAGAGAGCCCGATATGGGGCTCAATCTCAGGACCCTGGAACCATGACCTGAGCTGAAGGCAGAGGCTTTAACCCACTAAGCCACCCAGGAACCCCTAAAAAAACTTTATATTTTAAAGATGTTTAAGGTTACACCAAAATTGAAAGGCAGGTACAGATGTCTCCCATATACTTCGTTCCTTTATATATCTAAATGGAGATATATATCTATATATATATATCTATAGATATATATCTTTCCACATTGTCCCTATATATCTCTATATATAGATATATATCTTTCCCCATTGTCAATGATACCTATCAGAATAGTATTTTTTTTAACCAAAGATGAATCTCTACTGAAACATCATAATCACTGAAAGTCCATTGTTTACCTTTGGGTTCACTATTGGTGCTGTGCATTCTATGGTCCTGGAAAACATACAATACATATATCCATCATTATAATAGCATACAGAGTATTTTCACTGACCAAGAAATCTGTATTCTGCCTAGTCATCTCTTCAGCCACTCCTTAAACCCCTGGAAATCACTGATCTTTCATAATATCCATATTCTCCTCTTTTCCAGGATGTCATATAGTTGGAATTATACAAAGTATAGGCTTTTTATATTGGCTTCTTAACATAAGTAATGCACATTTATAGTTCCTCTAAGTCTTTTCATGGCTTAATAGCTCATTTCCTTTTAGTGCTGAATGTTCCACTATCTTGATGTAACACAGTTTATTTATCCATTCACCTACTGAAGGGCATCCTGGTTGCTTTCGAATTTGAGAAATTATAAATAAAGCTGTTATAAACACCTTGTTCAGGGTTTTGTACATTTTAAATTCTTTTGGATGAATACCAAGGAGATTAATTACTGAATTATATGGTAGGAATGTGTTTCATTTTGTAAGATATTACCAAATAATCTTCTAAAGTGACTGTATCTTTTTGCATTGATTGAGATTTCCTGTTGTTCCACATCCTCACCAATATTTGGTGTTGTCAGAGTTGTAGATTTTGGCTATTCGAATAGGTGGGTAGTGTTATTTTAATTTGAACTTCCCTGATGATATATTATATGGAACATTTTTGCATATGCTTATTTGTCATCTTCCTTGATGAGGTATCTGCTAAGGTCTTGGGTCCATTTTTTAAATCAGATTTATTTGTCTGAATTAAAAGTCATCCTCATATCAAAAGTCATGGAGTATTTCCCCTACATTAATTTCTAGCAGTTTATAGTTTTGTGCTTTACATTTGTGACCCATTTTGAGTTAATTTATGTGATCAGTGTAAGTTACAGGTCATATTTTTACATGTATGTGCACATTTTAGTGTCATTTGTTAAGTATATTATCTTTGCTCCCCATTGTATTACCTTTTATCTTTTATCAGACATGAGTTAACTGTATTTATGGGGGTCTATTTCTGGGTTCTTGATTCTTTTCTATTGATCTATTTGTCTACTTTTCACCAATACTACACTGTATTGATTAGTGTAGTGTTATAGTAAGTCTTAATGGCAGATAGTGTCAGTCCTCCAACTTCGTTCTTCATTCTTCCCCTTTTAATAATGTGTTGGCTATTCTGGATCTTTTCCCTCTCTATATAAACTTTAGAATAAGTTTGTTGATATCCATAAAATACTTGCTGCAAAACTAAATACATTCTTATCATACAATCTAACAGTTGTACTCCTTGATATTTACCCTAGGAAGTTAAAAACATGTTCACAAAAAAACCTTCACACAGATATTTATAATAGCTTTATTCATTCATACTTGCCAAAACTAGGAAGCAACCAAGATCTTTCAGTAAGTGAGCAGATAAAGTGTGATACATCCGAGAAAACAAGATGCTACTCAGCAGTAAAAGAAGTTGAGTTATAAATCCATGAAAGACATGGAGGAAACTTAAATGCATCTTACTAAGTTAAAGAAGCCAATATGAAATGTCCACATATTGTATAATTCCAAATACATAGCATTCAGGGAAGGGAAAAATATGGATATAGAAAAGTGATCAGTGGCTGCTAGGGATGGTGGAGGAGAGGGATAAATAGGTAGTACATGGAGGATTTTCAGAGTATTTTCAGAAAATACTCTGTTTGATGCCATAATGATGGAAATGTCATTAGACATTCATCTATGAGAACATAGAATGCACAAAGCCAAGAATGAATGGTCAGTAAGGAACTTCTTGTGATTATGATGTGACAATGTAGGTTCATTAATTGTAACACATGTACCACTCTGGTAGGGGATGTTGCTAATGGGAGAAGCTATGCACGTGTTGGGGTGGGAAGGGGGCATAAGGGAACTCCCTGTATGTTCCCCTATTGTGAACCTAAAACATCTCTTAAAAAATAACCTTAGTAAAATTAACAACCCATTGGTCTACCTTGGACTTTTATTTGATTATTTATCTATACTAATTTTTTTTAACATCTTGAATTGGTTATCTGGAAATTATTGAATCACTGAAAGTACACAGATCTTCCAAATGTAGAAATTTTATAGAATAATACAAAATCATATTAAAGTCTTTAAGATGCTAAAAATATAAAGATTTTGGTGGGAGATTATGAGTTTCTCAAAATTCTAAAATATACTGAAAACCTTAAAATTACCATTAACTTCAAACTCTTTCACTTTCTTTCCTCAAAGTGACAGGAGCACTCCTTTGATTTTTTAAAAAGAATAAACTGTATAAATACTCAAATAGGAATAACCCTAGTTTACCTATCAGTCATACTTTTAAGTAAGTATGGGTTTTCATGACAAAAAACAAACAAACAACAACAACAACAAAAAAAAACCCTTGCTACTTCAACACACAACTCAAACAATCCAGAATGAGTATGGGATTAAGTGACAATGCCATTTGTGTAACCAAGTCAAATAAGGGCATCTATTCTCCAGAAACTTGGGTTCCATAGATGGATTTTAATAAACTGTAACTGATATAATTACTTGTTATTTATTTGAAAGGAGAATGCTAGGAGCAACAGAGAAATGTTGTTTTTGCTTTGTTTGTATTGTGCAGAGATAGCAGCATGAGACAGAGGCAAGGATCCCAGATCTGAAGTTTCTGAAGAAATTCAGGTGAGATCTGGTGGCCAAATGGAGCTGTGTGAGCTTCCAGGGAAGGAAAAGAATCAGCTCTCCTGTCCTCACTCTCAAAATGTGAAAACCAGGAAAATGCTCTATTGACCTATGTACTTTGTCTAGCACATAACACAAGACAAAAATGAACTGCCTTTGTTTTTTAAATACAGGCTTGATTTTATGATCTCTTATTTGACTTGTTACTGCTTTATTCTCTTATCTAGTATCTTAATCAACTATTTCCCTTAGTTCCTCCCTTAAATCAAATATAACATTACTTATATTCTGGGGGGAAATCCAAAGCAAATGTATCTGAATGATTTTTCAGCTCAACTTAAAGTGGGACTTACACAAGGAAGAGACACTTTATAGTATGATATGGTGATCAGAAACTGAAGACAATTACACATACACTTTATTCTTAGAGTTGGGATGATGCACACATACCATTTTTCTTATATTCTCTATTACTTAGAGAGACAAACAAATATTCAAACACTATTTCCACATATTTTAACACTGTTCTTTTTTTCAACTCCCATACATTACCTGGGTTGTTTAAAGATTACAGCTCTATTTTGCCATCTTGCTTTTTCATTACATTTTGTAGTTTCTATTTTTTTTTTCTATCTGGTAACTAAAACTGCCTCTGCTACCTTGATATGTGTTTTTCTCATTCATCAGTGAAATTAAATATATATTGGAGACTGAATTTTAAAGTCTTATATTTATTATTTTTCAGAACCTAATTTTAACAATAATTCTTGTATAAATAAATGATAGAACATGAATAAACATGTTCTTTTTACAACAAGATTATAAAACATAAAGTAAAAAATTGCAAGGACCCTTCAGCCTCAGGCTCCTCTCATGCCGATTTTATAAAACAATTTCCCAAAGATAACATGTTTTTATTCTAGTGACTCTTTTGTTTTATTTACAGGTCACAGAAATAGAAATGCAAATTCCTTCATGAATATGAGTTTTGGGGAGACTTGGACCTATCAACAATCTGACTCCTTCGATGCTTTACAAATTCTTAAATCCTTGGAGTTACCTGAAGCAGAATTATGAATTCTTGTTGTCATTCACTCAGAATTCTAGGTTAGCAAGTCCCTAAGGCAGGAAAGAGTTAGAGTGAATAGCAGGAGTTTAGCTGGCCTATGATTCAGCATGTGTTCCTGGCTGTTTTCTTTGTTGTGGGCTACAGAAAATGGGATGGATCTGTTCTGTATCGATGCTGATGCTCTCTAGAGATGCTGACAGAGGTTAAGAAATAAATGGTTTGAGGTGGGTCTATAAAAGTGGCTCTCATGTTGGCATATCTGTTTTATGGTTTTAAAAGAGAACTATCTATATCCAGTTAATAATCTCATTTCATCTTGAGTTCCTGCATTGTTAAACTAAACATAAAGAACCTCTTGGAACAAAGCTGTGCATAGGTTTCGACTGTGCCTTTTATGTGAGTGGAGCTCACTCTGGTAGGCTGGGAATTCATTAGGTAAATTGGCACTGCAATTGGTTGTGCTTCTATTGAAGAAGAAGAAAACACTGGCATGAAAATTCTGTGAAACAGCATAATTTAAAGGTGAATTGTTTCCTCCAAATATTGAATCCCTTGAATTTGGGGTTTGCTTTCAGGCAATTGAAATTTTCCTAGCACATTTAAACCTAAAGGGATTTATTAGCAAATATTAGGAAGATATAAAATCATTGGAAGTAGGTTATAAAAGATCCTGGCCACACTTCCAGGAGTGATTTCACCTTCCAAATTAAACTGCCTTTACCATAATCATGTTCTCCATTGCAGAAACAAACAAACAACTTAGAATCAGAGAGCAGAGATGACATACCTGCATTCTCTCTGTCCTGATCTGGGGCAGCACAAGGGATGTCTCAAGTTCCATATCCCTTTGCTTTTTATTCAGTTCTGAGTCTATTTCATGTAAGTTTATCTGCCTGAGCAAATAAATTGCATCCAGAAAACCAGATGCAAAGACATCGAAGGAGTGCAGTTCTTGAACCTCTCCAAATATGAATGCACACTAGAAGGAAACACGGTGGCTGCTAAGCATCAATACATACCACATTTCTGTCACATCTTTAAAAATAATTTTGTAGGGGAGCCTGGCTGGATCCGTGGGTTAAAGCCTCTGCCTTCGGCTCAGGTCATGATCCCAAGGTCCTAGGATTGAGTCCCCGCATTGGGCTCTCTGCTCAAGAGGGAGCCTGCTTCTCTCCCTCTCACTCTCTGCCTACTTGTGATCTCCGTCAAATAAATAAATAAAAATAATTTTGTAAAGCTTACTATAAATTGAAATTTTTATATAAGACCCAGTTGCTGTTTATATTATATATTTAGAGGTGTGTTCCTGTGAGAAATAGAAAAAAATCAGTATCAAATTTTATTATGGGACAGAAAGTCCCTGGTGCCCTAATTTCCCTAATGCTTTTATTTTTGAGTGAATGTGATTATCTTTGTTTTTTGTGTATAGCATACAGAACTAGGGAGAAAAAAAATCACTGCTCTAAATTTTTTGGTTAACTTTAATTGACTGACTGATGTTAAAGTTTTCATGGAATCAGTAATCTGAACCTAGGAATTTCTTTAAGCAAGATACATTTTATTTGTAAGCAAGAGAAAAATAGATGTCATTATACTATAATATTCTTTTCCTCATCTATGGACTTTTTCCTTCACATTGAGACCTACCTCAGTCTCCATAAGTTGCTAGGACTCACCAGTCTTTAAAAAGAACTCTTATGGGGCACCTGGGTAGTTGTCATAAAGCCTCTGCCTTTGGCTCAGGTCATGATCCCAGGGTCCAGGGATCAATCACTCCCTCCCCCTTTGGGCTCCATGTTCAGTGGGAGGCCTGCTTCTCGCTGTTCTGCTCCCCTTGCTTGTCTTCCCTCTCTCACTGTCTATCTCTGTCAAATGGATAAAATAAAAATCTTTAAAAAAAAAAAAGAAGTCCTTTAAAAAGAAAAAAATAAACCCTCATACCCATGGTTATAGTTTATCACACAAAAAGACAGTTTAAAATCAACAACGTAAAAAGATGCGTGGGATGAATGAAGTTCAGATAAATCAGTGGAAGCTTTCAGTTGCCACTAACTAATGGAGTCATACAGAAAAGTATGCCCTAGTAACAGGGCATTATGATATATGCAAAATATTCCCATGTGACTGACTTCAACTTCTCAGACTCCAGCCATCTTTTACCCCATTTATCATATAAATTACATTGTTAGGACAAGCACCTGGTCAGATTAGTAGAGTATGACCCAAGCCTACAGGCATACAAAAAATACTTTTTTCAAACAAAGTATCATAAGAGTTCTGAGGTTGTGTCTCAGGAGCCATCCAAAGGCCAGTTCTGAAGATGGGCTTTCCTTTGGAATATATAAGATTTTAGCAACCCAGATCTACTAAATTTACTCTTGTCCACCATCTTTGATGTGTGTGTGCTTCCAATAAATTTGATGAGATGTTCCTGGTTCATAAGTTAAACAATGCCTTTATAGACATAGAACTCATCAACAATCTTATTTTCTTTATTTGCAGAAATAGTCCAGGGATTTCTGGGTGGCTCAGTAAGTTAAGTGTCTGCCCTCAATCCAGGTCGTGATCTGAGTCCTGGGATTGAGCCTAAGTAGGGCTTCCTGCTCAGTGGGGAGCCTGCTTCTCCCTCTTCCTCTGCCTGCCCCAGCCCCGACCTATTGTTTCTCTCTCTCTAGCTCTCTGTCAAATAAATTAAATCTTAAAAATAAAGAAAGAAAGAAAATAAATATGCCACTTACCTTTATTCTAGAATTTCATCTGTTTCCTTTAAACTTACATTTTCCCATGATTTCACATGCACACGCACACACACACACACATCTCTCTCTCTCTCTCTCTCATTGCTTCTTTTCCGTAGGAAGATTCTTTTGCTTACATTTCCTAGCCTTATAGTCATATCCATAGGAACTTGGTGCAGTGTTATAGGAGGAGCACTGGGACCCTGCAACGGACTGGCTTGAATGTGCCACAATCTTCAGATCAAAATAAGTAGAAAACATTTCTCTCTCTAGGAATGAACTGTTCATACACAAACTAGCTATGACTCACAAAAAATGCATTATTTTAAATTTTAGATGTCAGAAGTTCTTAAGGCATCTCACTGGACTAAAATTGATATGTGGACAGGTATACATTCCTTCTGAGGGTCTAGGGGAAAATTCATTTTCCAGTTTGAGACTGCCCACATTCCTTAGCTCATGGCTCATCTTCTTTCCCTATTTTCAAAGCCAACAACTTTGACCACATCATGCTTATGTGACAATCTCTTGTTCTTTTCTGCCTACCTCTTTCACTTTCTTTTCTTTTCAAAGGTTTTAATTTTAAGTAATTTCTACCCCCAACTTGGGGGTTGAACTCACAACCCAGAGAGAGATCAGGAGTCACATGCTATAACAATTGAGCCAGTGAGCTGCCCCCTCCCTCTTCTACTTTTAAAAATTTCTGCAATGAAGACATCCAGATGGCGAACAGACACATGAAAAAGTGCTCCATATCACTCGGCATCAGGGAAATACAAATCAAAACCACAATGAGATATCACCTCACACCAGTCAGAATGGCTAAAATCAACAAGTCAGGAAATGACAGATGCTGGCGAGGATGTGGAGAAAGGGGAACCCTCCTACACTGTTGGTGGGAATGCAAGCTGGTGCAGCCACTCTGGAAAACAGCATGGAGGTTCCTCAGAATGTTGAAAATAGAACTGCCCTATGACCCAGCAATTGCACTATTGGGTATTTACCCTAAAGATACAAATGTAGTGATCCAAAGGGGCACATGCACCCGAATGTTTATAGCAGCAATGTCCACAATAGCCAAACTATGGAAAGATCCTAGATGTCCATCCACAGATGAATGGATCAAGAAGATGTGGTATATATACACAATGGAATACTATGCAGCCATCAAAAGAAATGAAATCTTGCCATTTGCGACAACATGGATGGAACTAGAGCGTATCATGCTTAGCGAAATAAGTCAAGCAGAGAAAGACAACTATCATATGATCTCCCTGATATGAGGAAGTGGTGATGCAACATGGAGGCTTAAGTGGGTAGGAGAAGAATAAATGAAACAAGATGGGATTGGGAGGGAGACAAACCATAAGTGACTCTTAATCTCACAAAAGAAACTGAGGGTTGCTGGGGGGAGGGGGTTTGGGAGAAGAGGGTGGGATTATGGACATTGGGGAGGGTATGTGCTTTGGTGAGTGCTGTGAAGTGTGTAAACCTGGTGATTCACAGACATGTACCCCTGGGGATAAAAATATATGTTTATAAAAAATAAAAAATTAAAACTAACAAACAAACAAAAAATCATTGTGATTACACTGGTCTAACTCAAGTAATATAGGATGATTTCTTCATTTTAAGGTCAATTGATTAGCAACTTACTTTCACCCACAACCTTAAGTCATTTCCTTTTGTCATACAAACTAGCACATTCACAGATTAGAAATATCTAAGCCTCTTTAGAGATCATTATTTGTAGACATATTGGGGGACTGTTATTCTGTCTACCACTAAGTAAGATTCAAAAAAATTGTGTTTGAAATTTACCCAGTAACATTTTAAGTTCAAATAATATCCTTTAATGCTGAGATATAAAGAAAAATATTAAATTCATGATCAGCCAAATTTTTTCAAGAAGTCAAGATTTTGAGCTCCTTAGAAGAGTTTAGTCTAGTGGAAGTTAGGGAAATAGGACTGTTCTTTTGTGTGTGTGGATATTAGTGCAGATATATTCATGTAAATAAAATGCAGATGTCATTATTTCTTGTAATTCTTTGATTAGTATATAATATCCCTCTGATAATTGACTAAATAATAAAAGATGAGACAGTCAAACTAGTAGTAGTCTAGAAAACAAAAACAAAAAATGCAGAAATAAATAAAAATATCTAATTATCAACATTCCACTTTTTTGTAATAATTACTATTAACATTTCACTTCTTCCTGTACCTATTAATAATTGAAGGGGGAAAATCTTCTTAAGGAGTGATGGGACTAAGTTTCAATTTCTTTACCTCTATGCATTTATGAGTTCTGACAATTTGTCAACTCCATTTATGCTAAGGTACACAATGCTAATATTTGTCATGACATGTACCGAAGAAAAATGCTTGGTGCTACATTTTTCATATAATTTTAATATGATTTTTGAAAAGAAGAAAATGTGAAAGTTGTATGTCTAAAAGGATAATCTCAATCTTTTAAAAATACATACTTATTTTCTAAAATTGGGTGTATTTAATTAATTATATCTAACAGGGCTAGAGCAGAGGAAATATTTTTAAATGTAAATGCACTCACAAATGTGTAGAAAATAGTGAAAATCTATACTGAAAAATATTTCTCTAGCCATTAGCAATTTTTACAAGTTTGATATTTCTGTTCAGACCTGATTAAGGTTCTTTTGAAAATTCAGATAATTTAATATTCAAAGACACATAAAATGAAACTAATGAATGCAAATGCAATCATTGCCAGTATGTTTTAGATTTGACCAAATTAAGAATATTACTGGATCAGCAAGTAAACTGGTGATGCAAGTAAATGTTACTTGATTTTAATCAGAAATTATGCTTTGTGAATATTGGTGAACAATTACTTTGAAAAATAAATGCATTTGAAGGCAACATATTGTAGGAAGTTTATTTATCTCCAGTTTCAGTATAGATTTACATGTCTGTTTCCAGAAATAATACTTTCATCTATGCCCACAATATATAATAGAATGTACATTGACTCTAAAACCCTCCCTATAGTACCCACTAGAGTGCTGATAGAATATATTCTTAAAATACTCTTTAAAGGTAAAAATGTACATTGTCTATAAACTAATATAACAATTAATCTCAGAGAAGCATGAAAACATATAATAGAAAGATACAAGATTTAAAAAGTGAGTAAATGAGGACTAAACTCACACCAGTGGCATAGGTAAATACACTGTAGAATATTCATACCATACAAGTATAGACTGAGGTCAAGTGACATAAACAAACAATAGCTGTATAGATCACTATAAATAATAACAAATTTAGAGCAAAGAAAGCAACATTAAAATAAAGATGCCATGGACTTAGATCATAAAAATGCAAACAGTGTCTATTAATCGAATATATGTTAAAAGAAATGTGTTAGGCATGCAAAATATAGTAAAATATAAGGATACATATGCATTAAAAGGCATAGAATTGAGGGTAGTGGTTAGTTCTTGGTGGACAGGTGAATTTGTTCAAGAAAGGGATATACAGCACTTCAAATATATTTGTAATGTGTAACTTCTAATATGAACATTGACTGTATCCATTTCCCCCCCTTTTTTATTGTTTTTGACTGTGCAAATTATTCCATAAAACCTCTTCTGTTCCAAAAGTGGGATCTGCTAGTTTATGCTTTCTGTGGTGTCATTTTTCCATGTGTATAACAAAACTCTGGAAAATAGAGTTAACAGAGATATTCTTTTCCAAAGCTTTTTGCCTCAAGCAGAATCTCTAAAGTGCCAGTCCTGATACAGTTTGTAGAGTGATTTCCTTTAGAAAAGACCAACTTCCACATCTATCTCCTTTAGATATTGATGAAGGAATGTGGCCAGCAGTACTTTCACAAAATGGAAAAAGATCTTGGGTGTTAGCTGCCCCTTAACAATTGGTAGTCTGCCCTCTCTGAGAGATATACTAGCCTCTCAGTGCATGAGATCCTTTTCCTAACTCATCTGCAATCAAGTAATTTGAAAACAAAAATTGTCACTCAAAAAATGTGATATTGAAATTTAAAAAAAAATATTTTATTTATTTATTTGACAGACAGAGATCTCAAGTAGGGGGAGAGATAGGCAGAGAGAGAGGGGAGGAAGCGGGGCTCCCTGCTGAGCAGAGAGACCCATGTGGGTCTTGATCCCAGGACCCTGGGATCATGACCTGAGCCGAAGGCAGAGGCTTTAACACCCTGAGCCACAGAGGTGCCCCGGAACATTTTTTTTTTAGTGGACATTGGAGATCATGGACCTAAAAGATTCCTACCAGAAAGTTTGAACGAGGCCATAGTGGACTCCTTTCCTAAAGAGCAGCCTCTGTTATTTCTATGGGCAGTTACTCTGTCGCTGTATTATTCATTTTTTATGTGTGTCCCACTATCACCTAATTAGATGTGAAAATAAATTTTGTTGTTGTTGTTGCTTGCAAAAGTATTTTTGTTTGCGAGCATGCTTAGTAAATACAAGTTAAGTAAGGAAGTAAGAACCATATGGGGAAGAAGCTTGTCTATTCACAGAATACTAGGTACCTAACATTGATTTAGTCATTAGATGCTGTCTCAGGTAAACTTCCAATGCAGGAACACACTTGGCTTAGCTATTTTGGGCCATCACAGACTGGATAGTTTAAAAATAACAGAAATTTATTTCTCACAGTTCTGGAGGTTGGAGTCCAAGATCAGGGTGCCAATATGACTGGGTTCTGGTGAAAGGTTGTACACTGCCAACTTCTTCCTGTGCCTTCCATTGGTGGAAGGGGCAAGCGACCTTTGGTGGGAGGTTTCTCTTTTATAAAGTACTGATCCCACCTATGAGGGTTCCATCCTTATAACTTAAGCATTTCTCCAAAGCCCTACTTCCTAATGTCTTCATAAGGGGCATTAGGATTTCAAAATATGAATTTTGGGGAGACACAATCATTTAAACATAGCAACAGTCATGTGAAAATGCCAGGAATGATGAACCTCATTATATAATCATGTGATAGTATATTCTGAAATTATTAGCTGAAATCCACAGTCAGTACAGCAAATTGTCTTACAATCATCATAAAGTTATATAGATTACAGTATATTTTTAATTTTGTATTGCATCTTAAAAAATATAGGTATGAGGTATGCTAGACCCTAATAATAAGTCTACTGTTATAATCTGACAGCCTAAAATATTTTATGTGCTGACTTCTGTTTAAAACATTATCTATTCTGGAATGTAACTCTACTAAGGGAAAATTGATGTAGTGACAAAGCACTATTTTTTTTTCCTGATGTCATTACTCAAAGAAACAAAGCAGTTTGCACTAATGATAATAGTAATAATCTTTCATTTATTTGGTGTTTAAAGCAGCAGTTCAATCGAGCAAAACAAAACATTTTCAAAGATTCATTTCATGTTTTATTTATGTTTGGTTATAAATATTTGAAAAAGAAATGGAAATTTAGTATGAAGTATGGTAATATAGTATGGAAATATTCATATATTTTCTATAAAGATGCATTCAGAAAGAGATCTTTTTTCTCCTTGGATCAAACAAATTATAAGAGAATTAATTCAAAATTACTTTTCACAGTAGCCTTGCTTTCTCAATGCAATTAAAATTCCTAGGTATATTATATATAATACTATATTTTCCTAAATTCCATAAGACAGATAGAAAGTTTAATATATTGGCTAGGAAAGTATTTCAATTGCATAGCTATCCAAAAGAGCAATCCAATGTCATTCCCTAACAGCATTTGTTGGAAAATACAGAGATGATTTCTTAAAAACTTACTGGGATGACTACAGGCACCCAAATTCCATTCTGAAAAGGCTATAGTACTTGTTCCTTGACATTTTCAAAGTTCATTTGATCCTGAGAAATGATTAAAGGTTATCTCCAGAGCATAATACTGATGACAGTTTCCCTAGTTTGCCATAGTTCATAGGTAGCAAAGAATGTATTGTTTTAAGAATTTTTATTTTCTTTTTCACTCCATCCCTCAAGTCACAATATAATCATTTGTTTCGTTCCCTAAGCTGATGTAGAGGTCTATGTATACCTGGATAGTATATCTCTAATAATGATACAAGTACATAGTCTGAGCCCTACGGATCATTTTGTTTTTATCATTTCCTTTGATTTTTTCTATCTAAACAGTATATTATTTCTTTATCACAAATCAAGAAAAATAGAAACTAAAATCATCTTGTAACCTGTTACTGACAGTTTTATTTCTCTAAGGGCTATTTAAGATACAACTAATATAATATCTTTTCTCTTAATATACTTTTTAAAAATTTATTTTTTATTTATTTTCAACATAACAGTATTTTGTTTTTTGTACCACACCCAGTGCTCCATGCAATCCGTGCCCTCTATAATACCCACCACCTGGTTCCCCCAACCTCCCACCCCCCCTTCAAATCCCTCAGATTGTTTTTCAGAGTCCATAGTCTCTCATGATTCACCTCCCCTTTCATTTTCCCCCAACTCCTTTCTCCTAACTCCCCATGTCCACCATGCTATTTGTTATGCTCCACAAATAAGTGAAACCATATGATAATTGACTCTCTCTTCTTGACTTATTTCACTCAGCATAATCTCCTCCAGTCCCGTCCATGTTGCTACAAAAGTTGGGTATTCATCCTTTCTTAATATACTCCTAATATAATATCTCAATTCTGAAGAGATGTTTGTATTCTTTTTTTTTAAGATGCTTATATTCTTAACATGTATTTTTATTCTATTCTAAAATTGTTTAATTTATTATAAGCTCATTTTTAAAAAATCAGATAATAAATGTTGGTAATCTTATTTACTATTCTAAGTTTAAAACTAAGTAATTATAACTATAAATGTAAATGAGAATATAATTTCTAAAATTTTCTTTTTCACCCAAGGGATAAAATAGTCTCTACTTGAGAGACTGCTAATCAAAAATCGTATTAATATGCAAACATTAGCTGTTATTGTTTGATCTATCTCAGGATCTCATTCCCACCTTGATTAATAATTAATATATGACAATTCTCTCTCTTCCTCTTTCATACTTTCATATGTGCATATGTAAGAGAAAGTCTTGCACTACAGCCCAAGGAGACATTGTGGCAATATTTCATTACAGAGTAGATCCAGCAGGATGATTTTTCCGAGCTTCCACACTCAGATACCTACTGATATTTGTTTCCCATTTTTGTTCTCTTTCTCTTACACTTCCCTTTGCCCTGTGAGGCATAGATCTCAATTATTATCATTTTACAGATGATATGATTGAGGCAGAATGAAATAAATTCTTGCCCAATTTTGCACAGACAGGAAGTGGCAGGACTACTATGATTGAGAACCTGTGATGGATAATGGACATGCAAAGAAGAGCTTTTTTTTTTTTTTAAAGTTTTATTTACTAATTGAAGAGAGAGAGCATGAGCATGCACACAAGTGACCAGGGGAAGGGGCAGAGGCAGAGGGAGACAAGCAGACTCTGAGCTGAGCATAGAGCCCTGCAAAGGCTTGATCTCAGGACCCTGAGATCATGACCTGAGCTGAAATCAAGAATCAGATTCTTAACCAACTGAGCCACCCAGGCACCCATTCCGTAAAAAGTTTTAAGTGTGCTTTGGGTTATTGGTATATACATTTAATCTGGACAACAGTGAATAAACTTGAGTACAGCTTTGTAACCGTGATTAAGAGTTTTTTCATCCAATCTGAGAGTGAATCCCAGCTTTAACATGAAGTAGCTGGATGACCTTGGACAGGATACTTAGCTTTCCTTGTTTCAATTCATTTACCTATAAAGTGAGTTAATTATATCAATAATGCAAATGTATCATGGCAATTAATTGAGTTTGAGAACATAAATTATCAAATATAACTTCTCACATACAGTTAACATTCAATAAAAAATTACCATTATAAAGTTTTGGCAACAGTGCAACAGCGCATCATAAGAGAGACTTTAAGATCATTCTTGAAGCCAACTAAGTGACATGTAAGAGATATAGCATATTCTATCTAGTTTATTATTTATTTAAATGTCACATATTATCTATTTTTAACTTATTTCATTTTTTTAAGATTTTATTTATTTATCAGAGAGAGAGAGAGGGGGAGAGAGCGAGCACAGGCAGACAGAATGACAGGCAGAGGCAGAGGCAGAGGGAGAAGCAACTGAGCCACCCAGGCGTCCCTAACTTATTTCATTTTAAATTCATGCATTGGGTGAGCAGGTGCACTAGGTAATTTGTAAGGTTCTCTTAAACTACAATGTTACATAAAATAAACAGAAATTGATAGAAGACCAAGTATTTCAATCAACTTCATTACCTATTGTCTGACCATTTTTATAATACTTCATAATAATGGAACACTACACCTATTTTTTTATAAACATAACTGGAGGTTTAAAAAAGCTTAAGTAGGGCTTCCTTTAAATTATGCTTTCTAATTACACTCTGAAAGTTTACTAAAGTTGGTAACAATTTATACCAGGATTATACCATCTCTTGTTGCTCCCAGAAAAAGAAAATTGTATAAGATTTTGAGTGAGATTTTGAAAGTGTTCAGAAGACTTATAATAGGAGGTAGAGGCAAAAACCAGAGGAAAGAGATTATAAATGAGATTGTAGAACATTTTATACCCTCAAGTTTCTTTGATTTGAGACATAAATGAAGGCCACAGGTTACCTGAATGCCTATAATGTGCTAACTGTTGGTATATACACCATGTCTTTTCAAATATATTTGCACACTATTTTCAGCACAAAGCCATGGATGGTGTTTTTGCAATAGCAAAATAAAAGAGATATTACTAAATCACAGAAACTAGAATGTGATTTTTTACAAGAAGAAATTAAAGAAAAGGAGCCCTTCTCTTGCCCCTGTAGATAAATGGTTAATGCACTGAAGTGTGATATTTAATTACCTCTTTTTATTTTACCGTTCATTATTTTAACTTTCATAGCTACACATGTTAGACTGGCCATAAAATTATATAGTCCATTTTAAGGTACAACTACAGTATTTTTCTGGCTGATTTCCTGCTGCACAGTATTTTGCCTGTGGTCACCACACCATGGGAAGGTTTTCCTCCAATTGGTTCCAAATTTACAGCCCTAAAACTTTACCAGTGTCATATCATTAAACAGGGGAGTCTTTGTTCCTGCAATCAATTAGAAATCTCTAAGTTCCATCCTCCTCCATTTGATCAATCTATTTGGCAAGATGAAGATGCTAATTCCAATTGCCAATGTCTCAGGATGTAAAGTATTCTGACCACTATACAAAATCCTACTATATCAAATCCTTTCAAAAAGAGAAACAACATCAATTCATAGGGAAATAAAAAAGAGGCTGTCTTGCAGAATTGTTGTAAGCTGTGTAACTTCAAACTGCATCCTTAGTGAGAAGCATGTATATGTATATATAATATATCTGCAAAATTCAGTGGAAAAAGTCCTTTATTTGACAAAGGGTTATTACTTAAGTTTTTTTAGTTTCAATGGCACAGAAAACAACACATGAAACAAATAAGTACACGGTATAAATTACTGGAAATAGAGGGGATTCCGGTCACCTTTTGACTTTTTAAAATACGTTTAATTTAATATAATCTTCTTAAATTCAAGGATCCTTACTAATTATCAGTGACATTATTCTGTCATCTCCCTATCTTTCCCTATATATATATATAGAAAGCCAGACAAATTAGCCAAATTCTGACATTTCAGTATGTTATTGCCTTATGCAAAGCTAAAAAAATGTGAACATATTGTTTCTATTTAAATCATACCTATGCATGATAATGGTACTCTTCTACATGTGACATATATATTTATAACATCCACATATATATCATACACATACAGATAAATACTGATCTGTGTGTGTTTATGTATTTACATATTTATTTTAAATAAATAAATTTATCAAAGTACAAAATCCAGAAAAAATCTTGATATATTCTCAACTTCTATCTAAGTAGAACACAATCATCATGACACAATAATACAGATGTTGAAAATTCCTTCTTTTATATTAACATGACAATAAGTGAAACAGAAGGTATAATTGTATTTTTTCATACTTAATCTTTAGGTATAAAACAATGCCCAGGAAGTGATTACTAATATTTGTTGGATGAAAATATAGACTAATAAATATTTATTCATTTACTTTATTCAGTAAAGTGTTACATAGAACCTACAATTTGATAAGCAGTGAAAGGGTGTTAGTGATTAAGAGATAAAAAATTACTCTGCCCTCAATAAAATTTCAAACTAACGGAATAGAAACCTATTAACACATAATAAAATGAAATGCCATTATTGCCAGATGTAGTGAATATTTTTCTACCAACCCTCTATTTGAAAACCTGTGTAAAAACCTCAACGGCTAACTGGAAATAACAAAATATTTCCTGGATTCTATACTATTTAAGAACAGTCAATTCATAATATTTCTCATTTCTATTAGCCAGGAATGCTTTATAAAATAAAATTCAGTTAACATGTTTCCCATTCCAAGCTTTCATTTTTTTTTAAGTGAAGTTCTTTTATTATTATTATCATTTTTCTTTGAGTACAGCTGACGCACAATGTTAATTTCAGGTGCACAGCTCATGATTTCACAAATTTATTTGGTATTCTATGTTCACCACTCTTAAAACTTTTGTCTTTTTTCCTCTTAAAAGTCTGGCTCTCTACTGACCCACTTCACTGTGCCTTAAAAACTCCCTTTTTGAAGAAGCAAATTTAAAAAAAGCAATAATTTCTTCACAGAATGCCCATTTCATCTTCTTCCATAAGTGCAATCTGACTGCTCTTGCAGCTGACCCACTATCCTTCATTTTTCTGAGTTTGGAGCTCACTACTCAGTTATGTTTCTTGGCCGCTGGAGAGTGGTTTAGCTATTCTCCTATTGCGTTTGTTTCATTGCAACTTTGACCCAAATCTGGCAAAAATCCTTTGTTTATGATGTTAATGCCACCTGTTGCTTAATAAAATTTCAAGATATTAGCTGAATTTATACATTCCCCCATTTAACTGAAAAACTTCCCTTTAGTCACAGAAGGCAGGTTTTGGTTTGGAAAAAATAAAGGACAAAAACATCATCAACAACAACAAAACACTAAACAGAGGGAAAAAACAGAGGTAGGAAAAAAATCTCTGTATTTACAGTTATAAAATATACTCTTCATATCCACAATGATAAAAAAATAACTTTCATATCTCTTTCAAAGTGCTGAGTTCCTAGAGAGGAAATTGGGGGTAAATGTCTCAATATTATAAGTCTTATATAATTTAGCATACAATTTTGCTGTAGAAGACAGATGGAGGCAGAAATACTTAAATGTTGACTCAGGTGATAAATGCCATGTCCACATATGTAGATACAAGAACTTAAAAGGAAAAAAAAGGGGGGGCACCTGGGTGGCTCAGTGGGTTAAAGCCTCTGCCTTCGGCTCAGGCCATGATCTCAGGGTTCAGGGATCGAGCCCCGCATAGGGCTCTCTGCTTGGCAGGGAGCCTGCTTCTTCCCTTCTCTCTCTGCCTGCCTCTCTGCCTACTTGTGATCTCTGTCTGTCAAGTAAATAAATAAAATCTAAAAAAAAAAAAAAACAATAACTGGGGTTTCTAGAATTTTCTGGGCTGTGGACATTAAAAACCTTTCCTATGGTATCCATTCCTTGAAAAGACACACTTGTGACTACTACAATCCACACTTCTATGGCAGTCAAGAATGTTTAACATGTAGTGAAAGAGAACTAATAGAAATAGCATAACACTGCTAGTTCATGTGGAACTCATTTTTTGTGAACTTAGTCCTACCATGAACAGGTGAAACCTCTGTCCAAGCAAGCAAACCTTTGGTGATAGATACTTTTAGAGTGGAGAGTTCATAGATTATGACCTGCTTGTTTCACAAAATATGTTTTCCTCCACCCATCTGGATAATTTCATTCTCTTCTCTCAGTTACTGCTGCAAACTCTGAACTTATTATTATTCATTCATAATTCCACCCCAACCTCCATTTAATTTTCCAATAATTACTAGAACAATCTTCTTAAATATAGGTCTGATTAAATTAATTATCTATCAAAAGCTTTCAGAATTTAAGATAATCTCAGCATCTTCTTACAGAAAGATTCCTCTCATTTGATTTTTTACTTAATTCCCATGTTTACCAGTGACTATACTATCATCTATTTCCCACATGCTAATATAGAGACATTGCATATTTAATTTCCTAGAATTCCCCCTTCTTGCCATTCTACCTCAGGATAATTGCACTAATATTTCCATTTACCTGAATCTAAAGAAGTCACACGAAACTGTAATAGTTGATGTCACTCAGAAAAGAGCTCATATCCCCATCTTATGCCTTAATTTTTTATGACTGCCACCAGGGAACACCTCTACATCACCTGGTTCTGATAGCTAGTGGGGTTTATGCCCTGGATCCCACAGGACTATAACCAACAGAGGAAGAGTTCTTAGATGACTACTAGCCCCAGGGCCTGGCAAGATGCAACAGAATTAAAGTCTTTCTGTAAATGAGATTTATTACATATCTGTAATGATTGTGACCTGAGTGGCAGGCTTATAATTAAACATGAAACTAGGGACAAACTATAATCTTTCCAGAAACCTTGAGGGGTGGGCACTGTCTTCATGCTCACTTGAAGATTTACAAGGGGAGGGAGATTTACAAGCAGCCATTGTCCAGGTTTTTGTCTGGTGCCCCAGTTTTTTTGCAGCTGCCACAATCCAGGGAACACCTCTTGATTGCCTGGCTCTGATGATGGGGTAAGACTGTATTCTTGTGTCCAATGAGACTGTAGCAATTAGAAGGATGGTTCTTGGCTGGCTACCCCCAGGACACTGCACACACAATGGACTGTGGAATACTCCTAAGTCTTTCTGTGAAGGGGGTTCCTTTGCTTACTTTAGAGCTTCAACATGAGGGGCAGGCTTCAGGTTTGGCACACATTTAGTGGCTTACAGAGCTTCTCTCAAAAAACTTAGGCTGGAAATGCCATTTTGGTGCTATTCCTCTGCCTGGCTTCAGCTTGCCTCCATAACCCAGGAAAGAACTTATACACTTACCTGGAAGCCATATCTTTGTGATTGCTGCCCAGAAGTATACTTCCAGATCACCTAGCTTTAGTAGCCAACAGGGTTTATGCTTGCAGTCCCAGAAGACTATGTGTAGTTGTACCCCATTTTATTGCACATTCAAGATATTATAGCTTTGTTTTGTTTTGTTTTACAAATTGAAGATTTGTGTCAACTTTTCATCAAGAAAGTCTAGGGGTATTATTTTTCTGACAACCTTGGCTCACTTTATGTCTCTGTGTCACATTTGGGTAATTCTCACAATATTTCAAACTTTTTCATTGTTATTATATTTGTTATGATGATAAGAGATTGGTATTTTTTTTTACTATTGTAATTGTTTTGGGGACAACAAACTATGCCCATATAAGATGGTGAACTTAACTGATAAATGCTGTGTATTTCTGACTATACCACAGACCAGTCATTCCCCCCAACTCTCTCCCTCTCCTCAGCTGTTCCTATTCCCTGACACAGAACAATATTGAAATTAGGTCAGTTAATAATCCTATAACAGGCTCTAAGTGTTCAAGTGAAAAGCAGAGTCAAGCATCTCTTATCTTAGATCAAAAGCTAGAAACAATTAAGCTTAGTGAAATGGGCATGTTAAAAGCTGAGACAGGTCAAAAATAGGCGTCTTGGGCCAAATAGTCCAATTGTGAAAGATTAAAGTTTTTGAAGGAAATTAAAGTACTACTCTAGTAAACACATAAATAAAAAGTTAAACAGCCTTATTGTTGATATGAAGAAAGTTTCAGTGGTTTGGGACAGAAGATCAAACAAACCAAAGTATTCCCAAAACAAAGCCCAATCCAAAGCAAGGCCCTGGTTTTCATCAATTCTGAGAAGGCTGAAGAGATGAGGAAGCTGCAGAAGAAAAGTCTGAAGCCAGCAGATGTTGGCTTATAAGGTTTTAAGGAAAGAAGTTGTCTCTATAGCATAAAAGTACAAGGTGAAGCAACAGGTTTTTTAGAAGATCTAGCTAAGATAATTAACGTAGGTGGCTACACTAAACAAAATATTTTCAATGAAGATAAAGCAGCTTTGTATTAGAAGAAGATGCCATCTAAGATTTTCAGAGCCATAGAAAAGAAGTTAATACTTGGCTCCAAAGCTTCAAAAAACAGGCTGACTCTTTTGCTAGAGGCTAATGTAGTTGATGACTTTCAGTTGAAGTCAATGCTCATTTACCATTCCAAAAATCCCAGGGGCCTTAAGAATGATGCTAAATCTACTCTGCCTGTGATGTTTAAATGGAACAACAAAGCCTGTATGACAGCACCTCTGTTTATAACATAATTTCCTGAATATTTTAGCCAACCATTGGAAGTTACTGCTTGGGGGCATGGGGGGAAGATTCCTTTCAAAATATGACTGTTCAATGAAAAGGCACTGGGTCACCTTAGAGTTCTAATAGAGATGGACAACAGGAATTAATAACAAGAATCTGGAAGAAGTTGATTCCAGGGGTACCTGGGTGCCTCAGTGAGTTCAACTTCTGCCTTCAGCTCAGGTCATGGTCTCAGGGTCCTGGGATTGAGCCCGGCATTGGGCTCTCTGCTCAGCAGGGATCCTGCCTCCCCCACTCTCTCTGCCTATCTCTCTGCCTACTTGTGATCTCCCTCTGTGTGTCAAATAAATAAATTAAAAATCTAAAAACAAACAAACAACAACAAAAAAGAAGTTGATTCCAACCCTCATGGATGACTTTGAGTTATTCAAGACTTCAGTAACTTCAGATTTGGTGGAAACAGCAAGAGAATTAGGGCCTGAAAATGAGACTGAATCATTGTAATCTCATGATATAACTTGAATGGGTAACGGTTGCTTCTTATGGATGGACAAAGAAAGTGGCTTCTTGAGATAGAAGCGACTCTTTATGAAGATGCTGTGCAGATTGTTGAAATATCAACAAAGCATTTTGAATATTACATAACAGGTGATAAAGCAGTTGCAGGGTTTGAGAAAATTAAACCCAGTTTTGAAAGATGTTCTACAGCCTTATGTACTACAGAAAAATCATTTACAAAAGGAAGAGTCAATCCATGATGCAAAGTTCATTATTTTCTTCATTTGAGAAATAGCCCTAACCATCCAAGCCTTTAGTAGCCACCACTCTAATTAGTTAGCAGCCATCAATGAGGAAGCAAGACCTCCACCAGCAAAAGACTGAGTCACTGAAAGCTCAGATGACAGCAGTTTTTTACCCAAAAAAGTATATTAATTAATATACCTACACTTTTAGATATAACATTATTTCACACTCAGTAGAGTATAGTATAAATATAACTTTTATATGCACTGGAAAATTAAAAAAATTTTTGACTCTCATTACTGTAATGTTCACTTTATTGTGGTGGTTTGAAACTAAACCTGCAACACCTCTGAGTAATGCTTGTATGTGGAATGAGAATAAAAGGAAGGAAGGAAGTAGAGAGGGAGGGAGGGAAGGAAGGGAAGGAAGAAGGAGGGAGAGAAGGCAGACAGGAAGGAAGGAAAGTAGGAAGGAAGGCAGGCAGGCAACCAGGCTCAAGCTGTGTATACAGAGAACAGACTGATGGTTGCCAGAGAAGGAGTTAGAGGAAGGGAGATGTAGAGGAAGAATGAATTTTTGTTGTTGTTGTTGTTGTTAAGTTTAAATAAATTTTTAAAAATGAAATAAAATAGAATAAAATAAAATAAAACCCAACAATAAGTGAATAGAAAAAAGAAAAGGGAAATTAAGGTCACTCTTTGAACCAGGAATGTTAAACAAACCATTTAAAAGTAAAGAGATTATTTGGATTATCTGAATACACCTAAACCCAGAAGACAAGAGAGGAATAGTGGGTAATAGAGCTGGCATCATAAGAACCCACTGACCTTTGCTGGTTCAATTTTCAAGAAAAAGGCCACAAACCTAGAAATTCTTTCTGAAGCTGGAAAAGACAAGAAAATGGGTTCTCCCTTAGAGGTTTCAAAGATAAATGTAGCTGGTGAGATGCACTGTGGCTTCTGACCTGCAGAACTGTATGATAATAAGTATGTGCTGTTTCAAGCCTTTAGGTTTGGGTTAACTTGGTACAGAACCAATGTGAAACTTTTAAAATATTTTATTGTCCTCAGCAAAATGATCTAAAATTATTTGAAAAATCAACCACACAAGTGATTCAATTGTATTTTAATCTTCCAAATGCATTTTGATAGAGATTTATCAGCATATTATACATTTAGAAAGAAATTAATATATTTTTTAAAGATCTTATTTATTTATTTGACAGAGAGATATCACAAGCAGATGGAGAGGCAGGCAGAAAGAGAGAGAGGGAAGCAGGCTCCCTGCTGAGCAGAAAGCCCAGATGCGGGACTCAATCCCAGGACCCTGAGATCATGACCTGAGCCGAAGGCAGCGGCTTAACCCACTGAGCCACCCAGGCGCCCCATAGAAAGAAATTCATATTTTAAAATTCAAAAAGAAGCTACATAAACAACACTTCAGAAAGGTCAATGGTAAAATGTGTGAGGAGAGAGATACTTTATTAATTAATGAATTTATTATTCATTCTTTACTAGACATGAATTTATTATATTTGATACTCAACCACAGAATACTAGCATTCTGATTTAGTTTATTATTACATCTAAGTTAAAGGATTTATGTGTAAAACATGTACTAAATTTTGATATTATATAGCTGTCTAGGAACTTCTATTTTCCTGCTAAGATATGTGTGATTTTATTCTCTTTGATGTTGAAGAAAATCTATAGTGAGATCCAGTTTTCTTTAAAAAAATTTTTTTTAGAGATATAGCTTATTATTCATGGACTCTGGACTAGAAACAAATTCAAATAGATTTAGCATGAAGATCAATTGCAGCATATATATTTTTAGGTGATAACATTTTATTAAAAAGTTTTCTGAAAGAGCTTAGAAAAAAATAATACTTGAAGAATAATACCAATTCATATGAATTAATAAAAAGAAAGCCTAAACTTGTTAGGATATTTTTGTGACATGGAAATGGTTTATTTTTATAATATACTCCAAATTAATTCACTGTTCTTATGCTTGTTATTCATTCTTAATATATATCAATATTGTTTGCTGATATTAGCATAAATCTATCAAATTATGTATTAATTATGTATTAATCAGTGGCAGAAGTTGCCTGTTTGTTCCAACTTATAAAATACATTATTCTTCTTATTAAACACATACATTTACTTAATATTTACTTAATAATAAATTAATAATAAATGATAAATCATTGACAAAACTTCCTTTGAAAAAACTAAAATGATGGTCTAGTGTTATCTAACAGGGTCCAAATTTGATCTTGCGGCTTCCATAATATTTTCAGCATTCTTTATATTAAACAACCCATCAATTTCACTTTTTAAAAATCCTATTAGGAGAGAAAACATATTTCTCTTATTTTTTGTTTGTTTCTTTATTTATTACAGTTAAGACTTTGCTACCAGTAAGTTGCAATCTTTAAACACTGACTGATCAGAATGAAAAAAATACAGGAACAAGGACATTTACAGAGGCTTCGTGAAGAACCTTGAAGAAATTACAGTTGACCTTTGAACAATTTGGATATGAACTGCATGGGTCCTCTAATAGGTGGATTTTTTTTTTTTTGGTAACAAATACAGTACTGCAAATGTATTTTTTCTTACAATTTAATAATATTTTCTAGCTTATTTTATTATAAGAATACAGTATATAACACATATAGAAAATATGTGTTAATACACTATGTTATTGGTAAAGCTTCTGACCAGCAGTAGACTATTAGTAGTTAAGATTTGGTGGGAGTCAAAAGCTGTATGTAAATTTTCGACTGTGTGGGGTATGGGTTCTCTTAACCCCCACATTGCTCAAAAATTAACTAGATTTACATCTGGAAATTTAAATAACTTTGAAGTTTTAATAAAATGAGGTATGTGTCAGTGCTAAAAGCATTGTATCTTGGCTCTTGACAACCACACAATAAAGAATTAGAGATCAATGCCCAAAGTGAAAGCAGAAGGCAGGTTTGTTAAAGCAACAGCACACTATCTAAGGGAGAGCAGGTGGTATTCCATGAGGTAGAGCTGGCCCTTACTTTGTTTTGGGATTGGATATTTCTTGGTCTTTTTGAAGTGGGAGGAGCTTCAACATGCAGTGGAGTGATCTCTAATGGAGGCTGCTTCCAATCATTTGAGGGACTCCTACCACAGGTTGGGAAGAGGAGTTGTTGCTGTCATTTTTATTTTATTTTTTTCAGGGTTCCAAAATTCATTGTTTATGCACCAAACCCAGTGCTCCATGCAATATGTGCCCTCCATAACTCCCATTAACAGGCTTACCCAACCCTCTGACCCCTCCCCTCAAAACTCTCAGTTTCTCAGAGTCCACAGTCTCTCATGGTTTGTCTCCCCCTCCAATTTCCCCCCACTCACTTCTCTCTTGATCACCCAGTGTCTTCCGTGTTATTCTTTATGCTCCACAATTAAGTGAAACCATATGAAAATTGACAATCTCTGCTTGAATTATTTCACTCAGGATAATCTCCTCCAGTCCCGTCCATGTTGATACAAAAGTTGGGTATCCTTCCTTTCAGAAGGAAGCATAATACTCCATTGTAAAAATGGATCATATCTTCTTCATCCGTTCATCCATTGAAGGTCATCTTGGTTCTTTCCAAAGTTTAATGACTGTGGCCATTGCTGCTATAAACATTAAGGTACAGATGTCCCTTCTTTTCACTGCATCTGTATCTTAGGGGTAAATACTCAGTAGTGCAATTGCAGGGTCGTAGGGTAGCTCTAATTTTAACTTCTTAAGGAGTCTCTACACTGTATCCCAAAGTAGCTGCACCAACTGGCATTCTCACTAATAGTGTAAGAGGGTTCCCCATTCTCCACATCCTCTCCAACACTTGTTGTTTATTGCCTTGTTAATTTTGGCCATTCTAACTGTGTAAGGTGGTATCCCAATGTGCTTTTGATTTGAATCTCCCTGATGGCTAATGATGAAGAACATTTTTTCATGCATCTGTTTGCCATTTGTATGTCTTCTTTGGAGAAGTGTCTGTTCATGTCTTCTGCCCATTTTTTGACATGATTATCTGTTTTTTGTGTGTTGAGTTTGAGGAGTTCTTTATAGATCTTGGATATCAGCCTTTTATCTGTAATGTCCTTTGTGAAAATCTTCTCCCATTCCGTGGGTTGTCTCTTCATTTTGTTGACTGTTTCCTTTGCTGTGCAGAAACTTTTGATCTTGATGAAGTCCCAAAAGTTCATTTTTGCTTTTGTTTCCTTTGTCTTTGGGGACATGTCTCTTCTGGTTCCATACAAATTGTTTGGAATTGTTTGTTGTTGTTTGTTCCAGCTCTTTGAAAAGTTCCAGTGGAATTTTGATCAGGATAGCACTGAAAGTATAGATGGCTCTAGGCAGTATATACATTTTCACAATGTTTATTCTTCCAATCCATGCACGTGGAATGATCTTCATTCTTTTTGTGTCTTCTTCAGTTTCTTTCATGAGTATTCTGTAGTTCCTCAAGTACAGATACTTTACCTCTTTGGTTACGTTTATTCCAAGGTATTTTATGGTTCTTGGTGCTATAGGAAATGGAATCAATTCTCTAATTTCCCTTTCTACGGAAATCAACTGATTTCTGTACATTAATTTTGTATCCTGCCACATTACTGAATTGCTGTTATGACTTCTAGTAGCTGGGATGTGGAGTCTTTTGGGTTTTCTATATAAAGTATCATGTCATCTGCAAGGAGAGAGTTTGACTTATTTTTTGCCAATTCGAATACCTTTTATTTCTTTGTGTTCTCTGATTGTTGTTTCTAGGACTTTTAGTACTGTGTTGAATAACGGGGTTTAGAGTGGACATCCTTGTCGTGTTCCTGATTTCAATTGGTAGGCTGTCAGCTTTTCCCGTTTGAGGATGATATTCACTGTGGGTTTTTCATAGATTTTATGAAGTTGAGGAATGTTCCCTCTATCCCTGTACTTTGAAGTGTTTTAATCAGGAGTGGATGCTGTATCTTTCCAGATGCTTTTTCTGCATCAATTGAAGGACCATGTGGTTATTCTCTCTTCTCTTATTGATTTATTCTATCACATTGACTGATTTGTGAGTGTTGAACTACCCTTGCATCCCATGGATAAATCCCACCTGGTCATGATGGATAATCTTTTTAGTGTACTGTTGGATCCTATTAGCTAGGATCTTGTTGAGAATCTTGGCATCGATATTCTTCAGGGGTATTGGTCTGAAATTCTCCTTTTGGATGGTGTCTTAGCCTGGTTTGGGAATCAGAGTAATGCTGGCTTCATAGAAAGAGTCTGGAAGTTTTCCTTCTGTTTCTATTTTTGGAAGCAGCTTCAGAAGAATAGGTGTTATTTCTTCTTTGAAAGTTTAGTAGAATTCTCCAGGGAATTCACCAGGTCCTGGGCTCTTGTTTTTTGGGAGGTCTTTGATGACTGCTTCGATCTCCTAACTAGATATTGGTCTATTCAGGTTGTCAATTTCTTCCTGATTCAATTTTGGAAGTTTATAGGTTCCTAGGAATGCATATATTTTGTCTAGGTTGCCTAACTTATTGTCATATAACAGTTACAACTGTTGATAATAATTTCTGATGATTGTTTCTCTTTCCTTGCTATTAGTCATGATCTTTCCCTTTTCATTCATAATTTTATTAATTTGGGTATTCTCTCTTTTCCTTTGGATTAGTTTGGCCAGTAGTTTATCAATCTTATTGATTCTTTCAAAATTCAGCTTCTAGTTTCATTGATGTGTTCTACTGTATCTCTAATTTCTATCTCATTGATCTCTGCTTTAATCTTGATTATTTCCCTTCTTGCATGTGGGTTTGGCTTAATTTGTTGTTGATTCTCCAGGTCTTTAAGGTGTAAAGAGAGCTGTTTTATTCTGGAGTTTTCAGTTTTTTTGAGGGAGCCTGGTGGGAAGACTTGTTTTTTACCTTAAAAGGTTTGTTCTGGAACCATTATGGCAACTCTTTTCCATGGGGATGGCACTGCAAATGCATTATGATAGATCTAGGGGTTACTTTGGGGTAGAGGTAGAAGGGGAGAGAACATTTTCAGTACCAGTGTCTCCTGGTTTGTTAGGCCCAGGGTTTCAGAAGTCACAAAATCAGGAGGTTGTGCCCTCAGTCTTCTAATGTGTAACCCATTTTTCACCATCCTTGCCTCTAACTCATCTCTCACTGCCCACACATTCAGATATAGGGGAATATTGATTGACAAAATATTAATTGCCAAATAACAGTAGTTGGAGAATAAGAAAAATGCAGGTGATGAGGGAGCAGGAGGCTGGCTGAGGACAAAGCAAAAGCTGGCGCCTTGCACCCCCTCTTCACCCGCTCCCCTCCATATGTGTGGCATTCCTCAGGCACCCATGACTGCCATAAAATGATAAATAGTTAACTTGCAGGGATCACAATCCTGCAGAACAGGAATCTCCCTTGCCCTACAAGATGTCCTAGAGACCTGAACAGGGAGGTTACCTTATCAATAACACAAATTTCCAGAGGCAAATAACTCTTGGTTCCTGAAGCCCTAATGTCCCCCTCCCACCATAAACTGGAGGAGACTGGGGTAGAAAGGAATGTAAATGATAGCCAGATCATAATGCCCCACCAAGAATCCCCCATTATCTTGATGTAAGTGCTTGACCTAAAGACGACATTAATCAAGCCATAATGGCAAAGACTCCCCCCAGGCACCTTGTAGACCCTCCCTAGCATGTGAGAACTCTGTCGAAATCCCCCATTCCTTCACCACCTCCCCCCAACCGTGGGGTATATAACATGCCCACCTTCACAACCCGGGGCAGCAGCTCTTCCTGCCCACGGGTTCTGTCCCCGTGCTTTAATAAACCACCATTTTGCACCAATGACGTCTTAAGAATTCTTTCTTTAGTCGTCGGCTCCGAACCTCCTCACCACACTGAACCTGACTTAAGGTTCTGGGACTTCATCACAGGCACCTGATTATATAATATTACTTAAATAAAATATGTTTTTATAAGTGCTATTGGAAGTAAATTCCTCAATACTTTAATCACACAGAATGATGGAATCCTAGATTTTTTTTTCTTGTATTTACTAAGAAAATGATCATGCCTCAAGTATATTAAAATGGAATAGGGAAAATTAAAAATTGTTTTAAGTTGATTTGCGTGTGTTGTGCGTATGTGAGAGAAGAAGTGAGAGAGAAAGAGAAAGAGAGAAAAAGAGAAAGGGAAAGACAGAGAGGTGGCTGCAGTGAATTGATGAGTTGCAGGATAGATTTTAAAGTTTTGTCTTTTGCTTTCTACATTTCCTTTTCCTTAGGTTCAAGAGAACAATCAGTAATATCTAAGATGCCTGCTGGTAACATCAGCAGAAAGAGTTAGAAGTTCCCAGAAAATTAAAGATGAGATCTAGTTTTCCTGACATAAGAAAAGTCATTTTTTGTCCCCAGCAATTTCAATGATCTATACCCCACCTGTGTACTTGCTCAAGCACACTTCTTCCAAAACTTCCTGGGAGGTTCTTACAAAGAAATGCAAAAACCTCACTACTTAAGGATTTTGAGGGAACAAGGCAATGGGAAACTAACAGTCACCACCAGACCAGGAAATAGCCTAAGCTATTGAGACAATAAATCAGTGGTAAAACTCCTAGTGCTATTTCAAAAGTAATCAAGGCCTTGCATTCCTTGTCCCAGAAAATGAGCCCAAGACCCCATCTAGTTTATATTTGCTCTTGAAGCCTGCAGCGTCCCTTTCCCTTGTCCAACAGTTACCTCTGCTTTATTCTAACGTTGAAGTTTCTGCCCTCGGTGGAATACAAGCTTCATTCAGGTGAATATGCAATACATATTGCACAAATACATATGTGGATGTGCATGCATTTACAACCTTATGACCAACCATACACGGGATAATAAAACTCTCCCTTCTGAGTATTCATCTTAAATACTAAATAAAAATCTCTCTCCTGTTCAAACAGTCAAGGCTTTGGAACTTATTCCCTGTGATCTTCTTGTATGTTGTAAACAAAGATTCCTTTGTTTGACAACTCCACCTGTTTCTGTGATTCACCAAAGACTAACCTCAGTTAGTTCAGTTACTGTAATGTTTCACTACTCTGATTCTACCTCTGCAAGTCTCCAAATTTAACTATTTTTTCTCGCAATTCCGCATGATCTTGGCTTTAAACTGCAACTCTGAAGAGATGATTTGCTTGTTTAAAAAAAATCAAGAAAAGGGAGGAGTAGTCAACATTGTTACTTTGAACTTCCTGCCCTAAGGGGCTCTCCTGTTGTTTCTCTTTGACTTCCTGGACTGAAACGACAGAAATTTGGCAATACATCACTCCCCAATCCAGATTACTGACAGAACAGTTTATACTCTTAGAAAAACATTAGTTTAAAAGATCACATAATTAAATACTTAAGCATGTAGTGTAATATAGTGGTTTACAAGAAATATATTTTGGTCATCTGAATATTTGGTTTTCAACCATGGCTACTGACTCACAGCTCCTAAAACTCTTGCAATTTCCTGTGATAAGGGTGAGAGAGGTGTGTTTTGTTATGTTAATGAAGTGACCTTCAGACCTCACTCAAGGCAAGGGCTGTTTGCCTGAAGGACCAACCACATGGTGAAAGCCTTCATAACTTTTTGCCCAACATGCCACCCCTTCCTCCCAATTCAGGATTATCTGGGGAAGGAAGAGGAGCTGGAGATTAGATCAGCAAATGACAATGATTTAGTCAGTCATGACTATGTCATGAAGCCTCCACAGAAAACCTGAAAGGACTGGGTTCAGAAAGCTTTTAGTTTGTTAAATGTATGAAAAGGCAGGAAGAGTGGCAGTCTTACAGAAGGTAATAGAAGCTCTGTGCCCATTCTCCATATCTTGCCCTGTGCACTTCTTTACCTATCTATTGATTTAAATCTTCTATTATATCTTTTAATAAGCTGGCAAACATAAATTAAGTATTTTTCTGAGTTTTGTGAGTCCCTGTAGCAAATTAAAAGAACGTAAGAAGTAGGCCACTGGGACCTCCAACCTGTAGTTGCTCAGTCACAAGCACAGGTAATAATCTGGGGCCTACTGTGAGACTGGCATCTGAGGTGGGGTTGGAGATAGTCTTGGAGGACTGATCCCTTAACTGATGAAATCTTACACTATGTTCAGGTAGATAGTGTCAGAATTTAGTTGAATTCTTGGAGATCCTGCTGTTGTCTGAAAATTATTTGGCATTGTTGGTATGATGTCCTAAAACCCAAAAAGATATAGCTACCTCAAAATAAGAATAAGGTTGACAGCTTATATATAATAAGTGATTATATCTGGGGTTTAAAATATACCCAATAAATATTGTAAGGAATTAAGGAAAGAGTTTGAAATAAAAACAAGAATAAGAACCTAGTGGTACTAATAGATTAAATATATGTAATCTAGTTGAATTAAGAATACAATGGATAGAATACATAATGGATTCAATAGAGATAAGAAGTCACTTAAGGATATAGTCATCTGGATACCAGCAAAGCATTAAAATTATCAATATAAAAGAGGTGTAAGATGTAGGTGATGTGTGTGGAACAAAAGCTAGAGAAAAAATTAGATTTCCTTACTACTCATAGCCTGTTGACAAGTCCTTGAAGTTCCTCTGGGGACTCAGCTGCTTCAATGTGGACAGGTCCACTCAGGGCAAAAAGCATTCTTAGTCCACCCCCCAGGATACTGAAAATCTACTTTCACATGTAAAACTTACTTTGGAAACTTCTTTATCTCTACTCCCCACCCCTGCCCTCAAGATATACAGTGGCAATTATCTCCCAAGCATATACCCACTGATACACATCAGAAGAGTCTCTTCCCTGAGTTTTTACTAAATAGTAATAAATGACCTTTCCCTAACAATAGCTAGCCCCCTCAAGGTCCTGGAAACCTTGTTTATAAAATACCTTGGAGGCTTGTGCTATCCCTAACCTCCTCCCAAATTGAAAGTATATCATCAGCCACTCTTCATGACCCTCTCCCTCTACTCCAAATAAATAAATAAATATTTTTTAAATAAAATAAAATAAATGACATTTTTTAAATGAAAGAAGAAAAAAGCAAAGAAATATTTGAATATTAATGTACATCTATTTCTCAAGCATAAAATAGTCAAGACACTGGATTAAAACTTACATACAAGAAAAGAAAGAAAATATTCATAACTATAGTTGACTCTATGAATCCCAAACTAGGGCATACATACCAAAGACAAAAAAAAAAATCATAAGTGTTAGAGAGAAAAAAAAATAATTCATTAATAAAGAAACAAGAATCAGACTGACAGAAAATTCTTAAATAACATCAGATATAAAAAAGAATGAAGTAATAGCTTTATTATGTTGAAAAAAATAATCACAAATGTAAACATTTAGATCCTTATAAAATGTCATTGGAATAGGAAGGCATAATAAAAAAAATATTTTCAGGAATACAGACCACAGATAATTTGCCTTAATTTGTGTAGGCAGCACTTAAATACTAATATTATTTTAACAGTTAAAATGTATCTATGACCTATGGGGTAGGGGAAAAGAGGATGACCAAGTCATCTTGAAATAATTCAGTTTTATGAAAAAAGTAAAAAGATCGAAAAAAAGACTTGAAGAAAAGAGAGATAAAACATATGTATAATAAAAATAAATAAATAAATGAACAACTGGAGTGCCTGGGTGACTTAGTCGGTTCAAGTGTCTGCCTTCAGCTTAGGTCATGATCCCAGGGTCCTGGTATTGAGCCCTGCATCAGGCTCCCTACTCAGTGGAGAGTCTGCTTCTCCCTCCCATTGAGAAAAAAAAATTGACTTATTTATTTGAGAGAGATAATCTTTAAATTTTACTTATTTATTTGAGAGAGAGTGAGAAAAGAAAAACATGCACACAGCAGGGAGAATAACAGAGGGAGAGGGAGAAGCACCCCACTGAGGAGGGAACCCCCTGCGGGGCTCTATCCCAGGACCCGGGTATTATGACCTGAGCTATAGGTAGACACTTAACTGACTGAGCCACTCAGGTACCCCAATGAATACAATCTTTAAAATAATGATAATAATAAAGAAATAATATTTCAGATAGTATGATTTTTTTTTAATGTAAGACTTGGTATAAAAACAAGATGACATACTTGTCTAATTATAGCAAAAGACTTTGATAAGTTTAGATGCAGTAGTACGTAAAAAATTTAACTTCTTTCATTAACTGATAATTTAATTAGATTAAATTAAGAGACATCAAAATTTAGAGAATCTAATAGTCCTGATCTATTAATAAATGTAGCCATCCTGACCCCAAAACAATAGTCTTCAGTAAGTATATAAGCATAAGTTGAACATTTACACAAACAGGCCATTATTTAGGCCAGAAGTATATGCCAATAAATACCTAGAGTTAAATATCAGGCTATATTTTCCAAGAATAAGGCAATAAAATTAGAAAACAATGACCAAAATATTAAATTCATATAATTGGAAGTTAACTTCATACCTAAAAAGAAATAATACAGCTAATTCAGAAATTTTTAGAATACAGTACTATGGTAATATCAACTCTCAAAATGAGTAACGGACAGGTGGGGCTAGGGAAGAAGAGATCCATAGGGAACTTTGTGAACAGGCTCTCAGAAATCCCCAAAATGTGGTGTGGGAAAGCCAGAGTAAAGAGATAAATTGGACCACCCTACCCCATGGAAGAGCACCCTGATCTAGGCATGTGGGATGGAGGACCACCCTGCCCTAGGTGTATGGGGTGGGTCATGTGGGGTGGGTGTCTCTATGATTATCACATGTAACCAAAAAAGAATAATCAGACCCTAAAAAGGAGGTAAGCCACTGAAGGAGTTATTGATAGAGATGTTAAAAGGATTAAAGTTGCCTGGTTACCTTTTTATAAAAAATAAACCCTGAAGGCACTCATTGTTAACTGTGTGTTAACCCCTCTTAGTTGTGAGAGCTTTTTGTATATATTCACTTGATAAACTTCTGTCACTTACTCACTCTCCATTGCCCACGAGATTCCTTCTTTGACTCCAAGAGACAAGAACCTAGCTCTCCCACATCATTCCCTAGAGTTAAGTATCAGGCTATATTTTCCAATGATAAGGCAATAAAACTAGAATATAATGACCAAAATATTAAGTCCATGTAACTGGAAGTTAACTTGATACCTAAAAAGAAATAATACAGCTAATTAAGAAATATTTAGAATTACTGTACTCTGGTAATATCATTTGTGAAAATAAGTGACAATAATTAAAGGTATGAAGGAAATCTAAAGGTTTAATTGTATTAATTCAAAAGAAAAACAAAACAATACAACAAAAACACCAAAGCATAAAACAACAAAACAAAACAAAAAGAATATAAAGGCAAAACCTAAGAACGACAGCAGTAATAACAAAATATTATAGAAACAAACAAATTTTTGGAATAGATTAATAAAAAAGATTTGACCAATGAGTACTGGTCAGGAATACTCAGAGATAATGATGATAAAATAAAATACTAAATGAAATGTATAAAAACTAAATTATAGTCCTGAGACTGATTAAAAATGCTTCTAGAAAAAGAGTCTAATTTGAAGACAATAAAATTAATAGCACCATAGAGAAAACTGTATTTGTGACATAGGGGATCAATTAGAGATGATAAAGTATTTCCTTCAATATCACAGATGACAATTAGACTCAGTGACTCAGTCAGCTAAGCCTCTGCCTTCACCTCAGATCATGATCCCAAGGCCCTGAGACTGAGCTTGACTCCCTGCTTGGTCGGGAACCTGCTTCTTCTTTTCCTTCTCCCTCTGCAGCTTCCCCTGCTTGTGCTTGTTTTCTCTCTCTCTCTCTCTATAAATAAAATTTTAAAAGTTAAAAAAATTAAGAAATAAGCATCAAAGATTAATCCATAAGGTAAACATATTTATTAAAGTGATTAATTAATTTATATTAAAATTAAATATTTCCTTGCAATTAAGTACAGTGTGGAGAAAAAGTTAATAGACTGACATAGGAATAAACAATACTTAAAATATTTAAAACTGACAAGGAATTATTAGATTTAGACTCCATGATGATTTCTATGTATGTGCATATAAAACACCTTAAAATACTTTGTAGGAATGTGCTACAGGAAATTAAAGAGACAGGGAGATAAAGGGGGAAAAAATAGCTCAACTAGAAATGACTAGTTGGTTGCCACTGTGTTTTATTTACATTTTCCACCACTTTTTTGGTCAATGAAATTATTTTACATGTATCTATTATTATCTTGTAGGACATGTTATACTAATATCATTATTAATGAAGTTGAGAATAAGAATATGAGGCCTCATTTCATCATAATTGTTAAAAATGATCCCTGAAGCTGGTAAATGCAGGAAGCCAGAAACAGAAATAATAATTAGCACCAGTTCAAAAGCTTGTCCACCTGGAACCCGTAAGAAAATCCAACTAGATCCTGAAAATAATGAGTGATTTGAGGAAAATGGACAGGTATATAAATTTCCAGGTGCTTTTTACTTATAATGGCAATAGCAACTAAGACAATGTAATGGAAAAAATCTATTAATTGGCAGTAGGAAAATTATTAATAAAATATAAGCCATAAGCCAATGAACTTGGGAAAATTATGAAGAATCTACATAAACATAAAAAGAAACAATATGAATTTGCCAAGGCACATTCACATTTTTAAAAATAAGTTAAAAGGGGAACAATATGCCATAATACATATATCAATGTTTTTCATAGAAGTTTAGTATAAAAAATAAACATTTTAAATAATTTATTTGGAAAATGATATCACATATCTGAAAAACTTGGAAGAAGAAATGGATAACCATGAATAAACAAATGTAGCAGAAAAATGATTTACAATAATAGATAAAAGCTATTCAAAAATGCAGTGAATATTGGCCAAAGCTTAGAAAAATCGATAGAATATAAAATGTAAAATGAATTCATAAATGAAAAATAGAATCCCATTAAATCTAATTTGGAAAGAACTAATAATTTTTTTTTTTGCCTGAATCTGCTCTGCCTTTCATTAGGTGGGACACTGACCAAGCCCTCTGAGCTCTTCTCTCATGCCCAGTAATAGTAAAGTCAGGGACATTAATTACTTCTGGGATGAATTTTAACCACTGTGGATAGGATGCAGAAGCCAGTGGGTTAAATAGATTCTTTCTTGTTTTAGGAAAATAATTCTGAGATGTATTCTGTGCATTAGAATTGATGCTCAGTTGTCTACAATCATAATCCACTCAGTCTGAACTCATATATGTTTCTCCTGGACCACTTAGCTCTTCTCATTCTCTCCTCTTCCACGTGATCAAATCCCAATATAATTATTTAGGTTGTGTATGCAAGTCCTGATTTTGAAGGGAAACTCAGTTACAGAAAGAGATGAAAATAAAGATACAGGAAAAAAATGGTGCACTTGGGTGACTCAATTAGATAAGCATCTGACTCTTGATTTCAGCTCAGGTTGTTATCTCAGGGCGATGAGATGAAGCCCCTATAGGCTCTGTGCTGGGCAAGGAGGTTGCTTAAGATTCTCTCTTCTTATCCCTTTCCTTCCACCCCTCACCTCCCATGCTGTCTTTCTCTTAAATAATAAGCACTGCTGAACTATCTTAGATTCTGTACCTTCTCTCCAGCCATGAACCTATCACTGTCTTTAACTCTTGAAAACTTCATTAGACAAATTAATGTGGTGAAGGAAGCAATATGAGAAAGCCTATTAATCTGATGAGCATGGAACTGAACAAACCCTATAGATACTTTCCCTTTGATTTCTAGCCTATCAATACCTACAGTGAGCCACATACACTCAAGATTATTGTTTTTATTGTATACTTCATATATTCATTAATTTTTGACTCGTTATCATTTTGTTGAAGTGTTAAAGTATGTAATAAACAAACTTTTAATTAACTTTTCCTCCTATGATACAGATATAACTTGCACTGGAGCTTTAGCTAATTTTATGTTCTAAAATTGTCAAAACAAAATGATCAAGGTTTCTAGATTATTTACTGTATTTTCTACTATATAATATTGTTCTATCTCTTCTGTATAAAGAAAATGAATGCTTGGGGCTCTTGGGTGGCTCAGTGCGTTAAAGTCTCTGCCTTCTCCTCAGGTCATGATCCCAGAGTCCTGGGATAGAGCCCCACATCAGGCTCTCTGCTCATCAGGGACCCTGCTTCCCTTCCTTTCTCTCTGCCTGCCTCTCTGTCTACTTGTGATCTCTGTCTGTCAAATAAATAAATAAAATCTTAAAAAAAAATGAATGCTTGATAACTAAATGAATGCTTTACTAAACAAATTAAATATGGCAATAGCATTTTATTTTATCATGCTTTACATATTGAACTATAATATTATATCACTGGTCTACAAATAATCTACTCACATAGTCATTTGGAAGCTTTTAGCAAAAGAATTCTTCCTCCTGATTGTAGTATAAAAGCCACAGAAATATACAGAAGACTCCTAGGATAGAAAGTTAAATCCATTTATCTGTGATGCCTTGAGTAGGACCTGACCTATGTATGTCCTGGGATGCACTATTAACTGTTACATGTGATAGGATTATATTTAATATATACAGTTTCATTTACTTCACAAAGGAGATATAAATTTGAGAATAAAATATTTGATGAATCTATAAAGTCTATATCTATTTGTAATCATTGTGGTAGAATTAAGATGTTAATTTGAAAAAAAATTTCATTGAACACATACACATATTCAATTGTTTATATATATAAACAGCATTATTTATTTATGTAAATAAATACATTGTCAGTAAAATCCATTTATCAATCATAAGGGTAATTTTAAGTACTGAGAATAAGAAATATGTGAAAAGATAAGTGTTCAAGAGTGCAGTTTGTGGTAATTAATACAATATGATAGGCTCATAAAAAAGATATATTACTTGAACTTAAAAGCTTCTATACTTAAGCAATGACCACTTGAAATTTGTAATTAGTCTTGCTGCAGTTTTTCCCTGCACTTACTGCCCTTCCCCAGAAGTTCATTAAGAATTTCTGTGAATGTCCTTACATTTAATCTCATTCATGGATTTCACTGCTGCTCACAAAACAAAGCCAAAAAGAGAGGTGACTCTATGTGGCACTCCATCCACAAGCAATACATTCATAAATAATTAAAAAGCTCTCTACTTCATTTGTTACCCATTCAGCTGATAATTTAAATGAGTAACTGAGGCCATTTTATCAGCACTTTTAATAGAATGCGACTCAGAAACTTCACAGTGTTATTTAAGAAGAAATGTTCATGTGTTAAGGTTTTTATTTTTTTTAAATCAACAAAATAATTTTCAAATATTAAAAGCAAATGTCTCCTTTTCCTCCAAGTTTCCTTGGTATGTCAAAGTTATAAATAAATACATTACAATCGTATTTTGAGTAGTAGATAAAAACAAATGTTTTGAAACTGTCTGTGGGTTGAGTGTCTGGGTTAACTTGTATAAATATCTGAACTCAATGTATTTAGACTTTATTAGATGGTTTTTTAAAAATTATACTATTTAAAAATACATGCTCAGAGGGGCGCCTGGGTGGCTCAGTGGGCTAATGCCTCTGCCTTCTGCTCGGGTCATGGTCTCAGGTCCTGGGATTGAGCCCCGCATCGCATCGGGCTCTCTGCTCAGCGGGGAGCCTGCTTCCCTTCCTTTCTCTCTGCCTGCCTCTCTGACTACTGGTGATCTCTGTCTGTCAAATAAATAAATAAAAATCTTAAAAAAAAAAGATTAAAAAAATACATGCTCAGATAATGACATTATTTTATTCATTTTAATAAATAAATCATTTTATTTAATTACTTTTAGATATTTATTTATTAAATTGATGATTTAATATTTAATAATCTAAATTTGAAATATTTTAAATTCTAAAAAATATTTATTTAATTAAATTGATATATTTAATATAAATATTTAATAAATTATTTAATCATTATTATAATTATGATATACATTATGTATTGTGTAATAATTGCATTTTAATAAATAAAGAAATGTATTATTTACATTATTTTATTTTATTTTATTTTATTTAGTTGACAAAGAGATGGAGAAAGCAAGCAAAGGGAGCTGCAGGCAGAGGAAGAGGGAGAAGTAGGCTCCCAGCTGAGCAGAAAGTTCAACCTGGGGTTCCATCCCACGACCCTGGGATCACCACCTGAGTCGAAGGAAGATGCTTAACTGACTGAGCCATCCAGATGCCCAAGGCTTTGTATTCTTCGCTTCTAAATATTGATGCTGCTTCATCTCTTGAGTTAGTAAATTGATGTTGAGAATTCATATCAAAGAATTGATAGTAGCTGTTAAACAGAAACATGTGATTTAGGGGAAAAAAAAGAACAGAAGGAAGAGAAAGGCCAAAAGTGAAAAGCACATTAATATAAAATTTAATAAGATAAATAAAGCTGATAATCTAAAGGGGGCTAATAAGAGAGCTGCAAAGAGCTGATAGGATTAGGAAAATTGTCCACTCCTGGTCATTTCATAATTTTAAGCTATTCCTTATTAATAAATATACTTAGTTCCAGAAACACAACCACATAAGGACATTTCCACCAAGTTTCCTCTAACAGCATTTACAAATTATACATTCAAACAATGTAGTTTGTTACATGTTGCATCTGTATCTTAAAGTTTAAATACTTTCTGTGACACATTTTCTAACAATTAAAAAATTATAGAGATAGATATAGATATCTATATATATATATATTGAAACCTTATCCCTAAATGGAAAAAAAAAATATATATATAAACCTTATCCCTAAATGAAACCTTATCCCTAAATCCTTTCTTTGTTTATTACCTTAAATAGGTAAATTAACAACAACAACAACAAATAGCTAATATTATAGAGGTAGGAACAATTTACCTTTTCATTCATTGCTATTTTCTAAAAATTCCTATTTTGTTTTTTTCTCAAGTCTGTCATAATAATTTTCTAAATATCCTGCCTTATTCAATTCTTTTTTTTAGTGGAAATCTCTATTTCATATTTATTTTCTCTTCCTCCACTCTTTGCTCTAATAATTCAATGTATTATTAGATTTTCTGTTTTTCTCTTTATCCAGATATATCTTTTCTTTCTTTCTTTCTTTTTTAAATAATTTGATTTGCTGGCATTTTACATCAGTACATGCTTTCTTATGGATGTTAGAAATGTCTGTGGAACTACTAGAAGAATAAGCTTTTTCCCTTTAAGAAGTTTACAGTCTAGAGTGCCTGGGTGGCTCAGTTGGTTAAGTGTCTTCCTTCAGCTTAGGTCATGATGCCAGGGTACTAGGATGGAGTCCTGCATCAGCTGCCTGCTCAACAAGGAGTCTGGTTCTTCCTCTCCCTCTGCCCCTCCCCGCCCACTCTCTCTCTCTCTAATAAATAAATAAAATCTTAAAAAAAAAAGACTTACTGAAATCTGATACTGAATTACTAAATTCAGTCTTAATATAACACAGCTAAACAAAGCAATGATCACAACTGGAAAATTTAGTCAGATCATGGTTTAACATTTTTGGTTGACACAGGACCTCTTTCAGTAACAACTTTCCCTAAATATCAATTTCTTTTTAAGGCAAAAATTTTGACAAGAAATTCAGTTCCTTCTCATCATTTTCATATCAATTTAATGTGACATCCTCGGAGTATATAATCAAATATGTAATTATTCTATCTGTTGCCTTGTATATTGCCTATATTTTTTTCAGACTCAAAGTTCCATTGAGGTAGAGTTTTTTTGTTTTGTTTTGTTTTAAAGCAGAGATTTTTAAAGTTTTTGATATATACAAGATGCTTAATAAGTGTTTACAAAACCTAGGTATTTCAGAAGCCTTAAACAGGCTTTAAAATAATGTAGGTGATATTAGTAGTCATATCAAACAATTTGTAGGTTTCAGTCATGTAAATAACTACATTTCTCAGAGACAGAGAAACATACAAATGATCTGGCTCCAGTAGGATAATGCTAGCATGTGTTGTAAATTCTCTTATATGACCTTATTCTTGCAAGAATTGGTTATGTGGCAGAAAAAAAGGTATCACTATCTTTTTTTTTTAAGATTTTATTTATTTATTTGACAGAGAGAAATCACAAGTAGGCAGAGAGGCAGGCAGAGAGAGAGAGAGAGGAGGAAGCAGGCTCCCTGCTGAGCAGAGAGCCCGATGCGGGACTCGATCCCAGGACCCTGAGATCATGACCTGAGCCGAAGGCAGCGGCTTAACCACTGAGCCACCCAGGCCCCCAAGGTATCACTATCTTATACTTTATTATTTAAAGAGATTTATGGAAGTTGTTAATTTCTTACACTACCCCTTTGTTTCAGTGGACCCAATTTCCGTGGTAATGGTGAGAGGAAAGTAGGCAATTTAGGCAGCAGCAAAAATCTCCTACAAGGCTCTATAAAATAAGGCTTGTTCTAGATCATGGGTCTGTCCAAAGCGGAATGTTAAGGGGTAGGATGGATGATGGATGCATTGTGGACTTATAACTATAAGATTAATACTGTTATGCCCCAATAATGGGTCTATGATTATAGGAGCGAGACTGATGTAAAGCAAAGGTCAAGCAAAGCTTTATTTCATGCCAAGCTTCAAGAATCTAACTGAACGTTCGGGGCCACACCTCTTATGAGAGAAGGCAACCCTTTGCTGTTTCACAGTCTAGCTTTTAAGGGCAAAGGCCATGCATGCGGTCAGGCCTGGCCACGCACAGGTGACCAATGAGATTTTAACACACACAGGAAACTCCACAGTGATGCTAGGTGACCAACTGAGGTACAATTTACCCTAGTATAGACATTTGACCCAGCCTATTACACCTTGATTAGGATTGGTGCCAAAAAAGTACCCAAAGGGCGGAGGAGTGGGGCATACTCCTTAGTATCTAGGGAGACAGTATGCACCCCCACCCCTGCTGATTGATGTCTCCACCTGGCCTGACCCACCCTTGTATATGGGCTTTGTTACCTGGAGCTGATTTCCAGGTCTTGTTTTTAAGTGAATCCCCTGGGGGAAGGGGAGCAAGGACAGTTTCAGGGTTAAACGTTTTTGTTTAACCTCAATGAAAGCCTCTTGCTAAAATATAAAAATATAAAATAGGTCCTTACATTACAGCAACTCAGTAGGGAAAGTCCCAGTGTGGTGATAAAAGAAGTGATGTAACTTGCATTGCACATTTTATTTTTAAAACGTGTAAGTCATATTTTTCCCTGCCATGACATCATACTGTATCTTCATCTCTGTCTACTAGTTTAAAACTAGTTAAACAAACTCAACAAATTTTTTTAAAAAAATATTTTATTTATTCATTTGAGAGCAAAAGCCAGAGAGAGAGAGAGAGAGAGAGAGAGAGCATGAGCAATATGGGGCTTGATCCCAGGACTCTTGAAATCATGATCTGAGCCAAAGGCAGACACTTAACTGACTGAGCAAATGAGACTCCCACAAACTCAACAATTTTATAAAATCTTTATTTGTTGGGGTGCCTGGCTGGATCAGTCAGTAAAATATGTAACTCTTGATCTTGGGGTTGTACGTTTGAAATCCACCTTGGGTGTAGAGGTTTTTAAAAATAAAATCTTTAAAAAAATTTTTTTTTCATTTTTTTATGTAAGCCATTGTATGGCAGTGTTGATCACTATATTGTACACCTGAAACTAATATTAACCTTATTTTAACTAACTGGAATTTAAATAAAAACTTTAAAAATAAAATAAAAATAATAATCATAAAAATAAAAAAGAGGAAAAATTATTTGGCAGGCAATTTTCTTAATTGCATTATTATTTATTATTATCATAGTCTGTGTGTGTCGGTGAGAAGTGGCTGGTATTCCAGTGAGTTCCATATCTGTGTTACACTGAGGTCCATGTCTGTAGTCAGTCTTTTTTTTTTCTTTTAATTTATTTTAAGTGATCTAAAATTCATTGTTTATGCACCACACCCAGTGCTTCATGTAATAAAATCCCTCCTTAATACCCACCACTGGGCTCAGCCAACCACCTGCCACCGTCCTCTTCAAAACCCTCAGTTTGTTTCTCAGAGTCCACAGTCTCTCATGGTTTGTCTCTCCCTCTGATTTCCCCCAGCACACTTCTCTCATCTCCCAGTGTCCTCCACGTTATTCCTTATGTATTGAGTCTTATAAAAACTTTTATTTCTTTCCCTATTCTGCTTTGCATATGCTTCCCTTAGATGTTAAAATGTTATAAACCTCTCCTGCCTGGTCCATTTTCTCTCTCTTCTCTCATGATTTCTCATGCTCTCCCTGCCAACCCCACATGCCTTACAATATCTGGATATGACTAATTTCTTCCTGAGCTACTTTATTCTACTCTGCCATATGGTTGCCCTTCCCTCTTCTGTACCATAACTTCTATCCCCTGCATTTGTGCTTTAACAATACCTAATTCTTTTCACTACATCTGTATCCTTGAGGTCAATACTCAGTAGTGCAATCGCTGGGTCATAGGCTAGCTCTATTTTACTGGAAAGAAGGGCCATATGCACCCCAGTGTTCATAGCAGCAATGTCCACAATAGCCATTCTGTTGAAAGAGCCAAGATTCCCTTCAACAGACAAACGGATAAAGAAGATGTGATCTATGGATACAATGGAATATCACTCAGCCATCAGAAAGGATGAATACCCAACTTTTGCATCAACATGGATGGGACTGGAGGAGATTATGTTAAGTGAAATAAGTCAAGCAGAGAAAGTCAATCATCATATGGTTTCACTTATTTGTGGAACCTAAGGAATAGCATGGAGGACATTAGGAGAAGGAAAGGAAAAATAAAGTGGGGGGATTGGAGGGGGAAATGAAACATGAAAAACTATGGAATCCAAGAAACAAACTGAGGGTTTTAAAGATGAGAAGGATGTGGGGATGGGTGAGCCTGGTGATGGGTATTAAGGAGGGCACATATTGCATGGGGCACTGGGTGTTTTACACAAACAATGAATCATGGAACACTACTTCAAAAACTAATGATGTATTGTATGGTAACTAACATAATTAAAAAAAAAAGGAGGGGAACAATATCTAACACTCAATCTTTGTTAGTTTCTTGTTTACCTCCTTTAAAAGTAAGCTCATTAGTGGTTTTTTGTTTGTTTGTTTGTTTTTTGTCTCAACTAAAAGAAGAAAAATAATACACACTATTTTGAAAACTTTTTGAACAGTGTACAAACGTTAGTCAAGTCCACAATGTCTCATCTCTTCTTCCTCCTAACATGGCTAAGTTGAAAAACCCTTTATCTGGGAAAAGATCATTCTCCTGCCACCTTGTGTAAGATTTTGGCTTTAGCTTAGATTATCCTTTCTTTCCTTTTCTGAAAATAAGTTGAAAATATTAATAGCCTCAGTTTCTTCTTCCAAAATATGACTGCTTCTTTATCAAGTGCAAAAGCAACCCATTTTGACCATAGTAAACAGCTTGGACCTACTTTTTTTGGCTCACTGTTTTAGTGAGACAAGTGGAGTGAAGATGACACACCATTTCCAAATGTATTCATAATTGGTAGACCATACTTCTAACTTGAAGTTTTGTTGCCATTAAACTACGACCAGACTCGCTATAATTACAGAGGTAAATTCTTTATATTTACTATATTTGAAATTACCATATAATACCAAAATAAAATTATGATTATGTGAAGAGTCTGTAATATTAAGAAGATGACTTTGAAATTATTGCTTATCTAAATGAAATTTCCCATTTTATAATCTTGTATAAGCTTCCGTTGTCATTTCCTATTTAAAATCTATTAGAAGGCACTCTTATTTTCCCTTAAGTGGGAATTCAAATGTGGAACAAATTCATCCCAAAGGAACAGATTCTATATTCCACTGAAGACCAGGTGGCTTCCATGTGGCATTTTGCCTCTTGCATATTGTTTATCTCCTACAACAAATGGGGGTATGCTCTTTAGTAAACTAATTCAACTCAATGAGAGACATTGTCTTCAAGGGATAACATCATAGAGACTAGAATCAGAATCATGCTTTTGGGAAAATTGGGCCCAGGTTTTTTGTTTTGCTTTGTTTTGTTTTAAGATTTTATTTATTTATTTGACAGACAGAGACTACAAGTAGGCAGAGAGGCAGAGAGAGAGGGGGAAGCAGGCTCCCTACTGAACAGAGAGCTTGATGCAGAGCTCGATCCCAGGACCCTGAGATCATGGCCTGAGCCGAAGGCAGAGGCTTAACCCACTGAGCTACCCAGGCGTCCCTGGGCCCAGGTTTTGATGGCTTCTTTCCTCAATTTTATAAAACCTATTTGAACTCTACTGGATGCCAGAACTGCTTAAAAATATTTGGTCCCTTGTAATTTTAACCTTCCAGTATTCAATGCACCTGATCCATGTAATATCCTATAGTATTTTTGTCAAATGAAGACTCTCAAAGTGTGTTTCTTGGGAGACACTTTTCAATTGGTTGCTTACATTTCTGCATTTATTATTTGTTCTAGACCATCCTTTGAAGATGGTTGTATTGAATAGACTTGGAAGACAGAAATAGTATCTTTTTTTTTTAACTTAACCTGTTGTGTTTGCAAATATTATCTGCCTCTGTTTTGATTCTTCTTGTGGGAACTGATGCTCAGAACTGATATATAGCTCCCACCCCTACACACACACACACGCACACACACACAACACACACACACACACACACACACACACACACACACACACACAAATACTGTTAATATTCTGGCTACCTCTATTGCTGTGAATAATAAACTACATTATTTCTGAACCATGAGTCTGCGTCTTCTATCAACACCCAAGAAACCACGGCAGACTCATACACCAGCTTTCAAATAAGGGAAAATAATTTCAGATGCTTTATATTTTTTGATAGTGTTACCTACTTCTGAACATATGACTGAACACATATAAAGCTGGAGCCATGACCATTTAGAGCTTCTTCTGTGGAAGAACTATGCATTCACTAGTAAACAAAAGTAGTTTCATCTTTTTTTTTTTTCCTCCTGGACACCATTTCCTCTCTCACACTGTTGCTCAAATTGGATGGAGTCTAAGGTACTTTGAGGAAATTTTTGTTTAATGACTCAAAATAAAATAGGAAGAGTCTAAAGTGCTAAATGTAATTCTAGATAAAAGGTATAAGATCATGCCAGAAAGGATAGTAATTTTATCTAACAACTGCCTGTTCACCCCTTATTTGTTCATTAACTAATCTCCAAATTCCTGACTAAATACCTTTTGTAAGCCAGAATGTGAGCTAAAAACTGGGATTTTAAAAAAGTTTTCATTTGAAATCCAGTTAGTTAACATATATGGTTGTATTAGTTTCATGTGTACAATATAACATCTAGCACTCGGTGCTCATCATGACAAGTGCTCTAATTAACCCCCATCACTTATTTAATCCATCACTCCTTTCAGATCCTCTCAAGTAATCATCAGTTTATTCTCCGTAATGAAATGTCTGTTTCTTGCTTTCTTTCTCTTTCTATGTCTTATTATTTCCCCCTTTGCTTGTTTGTTTTGTTTCTTTTATTTCATATATGAGTAAAGGTATTTGTCTTTCTCTGACTGACTTATTTCACTTTTAGCATTATACTGTCTAGTTCCAGCCATGTTATTGCAAATGGCAAGATTTCAGTCTTTTTTAATGGCAGAATAATATTCCATTGTATATACATACCACTTATTCTTTATTTATTCATCAATTGATGGATACTTGGGCTCTTTCCATATCTTAGCTTTACAAATAATGCTACTATAAACATAGGGGTGCCAGCATCCCTTTGAATAAGTTTTCTTATATTCATTGGTAAATATACACCAACAGGATTGTTGGATCACAAAGGACTTCTATTTTTAAATTTTATGGAAATTCCATACTGTTTTCAAATATGGCTGTATCAGTTTGCATCACCACTAACAGTTCACAATTGTTACTTTTTCTTTTTTTTTAAGATTTTATTCATTTGACAGAGAGAGATCACAAGTAGAGAGAGAGAGGAGGGAGCAGGCTCCATGCCTGGCAGAGAGCCCAATGTGGGACTTGATCCCAGGACCCTGAGATCATGACCTGAGCTGAAGGCAGAGGCTTAACCCACTGAGCCACCCAGGCAGCCCCCACAAGTGTTACTTTTTCACATCCTCTCCAACACCTTTTGTTTCTTGTAGTGTTGATTTTAGCCATTCTGACAGGTGTGAGGTGGTATCTCTTTCTAGTTTTGCTTTGCAATTTCCTGATGATACATGATGATGGACATCTTTTCATGTATCTACTGAACATTTGAATGTGTTCTTTGGGGAAACACTTGTTCATGTCTTCTATCCATGTTTTTATTGGATTATTTGTTTTTGGATGTTGACTAAAAACTGGATATTAAGTAACACACAAGACAGGTTTCCTTGAGCTTAAATTTTATTTGCATGAGTGTCATTAACAGGAAAAAATATGCATATGTGTATGTACAAGTGTGTTTATGTATACATCTATCTATCTATCCTCTATCCCCTGTCTTCTAATTGTGGTAAATCCTGTAAAGTGGGAAATGGGATAGTCTGAAGAAATGTGCTGCTGGATATGTTGGGTAAGCAAATTTAATTGCACTCAGATGCATTGGATATAAGTGAATCACTCAAATGAGTTATTTAATATTATATAGAAACAAATTAAAATTTTATGTAGTTGAAAATAATAGGTAGTTAAAATAATTTTTGTTGTTTGTTGTTTTTGTGTCTTTTTTTGTTTATATATACTATGGTGTGAATGTTTATGTCTCCCAAAATCATATTATGAAATCTAACTCTGGAAGTGATAGTATTAAAACATAGGGGCCTTTGGGAGGTGATTAGGTCATAAGGGGGATTACAGTCCTTTTAAAGGAGACCCCAGAGAGTTCTCTTGATTCATTCATCATGTACGTTTACAGTGAGAAGATAGCCATCTATGAGGAAGTGGGCTCTCCCTGGATCTGCCCATTCCTTAATCTTGAACTTCTCAGTTCTAGAACTGTGAGAAATAAATTCCTGTTCTTTATAAGCTATTCAGTCTATATCATGTCCGTTATAGCAGCCTGCATGCAGAAGGACAATATGACCTAAAACGAGAGCAAAAAATATAAAGTTTCAGTAAAGTCAGTTGGTACAATGTTTTTTTCCTTAGAGAAGACATGCTGCTTCATGTTAAACCTTGATATTGGATATGTTTCTTGAAGGGCCACTTCTTACTCCTTTGTGTGTTTTCCACAAAGTCCAGGATGATGCCTTACATAATGGTAATATTTTATAAATACTGTTGGAAATATATACTTCTCTAAAATCTTATTTTGCCTACAGATTACTTGGATCCACTTTGCCTTGTGTAGAATATTTGAAATATATTAAGAACAGAATGTCTCTCTAAATAACATTTAGAATCATCATTAGTTTATGACTCCTGACTCATTTGTTTATGCAGTGATACTTACTGCAAGAACACTGAAGTTTGTAATATAATTTTTGAATTAATCACCAAGCTAGTTTATTATAACTTATGAAAAAATAATTTCTCATGTTGGTTTAATTCTGCTTTTATGTTATGGTCATGACATTTTCATTAAAATAAAGTAGAAAATAGAAGTAAATAATAAATGAAAAATAAAAAATAATAAATAAAATATAAAAGTAAAACTCTTGTGAAATATTAAACTTTTCTTACTTATTTTGTTTTGCTTTTCCTCTACGATGCTGGCAAAGCTGTATTTTGCAGATAGATACAATTTTCTAGTTGCTAGGTTTGTTACTTTTGCTAATATTTTCAAAATATAAGAAGTTGAATAGTCATGGATTGTTTATTAAACTCCTTATCTACACATATAAAAATAAAACAATGATGGTGACCTGGGTATTTCTAAAATTGTATTCTGTTTTTCCATATTATGTTTTACAATTTAATTAATAAAGATTCTGCATATATTAACACCCATCCCCTTCTATCTCATCTGTATGTCCATTACAGAGCATGTATGATTTCTATTCATTGCTATGTTGTGGTGAAGAGATTGTCTGAAGTAGTCCTATATTTATGCAGGTAGATCTTAAGCTACAGTGCTCTTGTTTATTTGCTTGTTCGTGATCAGTATGTCTGAAAGATGGTAACTATTGCATCAGGTATGACGATTAAAAAATATTATTGGTGCCTGATACACTGTGATGAAATAGGTAAGTCGATTCATAATTTGTTAATTAAATTAGAAAAAAATTCCTTTGGATTTGTCCTTTATTAAGAGTTTTTTGTTTTTTAACAAATTGCTTGGGATGTTTTTTGTGTAATATATATCACATGCCTCAACCTTTAAATTTGAATGTAGAAAAGAGTTATCAGAATGAGCCTAGAAAATATTGTTATGAAATATTTGTGTTCTGTTATATTATGTTAACTTAGGAAATAATGGTAGTTATTTTTATTAGCATTTCCTACTTTCCACATGCCCTTACAGATGAGATATCATGTTTTTCCTACTCTTTTTATCGTGGTTGTTATATTCTTCATGATCAATAACAATCAATGAAAATTCATAACATTAATTTTCTTTGGGAAAGTGATATTTTAGCAAGAATCCATGACCAAAAATTTTAGCTGTTGTTCTTCCAGGAGATGAGACTATCAATGTTCCCGAAATTTCAAGAAATAGAACTTATTAATTGTGTTGGTTGATGTTTATTGTCTCTGAACTTAGAGGTGCATAATTCAATTTAAAATTTATTTTGGGGGTGCCTGGGTGGCTCAGTGGGTTAAAGCCTCTGCCTTTGGCTCAGGTCATGATCCCAGGGTCCTGGGATCGAGCCCCGCATCGGGCTCTCTGCCTAGCAGGGAGCCTGCTTCCTCTTCCCTCTCTCTCTGCCTGCCTCTTTGCCTACTTGTGATCTCTATCTGTCAATTAAAATAAATAAAATCTTAAAAAAAATGGAGTGGACCTTAGGGGGGTGCTTATCTGAAATTGAGGGACATTATAAAAAAAATAAAAAATAAAATTTATTTTGAATTGAAAACAAGATCTTACTGAAGTTTAGGCATCCCACTTTATATCAGGCCTCCAGTACATTATAATTTATTTATAGAAAATATCATAAACATGAATGTCACTTTTCCTATTGCATTTATACTGAAACTGCAATGACTCAAAGATGTCAGATCTGAAAAGCACTACCTTTCTATAATTTCTGTTTCCTAGAAGGAATGGATATACCATTTTAGCACAATTATCCAACAGTATTCAAAACCACCATGAATTTTAAAACATAGTTTTTACACCCTAAAAATCAAGTATGAAAATGTATAAACAACCAAATCTCTATCTGTAAATGAAATACTCCCACACAGACGTGTTTTAAAACTTTCTAACTTAAGGAATTTGATAGCACAGACTCAGGGTAGTAGTTTCAGTGCCTACAGTATACTTTCAGGGAGAGAGTAATGTAGGCTCTGAGTCACTTTCTGCCTAGAAATGACCTAATAGTGGTTCTGCCATTGTTTGTTTGTTTTTGAAAATACGTTCCTGGGCGTCATTCACAAAATGCAGAGTTTGGCAATCTATATAAATTAAGGATGATCTTTTTGAATGTTTGTCTTTCACTACATCAAATTAACATAATTGGACAGAAATTCCACTAAATTAAGCATTGTTAGGAAACGTGTAAATTGGAGCTGCTCAAATTAGTTGCTCTTTGAACTATGTGCTGTTGGTTCAGGATTAGATAAGGAGTTTGAAGGAAAACCTAAATCATTGCTTCCTTTTTTGAGAGAGTCTTAGCATATTTTATTAAATTAGCTGAAATAAACAATGTGTTTAGTTGCAAAGTGATTTGCATTTTTGCACAAACTCCCTATCTCCTTGAGAATTATAACAAATATTTCATGAAACATCATTGATCTTTACTTTGTGACACTGCTGTAAAGTACATTCAGAGTTACCAGTTAAAAGTGTTAGTGTTGAGATGAAATGTCATGCATTTTTCTTCACTTCCATGCAAATGAACACAGTAATTTATTAAGACACAATGAAGAAAAAAAATTGACAAACAGTTCCAGGTTTTAAAAATCACTTGCCATTCAATCCAAATTGTGAGTTTGATCGGTTACTGAACACTTTATAATGCACCCCCGGTAATTTTACAGAGATTATTTTTTTCTTACCAATTCTTTATTATTCTGTCTTGCAATGCAGAGAAAGCTAACTAATTTAAAATAAACTTCCGTTAATTTTGATTGTTATAAACTTAAAATTGATTAATTTCCATATACAGAGTTTAAAATGTTCACAATTTACATTAAATATATATTCTGTGTGTACCTTGGAAAAATTATACTGAAAATTGAAATTAAAATGATGTTGTATATAGCTGCAAGAAGCCGCCTGTCCCATTTCATCTTACTATATAAGTTGTGTCAGGTAATTTATAAAATCCCTACTACATAACAAGTCTATTTTTTGTTGGAATGGGTAGTAATGTTTCTTCTTATTTCTAAATAAGAGTTGGTCTATGAGTGCATCTGCAACTATATTTTTCCTAAGTGGCTTCATGGTCTTGAACTGAGAAATCTCAGAACATTAAACATCAAAATAATATATTTTGACATAATTAGACATCAAGGAAATGCAATTAAAATGACACTGAGATATCACTACCCACTTACCAGAATGGCTAAAACTAAATATAATGACAAGACCAAAAGAAAAAAATATACCATTTGATGATACACAATGGCAAGTTGTACCATAACTTAACCATCTCAGACTAGTGTAGTGTTAAATTTGTTTTTCTAAGCAATGTTTTGGGTCACTTACCACTTTTCAAGGATATAAAGTGCTACCATTTTACTTAAAACTGTGAAATTTGGTCAGATTTAAATTTCAATTTATGTTAAAACATTCTGTAAACTGTGTTAAACTTTGACATTTGTTCCCTCTGTTCAGTGAATAACACTATATCATATTCTGAAAAATACGCTAATTTTCATTTTGAAAAATATCCCTTTTTCCTCTTATGGTAATTATTAATATGAATTAATAGTAGAATTTGATATGGTTCCATATGCCCATAAATACTTTATTGTATATTATCAAATTTAATAATGAATATAATGTACTTCTTTGGACAATTTTTAAAGACCAGTCTACTCTTAAAACAAAAAAATGGAGACGCACTTCTTTAGTTCACACAAATTTCATTTTATTATATATAACCTCAGATAAATTTCAACAAATCATAATTTATTAAAATTATGTCTACTTAAAAATCTCATAGAGAGTAAAACCATCAAAAATAAAAATAAACACACACAACACACACACATCACCCATGTATTGGCAAATTACAGTTGCTGTAACAATACATTAGGCATTCCACTGTTGAGGGCTATCAAAATTTCCATCAGTGACAAGAAGATTTGTATCCAAATGGACTGATTTTCAGGAATCCAAGAAAAAGTCTCCTAGGGTTTATTTAAAGATAAATATTTGAACAAATACTTCTTAAATTTAGGGAATTCAGAACATATGATTAAGGAATATTTGCAGTGCAGACTATATTCAATCCTTCCTTCAAAATGTGCCTTTGAGTACATAATTCTGTTTTCTCTATCTAAATTGAGCTGTCCTCTAAGGAAGTTTTCTAAAATGTGTATCTCTGTGTGATAAATGTTCTAAGACCTAACATGCTTCATTGTATTTTTACTGTGCTCTCAAATTTAATCAATAATTTGGCTTGATGTATAATATCTAGTTTCAAATATCTTTTCCATCTATACAAACACCCAGCTGTCTCCTTTATATGCTATTACTATTGAGAATTCTGCTGTCAGTATTATTCTTGTACATTTTAGGTGATCTGTTCTTCTCTTGGGCATCATTTATGCTCTTCTCTGTTTTTGATATTCTTAAAACTCACCATAAAGTATATGAGTGGTTTTGTGTGTGTGTGGTTTTTGTTTTGTTTTGTTTCTGATTTCTCATGTTTGGCATCATTTTAAGTCTGGTATCTTTTATCTTTCTTTAATTCTCCAAAATTTATCTCAGTACTTATTTAAATATTTTCTTTATTTTTTTTTCTCTTCTGCTGCATTTGGGCAAAAGTCATTAATTTGTTTGTTTGTTTGTTTTTCCCAACTCATTTATTCATTTTACAGCTATATTCATCTTAGTCTCCATTTATTGTATTCTTTATTTCAACAATTTTCACTTAATTTATATTCACAGTATAGTATCTTTTCTTTGTATATGTATATCATTATTTTATCATATACTTTTAAGCTATTTTTAAAAATATTTTATTTATTTATTTGACTGTGAGAGATCACAAATAGGCAGAGAGGCGGACAGAGAGAGAGGAAGGGAAGCAGGCTACCTGCTGAGCAGAAAGCCCAATGTGGGGCTTGATCCCAGGACCCTGAGATCATAACCTGAACCGAAGGCAGCGGCTTAACCCACTGAGCCACCCAGGCGCCCCTTTTAAGCTATTTTTTTAAAGTACAGTCATTCTTTTTTTTTTTTTTTTAAGATTTTCTTTCTTTATTTATTTGACAGAGAGAGATCACAAGTAGACGGAGGGCAGGCAGAGAGAGAGAGAGAAAGAGAGAGAGAGAGAGGGAAGCTTACTCCCTGCTGAGCAGAGAGCCTGATACAGGACTTGATCCCAGGACCCTGAGATCATGACCTGAGCTGAAGGCAGTGGCTTAATCCACTGCGCCACCTAGGCGCCCCTAAGCTATTTTTTTAATTCCTGTTCCAATAACACTTGGATTGCCATATAAAGTTAACCATATCATCTTTTTTAGGTAAGTAATTGTACTTTTTATGTGCATAGTTATTTTGGTCCATGAGTTCAGCTCCTCTTAGGATCATCAAATCTCTGTAAAGTCTGGGTATGCTAGGATTTTCTAAGCAACAATAAAATACATTGAAACCCGGTTGCTTAATTATAATAATGTTTTCTTTCTCAATCATTCACAATAGTATTACATTCATAGTAGCTTCCTTCTATTTTGCAGCAATAGTGTTTGGAAAAACTTGAATTGTGATATCACTGTGATAATGTGAATTAGTCAGGGTTTTTCAGAGAATCGGGAAGAGAAAAAAAGGAAGATATTCTCCAGGGCCAACTCTAGAAGTGACTATTAAAACATCTGTCCAAATTCAATTGAACAAAACTCAGAAATGCCATCTCCAGTGAAATACAAAGAAGATTATATATAGTTCTGGGCACACACATCTCATTTGACCCAATGATGTATATCAATGAAAGACTGAAGGCCAATCACCACTCCATGGGAGAATTTAAAAATAAATTTAATAATGAGGCCAAGAATTCAGAATCACAAATACTTCAGAACTAATAATAACTGCCTTCACTTGATGTAAAATAAATCCTACGATCAAGTTTCAATTTTAAATTCTTACAATTTTAAATTCTTAAATCCTTATGAAGAAGCATCATTTGGAGGGAGCAGTTTTCATAATTTATCATCCATCAACCTTTTTTTTAAGATTTTATTTATTTCTTGGACACAGAGAGAGAGAAAGAGAGAGAGAGAGATCACAAGTAAGCAGAGAGGCAGGCAAGCAGGGAGGGAAGCAGGCTTCCTTTTGAGCAGAGCCCGATGTGGGGCTGGATCCCAGGACCCAGAGACCATGACTTGAGATGAAGGCAGAGGCTTAACCCACGTGATGAGAGAGCCACTCAGGTGTCCCTCATCCATCAGTCTTAATTGTTTGGAGGAAAATGTGTGGAGGAATAATGCCTTAGGGAGCTAATCTCTCTAAAGAATTTTCAAGTTTTTACCCCTTCAAGGTTTTTGTACAGTTCTGATAGCCTCTAGACATCCAGCTGATTTCTACAGTGACAGGCCTGTTAAAACCTGTCTTCAAACCAGGAATAGAGCTTGAAACATACCAGTCAAGAGCAACTTTGTGTCTTTTAAGGAATTTATCATCATTTCTTTGTTTTTGGTTAATATCTGAAATAGTTCCATATTACACTTGCATAATTTCTCCAGAGCTGACTTTGAAGGAGGCATTCAGTTCCAGCTAGTTCCATATTTTGGCAAGAACTATAATTCTATATATATATATATATATAGAATTATATATATATATATATGTATATATATATATATATATATACATATTTTAGGGCGCCTGGGTGGCTCAGTGGGTTAAAATCTCTGCCTTCGGCTCAGGTCATGATTCCAGGTTCCTGGGATTGAGTCCCACAGTGGGCTCTCTTCTCAGCAGGGAGCCTGCTTCCATTTCTCTCTCTCTGGCTGCCTCTCTGCCTTCCTGTGATCTCTGTCAAGTAAATAAATAAAATTTTTTAAAAAACATATTTTATACCAGTTATTCTTGTTTATTAACGAAGATATCACAATACAAATAATACAAACAGTTGCTCTTTATTAATACCTTCAACCAAGATAAAAAAATATGTCATATTTTCTACAAAAATTTTATAACATCTGATAGGTCAGATATATATAAAATTACTTTTAAAGTTTTAAAAATATCATCAAATATTTTCATTTAAATGCAAATTTGAAAAAAAAAATCTACTTTTCCAAACACGACTTATCATCCTATTTTTTTTTAATTTTGTCGACAACTGATAAAATATTTAGCGAGACTATAAATGTTAGATCAAAAAAATGATTAATACATGTAGGTTCAAATTATTATGTTCCATTAAAAATGATTTAGTCTTTGATGAACATCTTCTTGGTAATATGTTGTATCCAGATATAGTAAATTAATGACATATATAAAATTATAGGGAAATGACACCTTCCGGTCCATTATGAGTAGAGCTTTTAAAATGCTATTTATCACAACCTGTCATCTTGTCATTATGTAGCATTATGTAGCATTTAAAAAATGTATACTCTTCACTTCGAAGTCTTTTACAAATCTAAAATATGACTTTCTATGGTTTGTGTGTCCATATTCCTTTATTGCCAGTTTGAACAAATCCACATGCTTGGATTCAAAGGTAATAAATTCCTCTTATTTGTAAAAATGATGATTATTTTTGTTCTCTCACCCTTCGCAGGTGGTTTCATTTTAGCACACTTCAGAGTTATAATTTCATGCTTATTAAAAACATTTATTATGATCTACATAGATGAATGAAACTTTTATTTTATTAAATTATTTGCCAAAAAATCTGTTATTTTAAAAAATGTATATCCTTTGAAGGGTTATTTTAGAGCGTTCAGAGAGGATCTAGGAGTGTGATATTATGCAATTTTTAAGCAGGTATGAAATGGTTATTTCTATGATTGTTTCTTTAAGGCTTATGTATATTGTCCATTATATGCTATAAAATATTTTGAAAGTAAATTTAAAGTATGTTTTACATAGTTTATTTTTTGGAAAATAATATTGAAATGACTTATGAAATTCAGTATACTCTCAACATTAATTTATTTTGAAATTTACCAGTTGTCTACTGAACCTATTATATGGCAGATATTACTTCAGACTACACTGGTAAATGAAATACTTGGCTTTGTAGAACTTTTATTTTCATGGGTGAGACAATTAAAAGCTATAAACCTTAATAAAAATTGCATAGTGCATTCAAAAATGATGAGTAAAATGGGGAAAAAGAAAAATTCGATCAGGGTGAGAAAAATCAAGGTTGCTAGGCAGGGGATGTGGAGTTAAAATTTTTAATAGGAAGATCAGGGTTGTTACAATGAAGCTGACAATTGAACAAAGGTATGGAAAGGTGATGAATTTGCCCAGAACTATCAGCAATAAGATCACTCCAGACAAAGGAATTGGCTATCTTGAAGGCCATAAGGTTGGATCATGCCTGGCATATCTGAGGAATAGCAAGGAGGCCACTGTGAGGGACTGAAGAGTAGCAGGGAAAGAGGTCACAGAGGTTAAATGAGTGGCTAGATCATGTAAAAGCTTAGAAGTCATTGTAAAACTCTGGCTTTTATATTTGGAAACTTACTGTGTGATAGAATTTCTGCTAATAACTGAGAGCTCAAATGTCCATAAAATTTCAAGGATTCTTATTCTAGTAAGACAGAATAAAGAAAAAGAGTTCATATTTTCACATGGTGTAACAAATGCTCGGAGATCCAAGTGTAGGAAGCTATGGGAGCACAGAAGAAGGCACTAAAATCACACCAATATATTTGATGACTGTGACTATATATAAATTTGTATTTTCTAGATTTTTTATAGTCATGGAATCACACAGTATATACTATTCATTGCCTGGCTTTTCTTTTCTCAGCATCATTACTTTGAGAATCTCCAATTGTAAATAGTTAATTTTGATGTTGAATAGTAATCTCTTTAATGAATAGATCATAATTTGTCTTTGCTCTATGGATGGACATTGATGAACATTTCCACTGTTTTCAATTCTTAAAAATAAAGCTGCTATGAAATTCATATACAAGTCCTTGTATGAACATAGGGTTTTTTCTCTTGGTTAAATGCCTAGAAGTAAAATGGCTATTTGTGTAACTGCAACATATTTTGCATTTAAAAAAATTTTCAAACTATTTTCCAAAGTGGTGGTATCATGATATATGCCAACAACAGTTTAGATTATTTGTTGCTTCTCAATCTAGCTCAGACCAAGTACAATTAGCCTTTATAATTTTAGCCATTCTAATAGATATGTAAGCATGTCTCATTATGATTTTAGTTTGTATTTCTTTAATGTCTAAATGTTGATAAATTTGTCATGTGCTTAAAAGCCATCCATATCCTTTTGGTGACATGTCTCTTCAATAATTTTCTTCACATGTAAAATTGGATACTCTGTTTGGTTATTAGTAAGGTTTTTTATTTTTTTCATTTTTTAATAATCAGAGTAGATGTCCATTATCAGATATATAGTTTGCAAATCCCTTCTTCATCTTTACGGTTTCTCAATGGAGCTTTGATAGCTGTGTCTTTCAAGAAATATGCTACTTCTTTCCTGGTACACGGATGTATGACTAGAACATTATCAATGTTGACCTTTGCAAAGAAAATCATTTCTTAAGATATATGTAGTATGCGGTTGTTGGGAGTGTTCTGTAATATCAAGCATATCTAGTTAGTTGATAATTTTGTTCAAGTCTTACATATCTTATCAATTTGATGACCATTTGTCTATATAATCTTAAAATAAGGGTGTTGAAATTTTTTTCCATTTCTCTTCTAAGGTAGAAGTTATGATTTTTGTTCTTAGTTTTTCCCTATATATCCCCAAATCTGTTATTAAATATTAAAAGTCAAGAATTATTATACTCCCTGATGAATTCATTCTTTTACTCTTCTGTAATTTTGACTTGATCTTTATGTCTGATAATGAAATTTGCTTTAAAATCACTTTTCATTATCTTGATATAACCACCAAAGTTATAGTGTGATTCGTGTTAATATAGCATACTTTTTCTTTTACTTTTTAAAGCACTTCTATATTTAATCCTGACAAAGAAACAAAACAGCTTTTTAACTCTGGAAGCATCTTTCTAAATTATCTTTTTTTTTTTTTAAATAAAGCAGTAGCAATTTTTGTTAAGGGACCTAAAGTGAAAGTAGGTTTAGAAATTTATTTATTTATTTATTTATTTATTTATTTATTTAGTAGAAGATTTTATTTTGTTTATTGACAGCAGAGAGAGAGAGAGATAGAGAAGAAGAAGCATACAAGCATGGGGAATCACGTGCAAAGGGAGAGGAAGAAGCAAGCTCCTTGGGGTGCAAGTAGTCCCATGCAGGGCTAGATCCCTGTACACTGGAATCATGACCTCAGCCAAAGGCAAACATCTGCTTAAACAACTGAGTCATCCAGACACCCCTAGAAAATTTAAAAAAAAGACCTTTTAAAAACATTTTGTTTCTTTCTTGTATTTTTTTAATATTTTATTTATTTGACATACAGAGAGACAGGAAGAGAAACTATAAGCAGGGTAGAGGGAAAAGGAGAAACAGGTTTCCCACTGAGCAGAGAGCCTGATGTGGGGCTCCATCCCAGGACCCTGGGATCATGATCTGAAAAGAAGGGACACTTATGGAGGAAGCCACCCAGACACCTCTTTTCTTTGTTTTTAATATATGGCAACTGATGCTTCCCAGCCACGAGGAGCATATTACCCATTGATTAAATCTTTGATAACAACCTATTTAAAAAGGTGTGTAAATATATACTTACTCAGATTTATACACTTTGTGTTTTCTTCATAGTTTGGGGCTGGACCCCATGGTCACAACACTGCTTCCAGTCTTTGCCTTCCCATCTTTTGATACCAGGTATTTGGTCAGCAAAGCAAATTAGTATCAAAATTAATAAGCCCTTGGCACCATATCTCTGGAGCAGGGGTTGCTCTTAGCCCAGGCCCACAGCAGTTGACCTCCCCTCGCTAGTGCTATAGCCCCAAGGACTAGGTCCCTGCCACCAGAACTCAGTCTTACATGTTATGCTAAGCAGACAAAACCAAAACAGGAAAGCTCCGACAGCTTTCACTGGCATGCCTCATCTCCAACTCCCTCGACGTCCAGGCAGTACCAGATGACAGGGAGGGGTCTTGAGCCAACATATGGGAGGGAAGGAAGTAGCCACGAGCAAGTACCTGCCTCTCTGTGCCTTTCTTTCATGAGCAGGTTGTAAGGAGGAGGAAGAGGAAGGGGAAGAGAGGTGAACTTCAAGGGGTGAAGGCCTCAGGTAGGCAGCTGGCTCCTGCCAGTAAGAAAGGGACAAAGGAGAAGGCAGTGAGTCTTGCAGGGAGGGTGGGGGGTAAGGGTTACAGCTTATGACGGAATCTGGACAGGAGTAATAGGGATACTAGTCATTTGAGTCCACCATTGGCAAGCTGGGCTGGGTGTCAGGGCAGATAGGCCTCCCTGGGCAACGGCACATGAGAAAAGGTGGAATTCTTCTCTAAGGAGCAGGTGGAGCTTTGGGTGTTGGGAAAGCATAGACAGTATTGTTCCAGGGCCAAGGACAGGTCCGGGTACTCCTGGTTGGAGGTCAAGGCCACAGTATGATCCAGGTCTTCTACCAGCAGCTTGAAGGTACCACATGCCAGCCACCCCTCATTATTGTGCATATCTCTCTGGTGCACTTATTGGCTTATCCATCAAATGACTACTTGAGCAGCTTGAAAACAACCTCCACAGGCACTCCAGGATATGGGAGGCTTCCAGAGTGAAAATTTTGCACAGGATCACCCCAAAAGACTAGAGGTCACTCTGGTGGATGTAGCTCTGGTCAAACATGGCCTTAGGGACCATCCACTTCACAGGCAGTCCACTGTTGGTTGTCTTTTTATAGTAACTGATGTGGTGATATCTCTGGCAAGGCTGAAGTCTGAAATCTTCATCATGTTGTCCTTTGTCACCAGCACTTCCCTGGTGGCCAGGTCTTGGTGTATGCACTTCTTGGAGGCAAGGTACTCCATGCCTCAGGCTACCTGGTAGGCACAGGATACCAGGTCCTTGGAGGAGAGTTGCTCTGCTGCATTGTGGCTGATATTGTAGCAGTACTCCAGGTCAGGAGGCCTCTGGGCCTGCAGGTACTCCTGTATGTTGTCTTTGGAGGCCTATTCCATGAGAGTGTACGAAGGACCATCCTGTGTGCAGGACCCAGCAGGTTGACGGTGTCCTTGTGTGTCCAATCATCTTCATCATCTCCATTTCTGAGATTAGGTTTGACAGGTCTTTCTCTGTTGCATCTGACTTCAACATCTTCACAGACACTTTAGTCAAAGGGTTGGATTTGTCTTTGTCCAGCCCAATGGCCTCCTCCATCACCACCTGCCCAAAATAGCCCTGTCTTAGGGGTCTGCCTAAACTGCCTACAACCAGCCTGCCTCAAGGCAGTTATGAACTCTAGATTATCCTCAAAAACATTAAACCACAAGCTAAAAATTCTCTTCACTAGGTCTCTGTCGCAGGTCTAATTTTCTTATCTTTCATCATTTATCTTTTTCCTAATTCTTATTTTCAGTATAGTTTATTTTGCTTCCAGGTGTTTCCCCTGGTTTCTGTATGCTGTTTCATAGGGAAGAATTATCCTGTCATAAAATTATTTCTTGAGCATTCATTACATCTCTCAGTTAAAATGGGTTATTTTATGGTATTGATTCATTTGAGTTTTCTCAAAATGGGAAGAATTTTCAAAATGGTGTTTTCCTCAAGGTTCAGAGTATGTCTTAGCCTCATCTTTACTCTTTTTGAAATTCACTTTTCAAATTCTTGTCCCTCTTTTTATCTTTTTAAATTAAAATGTTTTATTTTTACTATTTTTTTATTTGAGTATAGTTGATATTCAGTGTTACATTGGTTTCAGGTTTTCAATATCTCCATACCTTATTCTATTATCACTACAAATATAGCCACCATCTTTCACCACATAACACTATTATAATATCATTGACTATATTCTCTACACTGTCCCATATCTCTTTTTAAAATCTCTGATTTTTATGTTTTCTGTTATTCCAATTTTAGACCATCATTTTACATGGTTACTTTAATAAAATATGCCTGATTACACACTCTTTACTGAACACCATAGCATTTGATTTATAGTAGTCTTCTTCTTCTTCTTCTTTTTTTTAATTAACATATAATGTATTATTTGCCCCAGGGGTACAGGTCTGTGAATTGCCAGGTTTACACATTTCACAGCACTCACCACAGCACATACCCTCCCCAATGTTCATAACCCCACCACCCTTTCCCTACCCTCCCCACCCCCCGGCAACTCTCAGTTTGTTTTGTGAGATGAAGAGTCTCTTATGGTTTGTCTCCCTCCCGATCCCATCTTGATTCTTTTACTCTTTTCTTGTCCCCCAAACCCCCCACATTGCACCTCCATTTCCTCATATCAGGGAGATCATATGATAGTGTCTTTCTCTGGTTGACTTATTTTGCTAAGCATAATACCCTCTAGCTCCATCCATGGCAACGCAAATGGCAAGATTTCATTTCTTTTGATGGCTGCATAGTATTCCATCGTGTATATATATATATATATATATATATATATATATATATATATATTTCATTTGTTGATAGACATCTAGGTTCTTTCCATAGTTTGGCTATTGTGGATATTACTGCTATAAACATTTGGTGCACGTGCCCCTTTGGATCATATAGCAGTCTTCTTTACCTCTATCAGAACCCCAGGAAGCTTTATTTATTTATTTACTCACATAAACAGATGATCCAACACAATGTTTTTTGATGTTCAAATGTATTATAATGTCTTACCGCTTAACACTATGCTTACTGCTCTCTTTCACTGTCTGACTAAATCCTCATCATCACTATGCCATTTAATCAGAAAGAACATTTGAACTCAGAGTTCTCTCCATATCAGGGAATGAAGACTCCACCCTTCTGTTTGTGCAGGCAAAATAAATGTTGATATTGTCTGTCCTGCACATACCCCATCCTGTTCACCAGAATATTCACCATCAAAATATATACAAAATGAAAACCATACCTCACCACTTCTATTACCGCCCAGCATGCTAAAAACACCATCATATGTTCCTGAATTATTGACTTGATTGATAGCCCCACTTCCACACATACTGCACTCCTTTCTCCCTGCAAATTTTTTTTGGTACAGCAATTTAACCTAAAATTCAAGTCAGATGATTTTATTATGCTGTTGAAAGTCTTTTGGTATCTTCCCCTTTCATATTAAATAAAAACTGAAGGTGTTTCAATGTACTAGAAGGTCATACATCAATACGTTCTTCCTCTCTCCACCACTATGAACTCCTCATTGGCCTCCTTGCTTTTCCTCAAAAGTAACAGACAAGCTGTTCACACAAAGTCTATATACTTACTTGCTCTGCCTAGAGCAAACTTTTCCTTTAATATTTGTATAACACCCTCCTTCACTTCCTGGGTCTTTGTGCAAATAACATCTCATAAATGAGATATAACCACCCAACACAAAATAAATTAACTTTCATCCCAGCATTCTCCAATGGCTTTTACCTTTCTTGTATTTCTTTGTAACACTTATCGCCATCAACCATCAATCATTATTCTATTACTGGTTTATTTCCTTATTTGAGACAGAGAGAGAGAGAATTGGGAGGGTGCGCAGAGGAAGAAGAAAACACCCCACTGCCTAGAAAGCCTGCTGGGGAGTTACATCCCAGGACCCTGAGATCATGACCCAAGCCAGAGGCAGTCACTCAATGGACTGAGCCACCGAAGCGCCCCTCTATTATTGGTTTATTTCACTATTATATTTCAAAAGAATGTAAGCTCTTTGTGGTCAGCTATTTTATATGTTTTATTAATTGAAGTATTCTCAGAAAGGTAGCTGGCAGATTGTAAGGGATCACTAAACTGTATTTTGTTGTTATTATTGGGCTCCTTTATGGGCTTTACCTCTTACGCTAGAAGTCTATCCTTCAGATGTAAGCAATAAGAATAGAACCCTGCTGCTGGGTTCAAATGAGTTAAAAGCCTGTATTAAGTGGATATTTTAAAAGCTAAATGAATGGCTTAATAGTTGTATATAGGGAGAAAGGGAACATATTTTCCACAGATTAGAAGTGGAGTTCTTTTATAGAGTTCTTGTACAAGCCTACACTATTGAACAATAATGGGCAGTTGTACATTACAATTATACAAACACTTTGGTATTTATATCATTTTTTTCTAATTCATGACTGGATCATTTGATTCCTTAGGAGCATTACAGCATTTCAACTTTTCACGTTCAATAAACTTATTGGGGTTGCTACCTTTTTTATTCAAATGGAGAAATAGTCATGATTTCATCTAAAGAAAGTGTTATTGATTGTGTTGTTTTCTAGGAATGAGTCGCACATGCTAGTTTAAAAGTTTTGTTAAATTCCCAAGTCTGTCACCAATAAAAGCCTTTTGTAGATTAGTAACTTGATCAAAACAGAAAAGTTATGTAACACTCAATTGTTATACTATCTTTGTTTCCATCTTGCATTGTAATAACGCCCATCTTAACTCTATTTAAGACAAGTCATCGACAAATGGCTTTCTGGCATTGATGGCATGATATGAAATCTAGTATAACTAAAAGTTTTTGGTTTTAGTAGCATATAAATCAATTTAGAAAAATATATGTATTTGAATATAAGATAAAGTTTTAAATTATTTGGCAATAATAAACTAAACTTTTTTTTTGTAAATTTTTATTTTCTAAAATTTTATTGAGCTCTTTTGCATATTGAAACAAGTTACAAAAAGTTAAGGTTTATTTACCCCAATTCAAAATTATTAGGAATATAATCATAGAGGTTGAAGTATTTAAAATATTGAACCCCAAATATTTTATTAGGTCAATTCATGAATGCTGAGCATTCACTATTAAAATATACTAATACTGGGGCACCTGGGTGGCTCAGTGGTTTGGGCTGCTGCCTTTGGCTCGGGTCATGATCTCAGCATCCTAGGATCGAGCCCCGCATCGGGCTCCCTGCTCCGCAGGAAGCCTGCTTCCCTCTCTCTCTCTCTCTGCCTGCCTCTCTGCCTACTTTTGATCTCCGTCTTTCAAATAAATAAATAAAATCTTTAAAAAAAAATAAAAAAAAATAAAATATACTAATACTATTGATAGACTGGTAGAAGCCTAAAATCAAATATTTATTAAATATTTATATCCATATCTTTTCATGGCTTGGTAATTCATTTCTCTAGCATTAAATAATATTCTATTGTTTGCATGTACTACACTTTATTTGACCTTTCACCTGTGGAATGATATCCTGGTTGCTTCCAAGCTTTTGTCAGTTATGAATAAAACTACTATAGACCTCTTTGTGGGTATAGATTTCATCTTCTTTGGATAAATACCAAGAACTGCTACTGCTGAATCATCTGGCAAGAATATGTTTAGTTTTGTAAGAAACTGCCAAGTTGTTTTCCATTCTTTATTCTCAATAGACATGGAAGAACATTCCTGTTGCTCCACATCCTCACCAACATTTCGTGTTCTGTTGTCAGTGTTTTGAATTCTGGGTATGTACGGGTGTCTCTTTTTTGTTTTAATTTGCATTTTCCTGATGACCTATGATTTGAAGCATCTTTTTATATGCTTATTTGCCATCTGTAATATTTTCTTTTGTGAGGTATCTGCTAAGGTCTTTGGCTCATTTTTAATCAGGTTTTTCCCTTATTGTTGAGTTTTAAGGGGTCTTTGTGTATTTTTGATTAACAGTCCTTTGCCAGATGTGTATTTTGCAAATTTTTTCTCATAGTCTGTGCTTTGCCTTTTTATTCTCTTGGCATTGTGTTTCACAGAGTAGACATTTTAAAATTCAGTGCTTGTGCTTTTATAGCTAAAGTTATTGCCAAAACCAAGGTCATTTAAATTTTCTTCTATATTACCTTCTACATGTTTCATGTTTAGGTTTATAATCCAATCTGATTTAATTTTTGTGAAGAGTGTATGATATCTGCCTGGATTTATTTATTTTATTATTTTGTTTTATTTTTATTTTATATTTTTACATTTAGCTTCACCATTACTCCAGAACCATTTGTTTAAAAGATTGTATTTTGCTCTCTTGTATTGCTTTTGCTTTTATATTAAATATAAAATATAATTGATAATATGTGTTCTGTTCCTTTAATCTAGTCTTTCTGTGGTATTACAATATCTTGCTTACAATTATCGTTATGGTCAACTTTTTTAAAAAGATTTTATTTATTTATTTGACAGAGAGGGATCACAAATAGGCAGAGAGACAGACAGAGAGAGAGATGAGGAGAAGCAGGCTCACTGCTGAGCAGAGAGCCCAATGCAGGACTCGATCCCAGGCCCCTGGGATCATTACCTGAACCGAAGGTAGAGGCTTAACCCACTGAGCCACCCAGGTGCCCCATCGTTATGGTAAACTTTGAAGTCAGTCCTCAGTCTTTGTTCTCCTTCAACACTATGTTGACTATTGTGAGTCTTTGCCTCTTCATATAAACTTTAAAGTAAGTTTGTTAATATTAAAAAACAAAGAACTTGCTGGAATGCATTAATTGTATAGATAAACTTGGAAACCAGTGACCTCTTGAGCTTGGCAGGAGATAGACCATGGTCATCAGTTGTCACAGTGGTGCCTCTGGCAGAACCTTTTGCAAATCCCTAGGTAAAATGAGACCTCAAGGATCTGAGAGATGTCTAAGAAGTACTTGATACATCCCTTGGGTATGGTTTATTGAAGTGTCCACCTGTCTGAAAGCTGGGGAATCTAGATAAGGGAGGGAAAATTAGTGATGATAAAACATATCAACAAACATGAATAAATTTTGTAAAACTAATTGTCATGGCTCATATACAGTATGACCAACAGAGGGACAATCAAAAGGAAAGCATCAGTTATGTTTATTGTGAAATTTTTTTATTCAAAATAAAGCAATGTGAGGGGAACACACTATGAGAAAATTACCATTTTTTAAATGGTAAATATCTTACCAAATGGAATAGGTTTTATATTCTAAGTAGTATATTGAACAGTAAAACATTGGGGTGCCTGGGTGGCTCAGTGGTTTGGGCTGCTGCCTTTGGCTCGGGTCATGATCTCAGGGTCTTGGGATCGAGCCCTGCATCGGGCTCCCTGCTCCGCAGGAAGCCTGCTTCCCTCTCTCTCTCTCTCTGCCTGCCTCTCTGCCTACTTGTGATCTCCGTCTTTCAAATAAATAAATAAAATCTTTTAAAAAAAAAGAAAAGAAAATTAAAACATTAAAAATAAAATTTTAATTTAAAAAATTATGGAATTTTTTAAAAAGGTTAAAAATAGCAGAACCATTTTTCTTATAACTGGAAAATACATTGTATATATATCTATCAAAAATAACTTGTCATGGGGGTGCCTGGGTGGCCCAGTGGGTTAAAGCCTCTGCCTTCGGCTCAGGTCATGATCCCAGGATCCTTGGATCGAGTCCCACATTGAGCTCTCAGCTCAGCAGGGTTCCTGCTTCTTCATCTCTCTCTGCCTGACTCTGCCTACTTGTGATCTCTGTCAAATAAATAAATAAAATCTTTTATAAAAAAATTTAAAAAAATAACTTGTCATGTCTGGAATCAGGAGCATATGGAAAAAAATAATATCTGAGGACAATACTTCTGCCGTTTTGTGCCTTGTTAATATTTTTAAACAGTCAGGAAACTTTTAGCTTTATTGAAATACCTGCTAAGATACCAGCAGTGCCTTTTGGAGCCCTATGACTATAAAAATTAATTGCAAATATTCAAAATGTTTACTATGGTGTCACTATTTAGGGCCACCACCAAGTATGTTTCAGAAGTAAGCATAACTGTTACTCTTCCATAAGGCAAAAGGTCATATTTTCAGGAGTTCCATCTGCTGTACCAGGAGGTGAATCAAGTAATGATTTTTGTCTATAAAATAATTCACTTTTCAATCTAACATTTCTTATTCCACATTATAATAATAAAAACTAGGAGGAGACTAAAACAAACAACTACAACTACAACAACCAGCTTTTCCTTCAGTGGAAAAGTAAATATAACCTTAGGAGTAGCCTGAAGTTTATTTTTAAATATTTTTAAGATAAACGTTTTTGTTAGAAAACCATATATTTTATATTACTAAGAAATACCAGGCAAAGTTTTATTAACTTCTAAAAAGTCTAGTTACTTCTATTTATCTATTAACTCATCTCTTTATGAAGTAGAACATGATCATACCTACCTATTGTATCAACCCAAGTTTGTATGCTTTGGTTATTTTATGTTTGCTATTTCCTTGCTTAATTTTTACAATATTTGATACATAATAGTATCTTTAAGTCCATCTATGGTTTCACAGAATTTGTTTGAACTTCATAAAAATGTACCACACTTTTTGCACTGTCCTTGTTTTACTTCTCTATTAGCTTTCCAAGATTTATTCACTTTAGAGTGTGTATTTTATTTTTATTCCTCCATAATGCTATGTTTACAAATTTGTATTTATCTGTACTTTTAAAATTATCTTAATTATAAACCATTTCTCATCTCACGTAACACTCATGTTACTTCTACACTTATCAGATATTATGTAACTGAAAACCACAACTCAGCAACAATAGAACACCATTTTTCAAAATTAAATGGCTTACCAGAATTCTTTAATTCTATCCTTTATTTGTATTAGATGACCCTTTATTCTGGTATTTGGCATTGTTCATATAGAGGAAAGCTTATAAGTTGATATTCCATAAATAGAAGGATTTATTATGATTGATTAATTATTTTCATTTAGAATGCATAGAATATGGTTGATTTAATATTTCTTTCTTACTCTCTGCCTGGAACATAGTGCTATCTATGTCATAGCCACTAAAATATTAAGTTAATCACCTAGACTTTAAACTGCATATTAATAGGAATAACATACAGAACTCTTCTCAGATTGGGACACCTGGGTGGCTCAGTCAGTTGAACGCCTGAGCCTTTAGCTCAGGTCATGATCTTAGGGTCCTGGGACTCAGTTCTGCAACAGATTCCCTGCTTAGCCAGGAGTTTGCTTCTCCCTCACCCTGCTGCTCCCCCTGCTTGTGCTCTCTCTCACTCTCTCTCTTACAAATAAATAAAATTAAAAAAATAAATTCTTCTCAGATAGCTAATATAGAATATCATCTTTGTATTCATCAAAGGGAAAGTGCCATATAATAATGAAATTCAGACTACTTCAAATTCATTTTTTAACCAGTAAGAAAGTACTGGAAACAAGCCAAAAATGTCTTCAATGAATTAAAGAAATAGATTGATTTTCAATATCTTAATGTTTCTAAAATAAATTGCAAGACTTTTGTACTAGATATCAGTGTAAATATTCATTATACAAGGATATTCTAAAAATAAACCCGAGAAAACTACTTGACATATATGTTGACAAAATCGAGTTTGACAAAAGTCAGTTTGGGTAAAACTTACAACACCTACCACCTGAAACTCTTGTTCTATAATTTAATTATTTTAATTTACAGAAATACAAAAGTAATATATCAGAGAAAGTATATTGATAGCTTTGAAGGTATGCTCTGGTTGTGCACTGTTTACTATTTAAAGGGGAATCCAATATGTGATGCTTATGGTGTGACTATATTAAAATTCAACAAGTTCAGAAGCATTCGAGGAATAGAATAAAGACAAAAGATGACCCTTACTTATCCTAAAGATAGACAATGGTATATATGTGCTAGTTGGGGAGAGAATCCAGTCTGTAGATGGAGGATGTGGTAGTGGAAAAAAAAAAAGACACAACGTTTTGGTTGAGAGGTTAGCACTCTATTTAACAAAGTGAAATTGTGTGTTAATAGCCTTGAATAAAATCCAAAAAATATTTTCAATTCATTGAAGATTATTTAGGAAAAACTTGAAAAATACAACTTGATAAGGATTCCAATAAAAGATTCATAAGCAATACAAGTTTCAGAATTTTTAGTATATTTTCCCTATAAAGCCATTTGATTTAAATTAAAAAGAATTCTATTTACCTGCCACTTAAATAAGAGGAAATTATTTGGTTTTGTAATAAGTCAATAAAATAAATTAACATATCTTTAGAAAACAGATATGCACACTAATTTAAAAATAATAGTGCTTAATCTGTTCAGCAAACATTTGTAAAATTCCTTGCCATCAGCTAGCTTTGGAGTTCTGCTAGGTGAGTAAGGCCATGTATGTTACTGCTCAGAGTACTCACACAAAGCAATTGTCCCCTTCACATCCATTTTTTGCTGTTGATATGTCATGCTATGTTGTTTAGAGATCCATAGATGGCCCTACATGAAGGCCTTTTTTTGTGTGTATATGGGTGACTGTGATTTAACTTTCAAATAAGATGGCTCCTGATTTACAATGATTCAACTTATGATATATTTGGCAATGATGTGAAAGTGAAAGTGATTCAGTAGAAACTGTACTTTGAATTTTGAATTTGGGTCTTTATAAAAAGGGCCAGTGACATGTGGTATGGTGCCGTCTTGTGATGCTGGGCAGCGGCAGTGAGCCACAGCTCCCAGTCAGCTAGAAGATTGCAGGGGTGAACACCTGATATTCTTACAAGCATTCTATATATAACCATTCTTCTTTTTTTTAGTGTAATATTGAATAAATTGCATGTGATATTAGATACTTTGTTATAAAATAGGCTTTGCTTAAGATGATGTTGCCCAAATGCAGGCAAATGTAAGTGTTCTGAGTATGTTGAAATAAGCTTAAGGTAAGCTATGATATTTGATAGTTTAGGGGTATTAAATGCATTTTCAGTTTTTTATGTGTTTCTCTGTACATAGCCCCCTCGTAAGCTGAGGAACATCTCTATATGTATATGTAGCCTTGGTATGGCTTACATATTATTGGCATGAAACATCTAGAACAGTATGTGTGCCATATAATTGTCTACAACATCCAACAAGTTTCTTGAAAACTTGTGCCAAAGGGGTTATGTCTTTAAGGATTCTTATTTCAGAAGGGTTCTCTCAAACGTAAGATTTTTCAGAAGTTAAGTGAAAATCTGACCAAACTAAACATTTTTCCATTTTCCCTAGTGAGCAAAGATAGCTAAAATCTATCTGCCATTTTCAACACTGTACTCAACGATTGTAATTCTAATTTAAGAACAGATGATTTATATCAAAGCCACATGTTGGCCTAATCTTATACAATATTCATAAATCTCACTCAGAGCCTTGGACATTTTTATTTGTTGAGTCTATATGGTACTACGGACATTCATCTTTTTTGACCTCATAGCTTCATGTATGTCTATACTTTTGAAAATACATGCATCATAGTTCCATTGTAAAATGTCTGGGTTATAAAATGTGCTATGCTATCAAAATGGTAATAAGAACGTACAAATGACCTGATGTAATGAACTGGACCAGATTGCCAGATATCACATTTCATACCAGAAAGATTCAGTGGTAAGTTTTAAAATGGGCAGCTATACTTCGACTGAATTATAACTCATTTAACTTCTTTCTTTGTGTACAGTATTATACATTAGTCAGTATTCTAGTAAATAAGTACTTTGGACAAATGTAAATATGCTGTAATAAAAAATGTTTTTCTTCTTTCCTTTAGTCCTTTTTACTTGTAAGACTAGCCACAAATACCATGCCTCCCCCCAAATAATTTGCAATCCAAATTTATCTCTAAATGAATTTATTGCACAGAAAAAGATATATATATATACACTTACAGTAGACATGTTCAAATATAGTTACACAACAGCAGGGCCCTATATGTAAGCAGTATAGTTGTTTTGTTTTGCTTTGTTTTTTTTTTCTTAAAAAAAAAAAAGAGGTTATGTGAAATATTGGAATTTTATTTCCAGGCCTAGTATTTCAAGACAGTTAACTACACTTACGGTGTCAACAGCCTCTTGTTGGCAGTATGATTTTATTGGCTCCATGGAATAACAGCAAGAATATACTATTGCTTCTTTCTTTTATGACACACACAGAAAAAAAAAATTGACACATTTGCTCAAGACCAACCAGAATTATTTTAACCTATCAAAATTGATGGGAGGCCTTCACTGCCAAAGTCACTGCTGGGTTTTCACAATTCATTGCAGACAATCTGCTACTCCCATTAGGATAAAGGAGAGAAGAGTCATAATGAGGGAAGAAAGCTGGATTTATACTTGTAATTATCATTGAATTATTTAGCCTGCTATAGGATTATTATTATTAGTGTCATTTGATAATTTTCTCTCATTTTATTAAACACAACTGTGAGTAATTACCCTACCTAATATTTCTCTGTATTGGCTGACTAGCTAGCAAACATTCATGAAAATATCCATTAGCCACACACATAAAATGCTGCATTTTGATGCTGTTGAATCAGAACATACCACTACCTGATTCTGTAGCTCTTTGAGTATTTGCAAATCAATTAATTCTATGTTTATTGGATTCGTCCCATACAATTAGAAAATTTATAATAGAGTCCATGAACATTATTAGTTTTACCATTTTAAACCAGCAATCACACTTTGATTTTTACAACAAAAGCAGAAATATAAACACACACATTTGGATCAGTTTTCTGTTAGTCTGTCTGGACTTCAAAATCCTATTCCTCAAGATAATGCACACCAAAGTTCTGGATTAAACAAGAAATTAGATGGCACCTGAACACTTGGTTTAATATTCTCAAAAGGACTATGCAACTTATTTATTACATTATGACATTGTTTTACAAAGATCCACACTTTTATAATGTTAGTATTTTTAATAATCAATAAAGTCAATTAATCATGATTAAAAATCAAACATAAAAATTTCTACTTTTTGCTTTTGCCCCCTCCATTTAGAACTTATTTATAGCCTGATAATTCAAAGGTCCCTATGTTTATGAAAATCTGGACAGAAATAGCTCTAAGATCCCATTCAGAACTTGATATTAATCTAAGTCTTTTGGCTCCATTTATCCTGAGAGCAAAGAGTAGGAGAAAGGATTTGAGTACTGTTAGTTTATCTGGGAGATTACCCAAGGTAGAAAAGAATGGGAAAGTGATACAGTGAAGAAGCAACTTTGTCAAAGAGGTACATTGTTGATATAATTGTTGTGGATAGAAAATGAAGGCTTGCTTTTACTGAAAGGTCCTGAGAAACTTCTTTAAGTTGTCCTCATTAAGACCTGAAAACTGACAATTTTACCTATGGTTCTTATTTCCACTTCACTGAGAGCTGTCCTCAGAGGACATTAACTCTCCTACACTTTTGGGTTGTGTTGGAGACATTCTAAAATGAGAGAGAGAACATGAGATGCTATCAGTGTTAAGTAACTTCAATTTCCCATGGAACTATCCACCACAGGTTTGGCTATAATCAGGTGTTGGGCCTTGATATCAGAGGGATTTGAGGCAGTATCATTTTAGGTTAATCATTATATCTGAAATTTCCAAAAACTTCAACTGATGAAACTTTGATTATAAATCTATAAATATAACAATAAATCTACAGTATTCAAATTATTTTCATAGATATACACAGACAAAGCATCAATTGATTAATATTTAAATGTTACAAAATACTGAACTGAAAGGATTTGGTCATAGAACAACGTGTAAGAAGTAGAACTTAGGTTTAGGTTAGAACTCAGGATGCATTTGAGACTCAGTTAAGAAATTGAATGGAGGGACGCCTGGGTGGCTCAGTGGGTTAAGCCACTGTCTTTGGCTCAGGTCATGATCCCAGGGTCCTGGGACCGAGCCCCAAGTCGGGCTCTCTACTCAGCAGGGAGCCTGCTTCCTCCTCTCTCTCTGCCTGCCTCTCTGCCTGCTTGTCATCTCTCTCTGTCAAATAAATAAATAAAATCTTAAAAAAAAAAGAAATTGAATGGATGTCTGACTATCTTATAGGTTTGCTAAAAATCAGTGACTTTGTGTTCACGTGTGGCTATGCAGGAATTTTTAACTTTCTCTAAGAAGTTATTAGATTTGATTATATAGTGGCAGTAAAGGATGGGGAAAAGCAAAGTACAAACCCCATAAAGACAAAGACACTGAGTATGAGAAAAGAGTAATAGATAAGAAGAATCAATGCATTTGAGGAAAATGGGAATTGAAATACACAATGATTGTTGATTTTTTTAGATGGAGAAAACAAAACTAGCTTGCAAGAAGGAAATAACAGAAGACATGTTGTGATGTGATACAGAATCCTGGAAAAGGCAGTAACGTGGAATAAAGGAGTAGGGAGAGCATATCAGGTAATTTGGATAGGAAGGAGTTAGGAGATAATTGCTTGATAAATTTTATATGGCCCACTTAAATGCACAGATTTCTCTTCTTTAATTTATATGGAGAACAGGGTGTCCTTTCTCTTCCCTTTCAGAGCACCAGAGGTGTACTCTTTCAGACTGAAAACCTGAAAAGCTCAGGACTCAGTTGCTTAAGCACAGCTGAGAGGACATATTTCAATTAAGATTTACATTTTGCTGTAGGTAGTAGACTGTCAAAAGTGGTTTAACCATATTTTTTCATTTAACAAGAAGACTACAGAGAGTGTTTTCTGGTGTTGGTTCAGAGTCTTAAGAAAGTCAAGTGAAGTATCTTAGAGGTTTTTATGGCTTTTTATTCACAGTTGCAAAAATTGCTGTTGGAGTTCTCACTTTTAAGCCCACATTTCTGGCAGAAAGATAGAGGTAAAAGAGAATGATATCTTGTACGACTGATACTTTGTCATATGGTTACAATGTAACTAGAAAAGAGACAATAAAATATTTGATGTTGTTTTAAGTTTCCTTGTTGTCAATCCCTCAGTGCTTTCTGAGATTCAAGGAAAAAGTAGATGGATATTGACCTGGCAACTATCAACACCTGTCAGTCTCTCTTGGATAACCAATATCTCTATAATCTCTTCTTCCCAGTAAAAAAAAAAATAAAATATATTCATAACCCACACTGTGCCATCTCAAGTTACTGCACCAAGATAAAATTACAATGATTTTCAGTTGTTCCAAATGGACAGAATACCCTTCCTTATGATATCATGTCTTATAAGATAGATAATTGTCTTGCTACCAATATACCCAGATGTGACTGTGGAAGAGACAGGAAAAAAATAATAATATTTATTTATTCCTTGTGTTGATCCTGCTTACACAGATGCATTACTATTAGAAAAGGTTGGTTTGGGACATTGGAATGAATTTACTTAATGGGTTTGTATGTAATTGGGTTGGAGGAAATTTTTAATTTCTACAAAAATTATTAGAATTCTATCTTATTCTCTTTTGTTAATTTTTACATGTTAACAAAGCCAACATTTTTGTCTAGCAGACAAGATCTTACATCCTAAAAAAACTAAATATTTTCCTCTTATTTTTAAGTTTGAGAGCCTCATGTTCTTTCATGCTGCTTTAAATACAACTCAAAAAAAAAAAAGGAGCTAAATGGGGCAGTAAGACCAGACTTTTTATTTTATTTTATTTATCTTATTTTTAATTAAAAAATTAAAGATTGTATTTATTTATTTGAGAGAGAGAGAGGGCATGAGTGGGGCAGGGGGAGGTAGCTGCAGAGAGAGACTGAGAAGTATATTCCCTAATGAGCAGGAAGCCCGATATGGGGCTCGATCCCAGGATCCTGAGTGAATTCATGACCAGAGACAAAGGCAGATACATGTGCAAAATCCCCTTTTTTCTGGGAAACAATACTTTACAAGAGATGTTTGGAAAAGTACTGGGGAATCAACTTTAATAGGAGATACAAAAATTTAATTAACTTTTGTAAAGCTACAGGGATCCAAATGATGGGAATACCAGCCCATTTAGGTTGTAGACCACAGAGTATTCTTCTCTGTAATATTTTATTTTCTTCCATGTCTACTAACTCCAGTCCAAGTTCACTGATCTCTTTTTAGATAGTGCAAAACATGGCAAAGAATTCCAAACAAGTGCCCAATATTCTACATTTATTACATCATTTCTAACATATAGAAGTGTGTTATCAAGGCTGGTTCTGTGAACGAACATAGTTACGCTAAAGTGTGTTTTGTTCTCCAAGAAATTAAATGCATGATTATCACACAATTATAAAATACTTGTGTCAAGAATTTTTATTCAAAAATTAATAAGAGAAGCAGATATTAAAACTAGTTCACATGGTTATTTGGGATATAAGCAGAGTTGTGCAGCAGAAGTGCTCTGGGCCCATAATTTGGGTTATAGAATTTATGTTCTCTAATGAAAAATCACTAACTTGCATTATTGTTAACAAGAATCTTGTGCATTACCATCAGTTTTCTACATTACAACCTCTTGCTCTACAGTTTGTAAATAACTTTGTCAATAGCAAGCTAATAAACGGGGTGACTCCAATGGATTGAGATAATCTCCAGTGTTTCTGCTACATAATGCCCAGGACTCCATTGAAAGGACACCTAAGAATTTATTTTGCCCAAAAATTTGATCATTTTTTTCACTGCCCTTACCTATTTTCCAAACCTAGTCCTTTTGCTTCACCTTTCAGTCTATGGACAACCCTGTATCTATCTGACCGACTTGTTAATTCTGGGAATGTTTTGCAGGTTAATTTGCTTGCCAGAGGTGGTTCCTCTAGTTGATGTCTAAGATCCCTAATTAGTTAAGAAAACTTTTTTTAACATTTTCATTGCTACTTATTATTATTATTATTATTGCTAATATCTCTATTATAAATAATTCACAAGGGCATCTTTCTGACAAAAGACAAAGAGCTGGCTATTAGTAGAAAAAGTACAGTTGAATCTGTCAGTGAAAGTGGTAAAGGGATTTGAGAAAATAAGGCAAAGCACTGGAATTATGTGTTAAAACTTTAAATATTATAGACCCATTTACTTAATTTCTAATACTGTTGTTGCTTATAATTAAATAAGATGTTTTCCATGAACCACGCATTACAGCAAATATATTGTTTATACAGATTAAATTTTCATCAAAAGGGATGCCTGGGTGGCTCAGTTGGTGAAGCAGCTGCCTGTGGCTCAGGTCATGATCCCAGCGTCCAGGGATCCAGTCCCGCATCGGGCTCCTTGCTCGGCCGGGAGCCTGCTTCTCCCTCTGCCTCTGCCTGCCATTCTGTCTGCCTGTGCTTGCTCTCTCGCCCACTCTCTCTGATAAATAAATAAAATCTTAAAATAAATAAATAAATTTTCATCAAAAAATTGTAAGTGTATTTTATTGCAGGATCCTGATAAGCATTTTGCAGATGAGAAAAGTGAAATTAGAAATGTCTCTTCAAATCCCTCATACAATATCTGGCCTAGATAGAAGGATATACTATCACAATTGAGGAAGATAATTGAGATTACTTAAAATGATAAACTTTACTATAGAGGGTTTTTTAAAAGTTTGCCACAGATTCAGATTCTTTTAAAATATATATCTATTTTGTGTAAAGAGAATGCACTGAGAAGTAAAAAGAAAGTGATATATCAGTGCTACCAACTAATGACTATAATATCATCACCTTATTTATGAACAATGAAACAGTGTGCAATATTTAAATAAATTTAAATAAATTCCTATTTATTTTATATATTTATAAATTTAAATAAATTCCTATTTATTTATTATTAAAGTAATTCCTCTAACAGTATGTTTGAAGGTTACTAGCAGGAAAGTGTTGTACTACATGGAAGTAATCAGAAAATGTGATCTAAAAGTCTGCTTTCAAGGGCGCCTGGGTGGCTCAGTGGGTTAAAATTCTGCTTTCAAGAACCTATAACAGTAAGTACTGAGCATTAGCTATTATATGCTATGGATGAATAACTGAAATCTACATTTGAAACTAATGGTACACTATATGTTAACTAATTGAATTTTAAAAAGTTAATTTAAAAAAACACTATTTTATAAAACAATATTCCCAACAGGCTCTTTTGCTTTAAAATACTCACTTTGTAATGAGAGTCATTACTTTTGTCTAGCCACTTCTTACATCACTGTTTATCCCTTCCCTGCTTTATCCCTTCCCAGTATCAATAAAGGCTCACTTGGGTTACCTAGAAGCCATGAGAAAGCTTGTAATAGATCTGGCTGGTTTTCACCAGCAATTTGACCACCATGTGCACAGGGAAGTCTATTGATAAAGGCTTTATTGCAATAAGTTGCAAATACATGGATGATTTTGAATTCTCTTTCTTTAGGTCTTGTTTCATGATAATAAATTTAGGGTGGCTTATTGGAATGGATGTTATTAACATATCTTCATAGTTATAAGTACATGGAATTGTAAAATAGATTAATGAATGTGGCATTACTGACAGCTGTCCTCATTTTGAAATCAAATTACAGTGTACTAAGATGAGGAAGCAAAGCAGATTTGGGATTATGAGTGAAATAATTTTAAAAAGTCTTAGGGGTATGATCAGACTATTGGGTAATTCAGTAGAAAAATGTCAACTGATTGAGATTCTGTGTTCCCTGATTTCAGAGAGAAGTTAAGATAAATAAGTAACACGAGGAGACTAGGAAGCCAAACATAAGTGATACTTTTGTGCCAGGGTGTGTATACATCTGTTTATCTTCTTGCTTTACCACTAAGGTTGCTCCTAGAGGAGAGTTTAAATATGTGTTGGAGCTAATCTCTGTGGATTACACAAGAAACCACATCCTACAGCTCTCCCTGAAACACCGCTTATGATTTCAATGTAATTTGGTTTTTGCATTTTTAGAAATAACAGAATACTTTGCAAACTCATCTACTTTATTACCACCACAAGTGAGTCAACTGACTCCACATTTTAACACAGTGACAGTCACAGAGGAATGGAGGAATGAGTAGAGTTATCAATATATGTGCTTTTTAGAAGTATGACAGGGTAGCAGCTATTTCCAGGAACCAAAACATGGGTCAGCAGCTGTGCAGGAAAAGTGATGGAATAAATGACTCATTTCAGAGGAGTTCTATAACATATTAGTTCTATAATGTATCTTCAGCACCCAATTACCTGCTTTGATCTAAAGATAAGGATTTACAGTTAAGGTCACATTTATGATTTGACTGGTAGGGTCTGAATCATTTTTACTATTGTTTTGACTATTACTTGAAACCTATAGTAGTACTTGGGATATGTGTTGTGTATTCTGTGAACATGTGCTAATTTTAGATTAGATAGCTTCTGTCTAGAACCCCTGTTAATTTGTTTGTTTTTGTTTATTTGATAGTGGTTTCAGTAAATGGATATATCTGAAAAATTGCAAAGCCACTATTAAAATAAGTTATTATGATATATAGCATGGAATTGCACATTCCTCCTTTGAATCCGACAGAGCTTCACCATATCCTTAACAACTTGGGGAAAACATGTTAATATTTTTCTTTATAAAAATTTCTCCTGTTAGGCTGTGATGGTTGTCATCAGCAGTAACTCCTCTGAAGGCTTTGTCAAAAGAGTTGAAAAAATTGGAAAGGTATGAATGAAGCTGTTTGCTGAATATAAAGAAAAGAACATTGAAGTACAATTCACACTCTTACTTCTCCTTCTATGCTTTCAGATGTTTGACATTTGAAAATTTTTCTTCTAGAAGAGATGCCATGTATAATTCGTACTTTAAGGAGCAAGTTGCTCTTATAATTTTGTTTTATTATTCTACCATTCAAGTATTTCCATTTAAATTAAATTCAATACCATTTAAAAAAAATCAAAAGTGCAGCCAGTATTCAATTCCTGGGCTAAATAATTTTAGAAAGCTTTGTGTTATTGAACCTACGGGGTTGTTCTGTAGTTTTAACTCTTTCTTTCTGTGATTTTCCCATTAGTCACATAAGTAACTGCAATGTAACAGACATTGAGGATAAAGAAGGACTGAATAGAACAATCCTTGGCCTCATGAATTTGAGAATCTAGCAAGGGAGTCAAACAATTCAATCATTCAGAGACAATTTATTGAGTGCCTGGCCTAAGATGAGCACAACAAAACCCCAGCACAGAGGAATCATTTTTTTTTTTAACTTTTTATTTTTTATAAACATATATTTTTATCCCCAGGGGTACAGGTCTGTGAATCACCAGGTTTACACACTTCACAGCACTCACCAAAGCACATACCCTCCCCAATGTCCATAATCCCACCCCCTTCTCCCAAACCCCCTCCCCCCAGCAACCCTCAGTTTCTTTTGTGAGATTAAGAGTCACTTATGGTTAGTCTCCCTCCCAATCCCATCTTGTTTCATTTATTCTTCTTCTACCCACTTAAGCCTCCATGTTGCATCACCACTTCCTCATATCAGGGAGATCATATGATAGTTGTCTTTCTCTGCTTGACTTATTTCGCTAAGCATGATACGCTCTAGTTCCATCCATGTTGTTGCAAATGGCAAGATTTCATTTCTTTTGATGGCTGCATAGTATTCCATTGTGTATATATACCACATCTTCTTGATCCATTCATCTGTGGATGGACATCTAGGTTCTTTCCATAGTTTGGCTATTGTGGACATTGCTGCTATAAACATTCGGGTGCATGTGCCCCTTTGGATCACTACATTTGTATCTTTAGGGTAAATACCCAATAGTGCAATTGCTGGGTCATAGGGCAGTTCTATTTTCAACATTCTGAGGAACCTCCATGCTGTTTTCCAGAGTGGCTGCACCAGCTTGCATTCCCACCAACAGTGTAGGAGGGTTCCCCTTTCTCCACATCCTCGCCAGCATCTGTCATTTCCTGACTTGTTGATTTTAGCCATTCTGACTGGCGTGAGGTGATATCTCATTGTGGTTTTGATTTGTATTTCCCTGATGCCGAGTGATATGGAGCACTTTTTCATGTGTCTGTTGGCCATCTGGATGTCTTCTTTGCAGAAATGTCTGTTCATGTCCTCTGCCCATTTCTTGATTGGATTATTTGTTCTTTGGGTGTTGAGTTTGCTAAGTTCTTTATAGATTCTGGACACTAGTCCTTTATCTGATATGTCGTTTGCAAATATCTTCTCCCATTCTGTCAGTTGTCTTTTGATTTTGTTAACTGTTTCCTTTGCTGTGCAAAAGCTTTTGATCTTGATGAAATCCCAGTAGTTCATTTTTTCCCTTGCTTCCCTTGCCTTTTGCGTTGTTCCTAGGAAGATGTTGCTGCGGCAGAGGTCGAAGAGGTTGCTGCCTGTGTTCTCCTCAAGGATTTTGATGGATTCCTTTCGCACATTGAGGTCCTTCATCCATTTTGAGTCTATTTTTGTGTGTGGTGTAAGGAAATTGTCCAATTTCATTTTTCTGCATGTGGCTGTCCAATTTTCCCAGCACCATTTATTGAAGAGGCTGACTTTTTTCCATTGGACATTCTTTCCTGCTTTGTCGAAGATGAGTTGACCATAGATTTGAGGGTCTATTTCTGGGCTCTCTATTCTGTTCCATTGATCTATGTGTCTGTTTTGGTGCCAGTACCATGCTGTCTTGATGATGAAAGCTTTGTAATAGAGCTTGAAGTCCGGAATTGTGATGCCACCAACGTTGGCTTTCTTTTTCAATATCCCTTTGGCTATTCGAGGTCTTTTCTGGTTCCATATAAATTTTAGCATTATTTGTTCGATTTCTTTGAAAAAGATGGATGGTACTTTGATAGGAATTGCATTAAATGTGTAGATTGCTTTAGGTAGCATAGACATTTTCACAATATTTATTCTTCCAATCCAGGAGCATGGAACATTTTTCCATTTCTTTGTGTCTTCCTCAATTTATTTCATGAGTACTTTATAGTTTTCTGAGTATAGATTCTGTGTCTCTTTGGTTAGGTTTATTCCTAGGTATCTTATGGTTTTGGATGCAATTGTAAATGGGATTGACTCCTTAATATCTCTTTCTTCTGTCTTGCTGTTGGTGTAGAGAAATGCAACTGATTTCTGTGCATTGATTTTATATCCTGACACTTTACTGAATTCCTGTACAAGTTCTAGCAGTTTTGGAGTGGAGTCTTTTGGGTTTTCCACATATAGTATCATATCATCTGCGAAGAGTGATAATTTGACTTCTTCTTTGCCGATTTGGATGCCTTTAATTTCCTTTTGTTGTCTGATTGCTGAGGCTAGGACCTCTAGTACTATGTTGAATAGCAGTGGTGATAATGGACATCCCTGCCGTGTTCCTGACCTTAGTGGAAAAGCTTTCAGTTTTTCTCCATTGAGAATGATATTTGCGGTGGGTTTTTCATAGATGGCTTTGATGATATTGAGGTATGTGCCCTCTATCCCTACACTTTGAAGAGTTTTGATCAGGAAGGGATGCTGTACTTTGTCAAATGCTTTTTCAGCATCTATTGAAAGTATCATATGGTTCTTGTTCTTTCTTTTATTGATGTGTTGTATCACATTGACTGATTTGCGGATGTTGAACCAACCTTGCAGCCCTGGAATAAATCCCACTTGGTCGTGGTGAATAATCTTTTTTAATGGGAGAGATAGATAATAGGTAAGCCAACTTAAAAAAAAATCGTACTGGTTTTTCTTTAATAGTGATGCATATTTGAACTAAATAAGCACATTTTAAAAAGAGCAGTGATTGAGAAGAGGCTTTTTAACTGAGTGGTCGGAAACGGCCTCCCTGTAAAAGTCTGTTTTGAACAGATTTCTGAATAATATCAGCTAGGAAGCTGCGTAAAAATCTCAGGGATGGGTGATTTTTCCAGTCAAAAAACTATAAAGGCTCCAAAGTCACAATAGAGCTATAAGTTTCTCTAATAAAGTAACTTCTGACAAAGAATGAGAAGAAATAACTAACCCAGGTTTGAAAGAAAAGGGACAGACTTTCTATGGAATTCATATTTAATTAAAGCTCTAAAGGACTAAAATACAATAGAGCAAAATTCTGGTCACGCTGATATACCTAATGAAAGTTAAAAAAAAAGGTGTGGGTAGCAAAGAGTGTGTGGGAATGTTGGTAAGAACAGTGGGGAAGAGTCATCCCTGAACATGTTCTTAAATGAAGCAATTCTTGTGTTGTTTTAAAGGGTAAATTGGAGTTTGCTTAAGTGATTAGAGAAGGATGCCTCAGCTTATGGAATTTCAAAGCCATAAAAATGTGATAAACTACTGCAGACATTTTCATGTATATTTGTTGTTGCTTGTAGTAATGGTGATCTAAAAACTCCTACTTAAGACAACTAAAAATCCAGACAAAATAGCTTTAAAATTAAAAATATCAGTATGAGTATAAAAATTAAGAGTGGGATTACTGGGCCAAAATACGAAATACAATGAGAGCCTAGAGATATATGCCCTGAAGCCATTTTAGCTATGAGAGCATTTGAAACTGCTAAAACACACTGAGCTGTGTTGTTAATAGAACCTTGATACTAGAGAAACAAAATTCAAAATCCAGCAGCAATCAAATTTGAGGACTTTGGTACAACCCAAATTTAAGTTGAGATCCCCAAAGCACAAGGAGAAGCAGAAATAAGACTATAGCCTACCTTGCCTTCTGTGTAAACTGAGAAAGTCAATCACTGAATTTGGAGTTTGATTGTCTTGTAGAGTCTCAGATATAAGAGAAAATCCTGCCAAGGAGGACCATACCATTATTATAGCTCTTAATTATCCCTACTCAATAAGAGTTTCAAATATAATGTCTTGAACATAGCAAAATGTAACAAAGCACACAAAGAAAAACCATTAACAAGATTTGATAGACAAAATGGGATTAAGTATGATGTTATAATGATCAATAAAGATTGTAAAATGGCTTGAGTACTCTGCTCAAAGAAATGAGAGGGGAAGCAAATTGAACAAAAAACTGAAACTAAAAATGATATTGAGAAAGGTTTTATAAATGAACCAAATGGATACTCTAGAACTTTAAGGATATGACAGCTAATTTAACATACCACAGGGGTGCCTGGGTGGCTCACTTAATTAAACCTCCAATTCTTTTTCCTTTTTTTTTAACACCTTAATTTTATTTTATTTCTTTCATTTTGGCTCAGGTCATGATGTCAGGGTTGTGAAATAGAGCCCAGAGTTGGGCTCTGTGCTGAGCCTGCAGCCTGCTTAAGATTCTTTTCCCTTCTTTTTCTATCCCTCCCTGCGCTCTCACTTGCTCGCTCTCTCTTGCTTGCAAATAGATAGATAGATAGATAGATAGATAGATAGTTAATAGACAAAGCAAAATAAAAGCAGATTATGAAAATAAATATAAAGATTTTGAAATGAAAACAAGTTCAAAATAAAATAGAGAAGACCTACACAGCTAAAAGTTCATTCAGAAAATCTACTATTAAAGAAGTCAGTATGACACAATGTTAAGATATCAAAAGATTTGAGCATGTACTTTACAGAAAGGGTAATCCAAATGGCCACTCAGATATAAAAACTGTTTTTCTTTATTATGAATCTGGAATTAAATTAAATTAAATTAAAAATAAATTAAAACCTAAAATACATACTATTACACACTTACCATATTGGGCAACAGTAAAATTGTCTTGCAAGAATGTGAAAGAATGAAAGTGCCCATAATAAAAGCATTTGAGGTAAGTTGGACAATATTTAGAAAACTTAAAAACAAAAATAAAGATTTGGTCCATTTCTAGAAATACAACATGGAACTAAATGAATATTTTCACCAGGATATGCAAACAGATGATTATAGCTATTTCATTCATAACGGCAGATCAGTAGTGGTCTATTTGCACAATGTTACATTAAATAAGAGAGAATATTAACAAACTGGGAGGAGAGGCTAGGTTGTTATCAGAAACAGATCTTCTATGGTGCTGATTATGTTCTATTTCTCAAAATCTTTAAGTTAAAAAAGTTTTCAAATTTATATCTAGATAGATAGATGATAGATAGACAGATATCCCAGAAGCTGCAATGCTAGGCTAAGACCAGGCTTTAAAGGGCTTTTCTATACTCTACTAAATACTTGAAACCATTCATTATATCATAGCTCAGTGTTCAAATCTCCATTTGTTTCCTCAGTTTCCTAATATTTATCTTAAGGTGACCTGATCCAGACTTTTGATCACCTTTGTCTAAATATTTCTATTTTAACAAAGTCCTTTTTAACACTGAGAGACTAAAACTTAGAAAAATACTCTGATTGTTATCTCACTAGAGTGGAAAATATATAGTTACCCATTAACTAATGATATCCATGTCTACATTAGATCCATGACATTTTTAATTCTTGGGAGCTTTTGGTTAAATGAATTTTTAAGCTTCCTTTAAATGAAGCTTTAAGCCATCACCACATGAATAAAATTAAAGAACTAAATGAAAACAGGCCAAGTATTTACAGAGTAATAGAATGTGCAGTGGAAAGAGTAAAATTCTGAAATCATAAAGCCTAAATTAGTGTGATGCATCTTTACTAGCCATGTAATCATAAACCAGTTATCTAAATGTGTTAGCCTCAGTTTTTTCACCCATGAAATGGTGATGATAATACTTACGATGTAGAGTTGTTGTGTGGATGTGATGAAGCATGGAGCATGAGAGTCTCATATTCCATGCTAAAATGATAGCTATTTTTTTAAAAGGTTTTATTTATTTATCAGAGAGAGAGGGGGGGAGAGAGCGAGCACAGGCACACAGAATGGCAGGCAGAGGCAGAGGGAGAAGCAGGCTCCCTGCTGAGTAAGGAGTCCGATGTGGGACTCGATCCCAGGACGCTGGGATCATGACCTGAGCCGAAGGCAGCTGCTTAACCAACTGAGCCACCCAGGCGTCCCGACAGCTATTTTTATACTTATAATAATTCTAATAATAGTAATTAAATTGTTCAAAATGGTAATATTCATTTATATTGAGGCATTGTATTGACTATTCATAGACACATTTACCAAAATAAATTTCATTTTACTTTACCCCCTCTGAGGATATATATTCCATAATTCAATATGAATCTCATTATGAATAATTATTATCATAATAAATATGCTGATTTTTCTTCTATTTATTTTTAGGGAAGTATCCTTTACTGTTGAACATAAAGAAACTTAAGCAAGTCTGTCTTATTCAAAATTTGCATGCTGCTTTCTTATGAAACTAGATTATAGAGTTGTATGAAATAAATTCATGCAGTTAAGACATTTATGTTTGGAAAACTGGGTGGTCAGTTTAGTATTTCAAAAGAAGATTTTAAATTTAAACCTTAAAACTGAGCTCTTTCAGCCTTATTTATAGACCATCCTTCATGCTTCATAAGTACTCCTTCATTGTAAACTAAGTAATAGTTTTTGTCACAGTGTATATAACGAAAATGGATTTTATATTCTATTATTTCAGAGTTAGTTGCAGTTTCTACTTCCTTACTTCCTTTTTTGAAAAATAGATTAATTCTACAAAAAGTTTTTGCCAGCTTTATTGAAAAAAATCGACATATTATAATTTGTAAATTTAAGAAATGATTTCTTATAACATTGCAAACTTTTAACATTGTGTAAATTTTGTACAATTTGATAAATCGGTATACATCTTTATTGCAATATAATCTACATAAAAATGTTAATACATCTACTACCTCATATAGTTGCCACTGTTTTTTATGCATGTATCGTAAGGAATTTTAAGATCTACTCTCTTAGCAACTTTTATGTATATAGTATAGTAGAGATAAACTTCAGAGGTCTTGTGGATTTTGTTCCAGACTGCCTCAATAAAGTGATTATCTCAATAAACTAAGTCAAATTATTATTATTATTATTTTTTTGGTTTCCCAGTGCATATAAAAAATTATGTTTCCCAGTGCATATAAAAAATAAACACTATACTGTACTGTTCAAAAGCATTATGTTTTTAAAGAAAAACAATGTATATACCTTAAGTAAACTAGTTCTGAGTTTTCAGTGGGTCATAATTACTGATCACAGATCACCATAACAAATACAATAATAATGAAAAAACTTGAAATATTGCAAGAATTACCAACATGTGACAGAGAGACACAAAATGAACAAATGTTGTTAGAAAAATGGTGGCAGCAGACCTCTTTTATACAAGATTGCTATAAACTTTCAACTTGTAAGAATGTGATATATGCAAAGTTTAATAGAGGGAAGCACAATAAAAAAAAAGTATGTATATTTTATTAACTATGATCATCATGCTGTACATTAGATCCCCAGAACTTTTTCTTATTATAGTTGCAAGTTTGCACCCTTTGACCACCTTACTCCACCCCAGGTTCACCCCTTGTCAACTCAACTCTAAGTTTCCATTAGTTTGCCTTTTCCTCAGATTCTGTATGTAAGGGATATCATAATACATAAATTTAAAAAATATATAAAATCTTTGAAATATTTCACTTAGTATAATACCTTCAAGATCCATCCATGCTGTTGTAAATGGCAGTATTTCTTAATTTTTCATGGGTAAGTAGTATTCCATAGTATATATTTACCATACTTATTTTATTCATTCATCCATTAATGGATACTGAAGTTATTTCCATCTCTTGCTTAGAGTTAATAATGTGATAATAAACATAAGAGTGCAGATATGTCTTTGAACAATGACTTCGTTTCCTTTAGATATATCCCTAGAAGTGGGATTACTGAATCATATGGTAATGTTACTTTTAATAATATGAATAATCTCCATACTGTTTTCCATACAAATTTATATCCCTATCACAGTGCATAAGTTCCCCATTTTCCCCAATAATTAACAAAATTTGTTAGTTTCAATTTTTTGGTAGTATATATTCTAATAGGTAGTAATATCTTGCTGTGTTTTTCAGAGGTAAACAACAACAACAAAAACATAATGACTTTGCCCGGAGTTTTTTACGTTGAGCACTTTTTAATGCTCCTGTTGGTAATTTATATAACTTTTTTGAATAAAAAAGTCTATTGAAATCCTTTTCCTATTTTTTTAATTATATATATTTTTTCTATTTGTATCTGTTGGTTATTAACCTCTTTTCAGATATAAGATTTGTAAGTATTTTGTTACATTCTGTGGATTGTGTTTTCATTCTCTCAAAGGCAGTTGCTCTTAGAGTCTGCACATGGCACTTGGGGCCTGCTGGTCGTTGGCTACTGCCCTCTGTACCTTGGGTCTAACAACTGCGGGGCATCAAGATGAGCACATCTCTTGTTCTAGGACTTAATATAGTTTGGGGCACATGGTAAGCAATAATCACTTCTTTAGTTGATCCAAGTGTTGGACCTTTCTTAATTATTCTACTACCACAATTTACTTGTTCTAAGATTTGTCCCCCCCCCCCATTTTAATATCTCTTAAGGTGGCACTCACCTTGCACTTGATGTCATATCCTAGTTTAACTGACAGCATTTCTCTTTCTTAGTCGTACATAAACTATATTGCATCTTACCCTTGATAAAAGCTAGGGTGCAATTAAATACTCTATTATTTTTACGATTCTGATATTTGAAATCTTCCGGTAACTCCCTCTGCCCCCCCAGTGTAGTACCTCACCTCCTCGCCATAGTATACAAACCTTCTCACCCCAGTGTTAACCCCGGGGCTCAGCCTCCATCCCCAGGTGATGCTGCCAGATCAGCTGTCGGTTGTCATGAACTTGCTTTAGTTTCCCGAATGCACTGTGCTGCCTCCTGGCACTTTGAAACTTGACACACTCATCCTCATTCTTCGCTTTGCCCTTGTCTATCATCTCCCCTGAAAATCTGTTCCTAAGTGGCTTTTCCCAACTCCAACCTACCCTTGGCAGTCTTTTATCTCCCTGTGGTAAAGCCTGTCACAGTGCACCATGGACATGCCCGTTGTTTCCCTGAGAAGAGAAAAGGGACAGTGAGGGCCCCCAGCATTTGCAGCGCTAGTGCAGAGCCCCATGCCTGGCTTGCAGGAAATGCCAGATCACGAAGACAAACAGAGATCATCCTCTGGCTAAAACCAGCTCTTCTTTGCCTACCGCAGGATCTGGATCAATAAAGAGCAGACAGTTATTATTGCTGTTTTTCTAGGGATTTTTTCCCCATATATTTCCCAGGTCTTTACTTTTTTTATAGCACTTTAATTCAGGCTTCAACCACTTCCTAGTCAAATCAGGTGAAATCATTTCCATCCCATACCCTCGATGTATTTCACATCTAGTAATTCATTTTTAAAGATCTTATTTACCCATTTGACAGACAGATTACAAGTAGGTAGAGAGGGAGGCAGAGAGAGAGGGGGGAAGCAGGCTCCCCGCTGAGCAGAGAGCCCGATGTGGGGCTCCATCCCAGGACCCTGAAATCATGACCTGAGCCGAAGGCAGAGGCCTAAACCACTGAGCCACCCAGGAGCCCCCATATCTGGTAATTTTTAACCAACGTGGATTTGCTGCATCAAATAGTTCCTTCTTCTTCAAATATAAATATATAAATATATTGATCAAGTCACTCGCATGTCTTAGGAGAATGTCATACCTTTAGTAGCAAACTTGAAATCTTGGCCATTGGTTTCTATTTTTGTTTTGGTTAGATTTGGTTTGGTTTTTGTAATTTTAAAAATCCCTCCAGCCCTTGGCTCTGTCTGACCTGATTGCTTTCAGCTGTTTCTGCAACAAAACTGTCAGGGCAGCGAAAACTCTCATTGTTTACAGTGGCGCCCCCTTCTGAACACTTTGATAATAAAAAGCTTTTTTTTTTTTTTTTTTTTTTGGGGGGGCTATGGTAAATGTGGAACAACAATGAGGTATTTCAAAGAGGTGAACCACAGATAAATTTCTCTAAGAGTGGGGTGAGGGTTACTCAAAAAGGAACTTGACAAGGCTTTTAAAGATATCGACAATCATTATAACATAACGTGACTGATTGTTACCGTGCCCTTAACTGGGCCAACACTTGTTGGCTTCCAAGATAAACTAACATAGTTGAGATGGTTCTAGGGGCTTTCTAGCAGAGGGTCTCATGAGGCAGGGATTCTAGCCACTGGCTGTGCAAGGCATGAGGCCTGTTAGTGATTCTATTTTTTCTTCTGCAGAATGGGTCTTTCTACATTCCAGGTCCTCTCTACCCCAATAAATAAAGCAGCGATTCTCTCAGTGAGTTGTACTATTGGTTTAAACAGACAACTGTCTCTTTAAAAGGACTTTTGTTTAAATTCCTTTAAAAAAAAGTCCTTTCAAAAAAATCTTTTTTTAATTTTTTATTTTTTAATCCCATATGTTTACTCTGATCGTGTAACTTTGTCATTTTGACCTTCTCTGCTGATTAAAATATTCTTCATCATCAGCACCTACTGCTCTCCTCTCCTGGTGGTCTCTCCGGAAGGGGTCTTCTCTAGGTCTTCTAGCAGGAGATGGCACTTCCCCTCTACCCATGTTTCCAGACCAGCCTTACCTATCCTGCAGGGTCAGGTCGGCCTGGCTTTTTATCTGTTGTACTCTTCTGAGTGGTTAGTTTTTCATAGATACCGTGCCTTGAATTTGTCAGGACTTACCCTGGACCTTCAAAACCCTTTTCTGGTTCCAGTGAATCCTAAGAAACAGTCATGATGAGAGAACCAGGAACTCGAACATATCATATTTATCCTGAAAGTTCTGTCCAAAATGAAAAATACATTTCTGAGGAGCCTCAAGACCTCTGAGAAAGGAAGTTTCACCAACTCTGTCATGTAGGGGCATCAATTCCGATTCTGTGTCAATTTTCCTACTTTCCCAGCTAGTAATGCTCTACCTCAGAAAGCCCACTCTCTACCGTTTCCTCTCTCAAAGGCAGTTGCTCTTAGAGTCTGCACATGGCACTTGGGGCCTGCTGGTCGTTGGCTACTGCCCTCTCTACCTTGGGTCTAACAGCTGCGGGGCATCAAGATGAGAACGTCTCTTGTTCTAAGACTTAATATAGTTTGGGACACATGGGAAGCAATAATCACTTCTTTAGTTGATCCAAGTGTTGGATCTTTCTTAATTATTCTACTACCACAATTTACTTGTTCTAAGATTTGTCCCCCCCCATTTTAATATCTCTTAAGGTGGCACTCACCTTGCACTTGATGACATATCCTAGTTTAACTGACAGCATTTCTCTTTCTTAGTCGTACATAAACTATATTGCATCTTACCCTTGATGAAAGCTAGGATGCAATTAAATACTCTATTATGGTTACGATTCTGATATTTGAAATCCTCGGGTAACACCCTCTGCCGCCACAGTGTAGTACCTCACTTCCTCAGCATAGTATACAAACCATCTCACCCCAGTGTTAACCCCAGATCTCAGGCTCCATCCCCAGGTGATGCTGCCAGATCAGCTCTCGGTTGTCATGAACTTGCTGTAGTTTCCCGAATGCACTGTGCTGCCTCCTGGTCCTTTGAAACTTGACACACTCATCCTCATTCTTCGCTTTGCCCTTGTCTATCACCTCCCCTGAAAATCTGTTCCTAAGTGCCTTTTCCCAGCTCCGACCTACCCTTGGCAGTCTTTTATCTCCCTGTGGTAAAGCCTGTCACACTGCACCATGGACATGCCTGTTGTCCCCCTGAGAAGAGAAAAGGGTCAATGAGGGCCCCCAGCATTTGCAGCTCTAGTGCAGAGCCCCATGCCTGGCTTGCAGGAAATGCCAGATCATGTTGACAAACGGAGATCATCCTCTGGCTAAAACCAGCTCTTCTTTGCCTACCGCAGGATCTGGATCAATAAAGAGCAGCCAGTTATTATTGCTGTTTTTCTAGGGATTTTTACCCCATATATTTTTCAGGTCTTTACTCTTTTTATAGCACTTTAATTCAGGCTTCAACCACTTCCTAGTCAGATCAGGTGAAATCATTTTCCTTCCCATACCCTCGATGCATTTCTCATCTAGTAATTCTTTTTTTAAAGATCTTATTTACCCATTTGACAGATCACAAGTAGGTAGAGAGGGAGGCAGAGAGAGAGGGGGGAAGCAGGCTCCCCGCTGAGCAGAGAGCCCGATGTGGGGCTCCATCCCAGGACCCTGAAATCATGACCTGAGCCGAAGGCAGAGGCCTAAACCACTGAGCCACCCAGGAGCCCCCATATCTGGTAATTTTTAACCAACGTGGATTTGCTGCATCAAATAGTTCCTTTTTCTTCAAATATAAATATATAAATATATTGATCAAGTCACTCGCATGTCTTAGGAGAATGTCATACCATTAGTAGCAAACTTGAAATCTTGGCCATTGGTTTCTATTTTTGTTTTGGTTAGATTTGGTTCGGTTTTTGTAATTTTAAAAATCCCTCCAGCCCTTGGCTCTGTCTGACCTGATTGCTTTCAGCTGTTTCTGCAACATAATAGTCCAGGCAGCGAAACTCTCATTGTTTACAGTGGGGCCCCCTTCTGAACACTTTGTTAATAAAAAGCTTTTTTTTTTTTTTTTTCGGGCTATGGTAAATGTGGAACAACAATGAGGTATTTCAAAGAGGTGAACCACAGATAAATTTCTCTAAGGGTGGGGTGAGGGTTACTCAAAAAGGAACTTGACAAGGCTTTTAAAGATATCGACAATCATTATAACATAACGTGACTGATTTTTACTGTGCTCTTAACTGGGCAAACACTTGTTGGCTTCCAAGAAAGACTAACATAGTTGATATGGTTCTAGCGGCCTTCTAGCACAGGGTCTGATGGGGCAGGTATTCTAGCCACTGGCTGTGCAAGCATGAGGCCAATCTTGATTCTATTTTTTCCTCTGCAGAATGGGTCTTTCTACATTCCAGGTCCTTTCTACCCCAATAAATAATGCGGCGATTCTCTCAGTGAGTTGTACTATTGGTTTAAACAGACAACTGTCTCTTTAAAAGGACTTTTGTTTAAATCCTTTAAAAAAAAGTACTTTCAAAAAAATCTTTTTTTTAATTTTTTATTTTTTATCCCATATGTTTACTCTGATCGTGGATCTTTGTCATTTTGACCTTCTCTGCTGATTAAAATATTCTTCATCATCAGCACCTACTGCTCTCCTCTCCTGGTGGTCTCTCCGGAAGGGGTCTTCTCTAGCTCTTCTAGCAGGTGATGGGCACTTCCCCTCTACCCCTGTTGCCAGACTAACCTTATCTATTATGCAGGGTCAGGTCGGCCTGGCCCTTTATCTGTTGTTCTCCTCTGAGTGGTTAGTTTTTCATAGATACCGTGCTTTGCTTTTGTCAGGATTTACCCAGGATTATCAAAACCCTTTTCTTGTGCCAGTGAAGCCTAAGAAACAGTCCTAATGAGAGAACCAGGAACAAAAACAGATCGTATTTATCCTGAATGTTCTGTCCAAAATGAAAAATTCATTTCTGAGGAGCCTCAAGATCTCTGAGAACGGAAGTTTCACCAACTCTGTCATGTAGGGGCATCAATTCTGATTCTGTGTCAATTGTCCTACTTTCCCAGCTAGTAATTCTCTACCTCAGAAAGCCCACTCTCAACCGTTTCCTCTTTCAAAGGCAGTTGCTCTTAGAGTCTGCACATGGCACTTGGGGCCTGCTGGTCGTTGGCTACTGCCCTCTGTACCTTGGGTCTAACAGCTGCGGGGCATCAAGATGAGCACGTCTCTTGTTCTAGGACTTAATATCATTTGGGGCACATGGGAAGCAATAATCACTTCTTTAGTTGATCCAAGTGTTGGATCTTTCTTAATTATTCTACTACCACAATTTACTTGTTCTAAGATTTGTCCCCCACCCCCTTTTTAATATCTCTTAAGGTGGCACTCACCTTGCACTTGATGACATATCCTAGTTTAACTGACAGCATTTCTCTTTCTTAGTCGAACATAAACTATAGTGCATCTTACCCTTGATGAAAGCTAGGATGCAATTAAATACTCTATTATGGTTACGATCCTAATCCAATCCATTACTCTAACACTGACTACTACATAACCCTGTCGTTGACACTAATGTGGACTTTAAACCAATACCTGATCCTGACCGTAAACCTGACACTGGCCCTAGACTTCACCCTGACCCTGACTCAGGCAAACACCAGAAACCTAACCCTGAACCTAAAAGTGACCCTGACCCTGACCCTAACACTAACCCTGACACTGAATGTGAGCCTGACCCTAACTCTAACCCTAAACCTAACCCTCCCTGACACTAACACGGGCCCTGACCCGAAACCTAACGCTGAACCTAACCCTAAAACTAACCCCTAACAATATCCCTGACACTGACCCTAACCCGGTCAAACCCTAACCCTCAACCTACCTCTACCCTAACCCTAACCACACTTTAACAATAATCCCGAACCTCTCCCTCACCATGATCATAACCCTAACTCTGAAATTTGCCTTTGTCAGATCTTAAACTTAAACCTGACCCTGGCCTTGACCTTAACACTGACCCTAACCCAGACTGTAAACCTAACTCTGACGCAAACCGTGATCCTGAACAGAATCGTAACCCTAAAGCTAACCCTGATCCTGAACCTACTCATAAAACAGAACCTAAACATAAAGCTGACCTTACCATAACCATGAACTTAACCCTGACCCTGACCCTACCGTGACACTAAACCTGTCCTAAACCTAACCCTGAACTGACATGACCTTGCCCCCAAACATAAACTTGAACTTGACCCTAAATCTGACCATCATCCTGAACCTGACACTAAACCTAACAGTCACCCTAACACTGACCCTGACCCTGACTCTGACCATAACCCTAACTCTGACCCTACTGTGAGCCTGACCCTAAACCTAACCATGAACTTAACCCTAACCCTGACCCCTACCCTAAGCCTCGCTAACCCTGACCCCAACGAGGTCTAAACCTAACCCTGACCCTAAGACTTTCTTCTCCCTGACCCTAACACTAACCTGGTCTAAACCCAGCTCTGTTCCCTCCAGTGGGGACAACAGCTGCACCCAGGCCTCCCAAGGGCTGGGGGAAGGCTGTATGGGGGTCACTGGATGGGCACTGCATTGAGTGGAGTGTGAGCCTTGAGCAGCTTTGGGACCAGCGGCTCAGGGAGCTCTGGTGGAGCAGAAAGTTTGGTAAGGAGCCCCCAGGCAGTGGTGACCTCACTTCCCTGACGACAGAGCCCAACAGAATTGGAACCCATGTATCCAGGCACCCCATAAAGAGAAAACCCTCCTGCCCAGCTCATTTCTAGGCACATCCTAAAGGAAGCGACATGTTCTTCTGCTGTACTGAAGCCAAGAGGGTGCAGGGAGAAGAGAGCTCGCCACCTGACATGTCCCCTCCCTGGCAGGTCATATCAGGTTTCCCCAATGCCTCAGGCCCTTTGGCTAATAAAATCAAAAGGTGACACCAGGGGGCTCAGAGTCAGAGAGTCCCACCACTTCTGATCCACTGGTGTAGCCCTAGGTCTCTTCGCAGTCTCTCTCACTGTGTGTGTGTGTGTGCGCGCGCCTCTGAGTGTCTGTGTCTTTGTGTGTATAGAGGACCTGGCCATGCCATCATGGGTGGAGATGCCCCAAGCAGGATCAGGCTCATGAGGGGTTAGATGTCTGGTGGGCAAGTCATGTTCACACCCCAGTTTAAGGCTGGTTAAGTGGGATCGGGTGGAGGGTCTACACCCTTCTGCCCAGGATTTATCCGGAGACCTTGAAGGAATGGGTCATGACCGTGGAGCGGGGCTAATCTGAACAGTAACCACTAACCCTGACCCTGACACTGACTGTGAGCCTGCACCAAACCCTAACCCAAGCCCTGACCCTGACCCTGACTGTGATCCTGACCTGAACCCTAAACCTAAACCTAAGCCTGACACTCACCCTGATGTGGACCCTGAACTTAAACTTAAATCTGACCTTACCGTAACCATGACTCAAACCTAATCATGACACAGACCATGACCCTAATCCTAACCCTGACGCTGACCGAACCCTGACCCTAACCCTAACCCAGACCGTGACTGTGAGCCTGACCCTAACCCTAAACCTAGTGGTAACTCTAACCATGACCCTAATACGGACCCTGAACCTAAACCTAACGCTGACCCTGACCCTAACACTAACCCCTACCCTAAACCAAACTCTAACCTTGACCTTACGCTGTCTAACCCTAACCACAACCCTACTTCTAACTCTAACCTAACCCCAATCCCAAACCCTACCGCCAAAACCTAACTGTGACACTGAACCGAACATTGAACCTAAACCAAAGCCTCACCCTAAACCTGACCCAGGACCTGACCTTCACCGGACCCTGACCCTGACCCTAATCCTAACCATGACACTAACACTGACCACTACATAATCCTGTCCCTGACCCGAATGTGGACTTTAAACCAATACCTGAACCTGACCCTAAACCTGACACTGGAGCTAAACTTCACCCTGACCCTGACCCAGACCATGACGATAAACCTAACCCTGACCCTAACAGTGACCCTGACCCTGACCTGAACAACAACCTGATCCTGACTGTGAGCCTGACCCTAACTCTAACCCTAAATGTAGACCTGACCCTGACACTAACACGGGCCCTCCCCCGAATCCTATCACTGACCTAACCCTAACACTAACCCCTAAACCTACCACGGACCCTGATCTTAACAAGTTCTAACCCTAAACGTCAACGAAACGCTAACCCTAACACAAACCCTAAACTTTAAAAACAACCCTTACTCTATACCTATGATCATAAGCCTAACCGTGAACTTTGCCTATACCAGACCCTGACCCTAAACCTGACCCTGGCCCTGAGCCTAAACCTAACCATGACCCTAACACTGACCACTACATAACCCTGTCGCTGACCCGAATGTGGACTTTAAACCAATATCTGGTCCTGACCGGAAACTGACCCTGGCCCTAGACTTCACCTTGACCCTGATCCTGGCAAAGACCATAAACCTAACCCTGACCCTAAGAGTGACCCTGACCCTGAACCTAACATTAACCCTGATACTGAATGTGAGCCTGACCCTAACTCTAACCCTAAATGTAACCCTGACCCTGACACTAACACGGGCCCTGACCCGAAACCTAACGCTGAACCTATCCCTAAAACTAACAACCTAACATTTTCCCTGACACTGATCCTAACCCGGTCTAACCCTAACCCTCAACTTACCTCTAACCCTAACCCTAACCCCACTTTAACATAATCCTGACCCTCTCCCTGACCCATATCATAACCCTAACTCTCACCCAATCCGTGATCCTGAACAGAATCGTAACCCTAAAACTAAGCCTGATCCAGAACCTACTCATAAAACAGAACCTAAACATAAAGCTGACCATGAGCCTAACCCTGACCCTGACCCTAACCCTGACACTAAAACTGTCCCAAATCTATCCCTGACCCTGACATGAATCTTGCCCCCAAACAAAAACTTGAACCTGACCCTAAATCTGACCATGACCCTGAACCTGACCCTAAACCTAACCGTCACCCTAACACTGACCCTGGCCCTGACTCTGACCGTAACGCTAACCCTGACCCTACTGTGAGCCTGACCCTAAACCTAACCATGAACCTAACCCTAACCCTGACCCCTACCCTAAGCCTTATGCTAACCCTGACCCCAACGACGTCTAACCCTAACCCTGACCCTAAGGCTTTCTAAGCCTAATCCTAACACTAACCTGATCTAAACCCAGCTCTGTTCCCTCCAGCGGGGACAACAGCTGCACCCAGGCCTCCCAGGGTTGGGGGGAGGCTGTATGGGGGTCACTGTATGGGCACTGCATTGAGTGGAGTGTGAGCCTTGAGCAGCTCAGGGCCAGGGGACTCAGGGAGCTCTGGTGGAGCAGGAAGGTCGGTAAGGAGCGCCCCGGACGTGGTGATTTGGCTTCCCTGACGACAGAGCCCAACGGAATAGGAACCCATGTATCCAGGCACCCCTTTACAGAGAAAATCCCCCTGCCCAGCTCATTTCTAGGCACATCCTAAAGGAAGCGACATGTTCTTCTGCTGTACTGAAGCCGAGAGGATGCAGGGAGAAGAGAGCTTGCCGTCAGACACGTACACTCCCTGGCAGGTCATGTCAGGTTTCCCCAGTGCCTCAGGCCCTTTAGATAATAAAATCAAAAGGTGACACCAGGGAGCTCAGAGTCAGAGAGTCCCACACCTTCTGATCCACGGGTGTATCCCTAGTTCTCCTCCCCGTCTGTGTGTGTGTGTGTGTGCGCGTGTGTGCCTCTGGGTGTTTGTGAGGGTGTGTGAAAAGAAGAGCTGGCCATGCCATCGTGGGTGGAGATGCCCCAGGCATGATCAGGCTGATGAGGGGTTATATGTCTGGTGGGCAAGTCATGTTCTTACCCTAGTTTAAGGCTGCTTAAGTGGGTTGGGTGGAGGGTCTACATCCTTCTGCCCAGGGTTTCTCCTGAGACCCTGAAGTGTAGGGTCCATACACAGGAGCGGGTCTAACCCCAAAAGTAACCAAAACCCTGACCCTGACCCTGTCTGTAATCCTGACCTGAACCCTAAACCTAAACCTAAGCCTGACACTGACCCTGATGTGGTCCCTAAACTTAAACCTAACGCTGATATTACTGTAACCAAGACTCATATGTAACCATGACCCTGACCCTGACCCTAATACTAACCCTGAAGCTGACCTAACCGTGACCCTAAGCCTACCCATGACCGTGATTGTGAGCCTGACCCTTACCCTAAACCTAAAGGTAACTCTACCATGACCCTAATACGGACCCTGAACCTAAACCTAACGCTGACCCTGACCCTAACACTAACCCCTACCCTAAACCAAACCCTAACCCTGACCTTAAGCTGTCTAACCCTAACCCTAACCATAACCCTACTCCAAACTCTAACCCTAACCCCAATCCCAAACCCTACCGCCAAAACCTAACTGTGACACTGAACCGAACATTGACCCTAAACCAAAGACTGAACCTAAACCTGACCCTGTCCCTGACCTTCACCTGACTCAGACCCTGACCCTAATCCTAACCATGACACTAACACTGACCACTACATAATCCTGTCCCTGACCCTAATGTGGACTTTAAACCAATACCTGAACCTGACCCTAAACCTGACACTGGCGCTAAACTTCACCCTGACCCTCACCCAGACCATGACCATAAACCTAACCCTGACACTTACAGTGACCCCGACCCTGACCTGAACAACAAACCTGACCCTGACTATGAGTCTGACCCTAACACTAACCCTAAATGTAACCCTGACCCTGACACTAACACGGGCCCTCCCCCGAATCCTATCACTGAACCCAACCCTAACACTAACCACTAACCCTACCACAGACCCTGATCCTAACAAGCTCTAACCCTAAACGTCAACCAAACGCTAACCCTAACACTAACCCTAACTTTAACAATAACCCTGACCCTATACCTGACTATGATCATAACCCTAACCCTGAACTTTGCCTATACCAGACCCTGACCTTATACGTGACCCTGGCCCTGAGCCTAAACCTAACCATGACCCTAACACTGACCACTACATAACCCTGTCGCTGACCCGAATGTGGACTTTAAACCAATACCTGATCCTGACAGTAAACCTGACAGTGGCCCAAGACTTCACCCTGACGCTGACCCAGACCATGACCATAAATCTTACCCTGACCCTAACAGTGACCCGACCCTAACCTGAACACTGAACCTGACCCTGACTGTGAGCCTGAGCCTAACTCTAACCCTAAACATAACCCTGACCCTGACACTAACACGGGTCCTGACCCGAAACCTAACGCTGAACCTAACCCTAAAACTAACCCCTAACATTATCACTGACCCTGACCCTAACCCGGTCTAACCCTAACCCTCAACCTACCTCTAACCCTAACCTTAACCCCACTTTAACAATAATCCTGACCCTCTCCCTGAACCTGATCATAACCCTAACTCTGAAATTTGCCTATGTCAGACCTTAACCTTAAACCTGACCCTGGCTTTGACCTTAACTGACCCTAACCCTGACTGTAAACCTAACTCTAACCCAATCCATGATCCTGACAGAATCATAACACTAAAGCTAACCCTGATCCTGAACCTACACATAAAACAGAACCTAAACATAAAGCTGACCTTACCATAACCATGAACCTAACCCTGACCTGAACCTAACCCTGACACTAAACCTGTCCAAAACCTAACCATGACCCTGACATGAACCTTGCCCCCAAACCTAAACTTGAACCTGACCCTAAATCTGACCATGACCCTGAACCTGAACCTAAACCTAACCGTCACTAACACTGACCCTGACCCTGACTCTGACCGTTACGCTAACCGTAACCCTACTGTGAGCCTGACCCTAAACCTAACCATGAACCTAACCCTAACCCTGACCCCTACCCTAAGCCTTATGCTAACCCTGACCCCAAGGACGTCTAACCCTAACCCTGAATCTAAGTCTTTCTTAACCCTAACCCTAACACTAACCTAGTCTATACTCAGCTCTGTTCTCTCCAGCGGGGACAACAGCTGCACCCAGGTCTCCCAGGAGCTTGGGGGAGGCTGTATGGGGGTCATTGGATTGGCACTGCATTAAGTGGAGGGTGAGCCTTGAGCAGCTTGGGGACCGGTGGCTCAGGGAGCTCTGGTGCAGCAGGATGTTTGGTAAGGAGCCCCCAGGCAGTGGTGACCTCACTTCCCTGACGACAGAACACAACGGAATTGGAACCTTTGTATCCAGGCACCCCATTACAGAGAAAACCCCCCATCCAAGCTCATTTCAAAGCAAATCCTAAAGGAAGCGACATGTTCTTCTGCTGTACTGAAGCCGAGAGGATGCAGGGAGAAGAGAGCTCGCCCGCCAGACACGTCCCCTCCATGGCAGGGCATATCAGGTTTCCCCAACGCCCAAGGCCCCTTGGCTAATAAAATCAAAAGGTGACACCAGGGGGCTCAGAGACAGAGAGTCCCACACCTTCTGATCAACCAGTGTAGCCCTAGGTCTCCTCCCCGTCTGGTGTGTGTCTGTGTGTGTGTGTGTGTGCCTCTGGGTGTCCGTGTGTCTGTGTGTAAAGAGGACCTTGCCATGCCATCGTGGGAGGAGATGCCCCAAGCAGGATCAGGCTGATGAGGGTTTAGATGTCTGGTGGGCAAGTTATGTTCACACCCCGGTTTAAGGCTGGTTAAGGGGTATCGGGTGGAGGGTCTACACCCTTCTGCCCAGGGTTTATCCTAAAACCCTGAATGGATGGGTCCATGACCCAGGAGTGGGGCTAACCCTAACAGTAAACACTAATCCTGACCCTGACACAGACTGTGAGCCTGCCCAAAACCCTAACCCAAACCTTGACCCTGACCCTGACCCTATCTGTGATGCTGACCGGAACCCTAAACCTAAAACTAAGCCTGACACGGACCCTGATGTGGACCCTGAACCTAAACCTAACATTGATATTACTGTAACCAAGACTCATAACTAACCATGACCCTGACCATGACCCTAATCCTAACCCTGATGCTGACATAACCCTGACCCTAACCCTACCCATGACCGTGACTGTGAGCCTGACCCTAACCCTAAACCTAAAGGTATCTCTAACCATGACCATAATACGGACCCTGAACCTAAACCTAATGCTGACCCTGACCTTAACACTAACCCCTACCCTAAACCAAACCCTAAACCTAACCTTACGCTGTCTAACCCTAACCCTAACCATAACCCTACTTCTAACTCTAACTCTAACCCCAATCCTAAACGCTACCGACAAACCTAACTGTGACACTGAACCGAACATTGACCTTTCCCAAAGCCTGACCCTAAACCTGACCCTGGCCCTGACCTTCACCTGACCCTGACCCTGACCCTTATCCTAACCATGACACTAACACTGACCACTACACAATCCTGTCCCTGACCCGAATGTGGACTTTAAACCAATACCTATACCTGACCCTAAACCTGACACTGGCGCTATGACCCTCACCCAGACCATGACCATAAATCTAACCCTGACGCTAACAGTGACGCCAACACTGACCTGAACACTAAACCTGACCCTGACTGTGAGTCTGACCCTAACACTAACCCTAAATGTAACCCTGACCCTGACACTAACACGGGCCCTCCCCCGAATCCTATCGCTGGTCCCAACCCTAACACTAACCACTAACCCTACCACAGACCCTGATCCTAACAAGCTCTAACCCTAAACGTCAACCAAACGCTAACCCTAACACTAACCCTAACTTTAACAATAACCCTGACCCTAAACCTGACTATGATCATAACCCTAACCCTGAACTTTGCCTATACCAGACCCTGACCCTATACGTGACCCTGGCCCTGAGCCTAAACCTAACCATGACCCTAACACTGACCACTACATAACCCTGAAGCTGACCTGAATGTGGACTTTAAACCAATACCTGATCCAGACCGTAAACCTGACACTGGCCCAAGACTTCACCCTGACCCTTACCCAGACCATGACCATAAATCTAACCCTGATCCTGACAGTGACCCTGACCCTGACCTGAACACTAAACCTGACCCTGATTGTGAGCCTGACCCTAACTCTAACCCTAAACGTAACCCTGACCCTGACACTAACACGGGCCCTCCACAGAATCCCATCGCTGAACCCAACCCTAACACTAATCCCTAACCCTACCACGGACCCTGATCCTAACAAGTTCTAAACCTAACCGTCAACCAAACGCTAACCCTAACACTAACCCTAAACTTTAACTTTAACTTTGACCCTATACTTGACTATGATCATAACCCTATCTCTGAACTTTGCCTATACCAGACCCTGACCCTATACCTGATCCTGGCCCTGAGCCGAAACCTAACCATGACCCTTACACTGACAATGATATAACCCTGTCGCTGACCCGAATGTGGACTTTAAAGCAATACCTGATCCTGACCGTAAACCTGACACTGGCCCTAGACTTCACCCTGACCCTGACCCAGGCAAACACCAGAAACATAACCCTGACCCTAACAGTGACCCTGACCCTGACCCTAACCATAACCCTGACACTGAATGTGAGCCTGACCCTAACTCTAACCCTAAACGTAACCCTGACCCTGACACTAACACGGGCCCTGACCCGAAACCTAATGCTGAACCTAACCCTAAAAATAACCCCTAACATTATCACTGACACTGACCCTAACCTGGTCTAACCCTAACCCTCAACCTACCTAGCCCTAACCCTAACCCCACTTTAACAATAATCCTGACCCTCTACCTGACCCTGATCATAACCCTATCTCTGAACTTTGCCTATGTCAGACCTTAACCTTAAACCTGACCCTGGCCTTGACCTTAACACTGACCCTAACCCTGAATGTACACCTAATCTGACCCAATCCAAGATCCTGAACAGAATCGTAACCCTAAAGCTAACCCTGATTCTGAACCTACTCATAAAACAGAACCTAAACATAAAGCTGACCTTACCATAACCATGAACCTAACCCTGACCCTGACCCTAACCCTGACACTAAACCTGTCCCAAACCTAAACCTGACCCTGACATGAACCTTGCCCCCAAACCAAAACTTGAACCTGACCCTAAATCTGACCATGACCCTGAACCTGACCCTAAACCTAACCGTCACCCTAACACTGACCCTGACCCTGACTCTGACCGTTACGCTAACCGTGACCCTACTGTGAGCCTGACCCTAAACCTAACCATGAACCTAACCCTAACCCTGACCCCTACCCTAAGCCTTACGCTAACCCTGACCCCAACGACGTCTAAACCTAACCCTGACCCTAAGTCTTTCTAAACCCTAACCCTAACACTAACCTAGTCTAAACCCAGCTCTGTTGCCTCCAGTGGGGACAATAGCTGCACCCAGGCCTCACAAGGGCTGGGTGGAGTCTGAATGGGGGTCACTGGATGGGCACTGCATTGAGTGGAGTGTGAGACTGAGCAGCTTGCGCACCGGTGGCTCAGGGAGCTCTGGTACAGCAGGAAGTTCGGTAAGGAGCCCCCAGGCAGTGGTGACCTCACTTCCCTGACGACAGAGCCCAACGGAATTGGAACCAACGTATCCAGGCAACCCATTACAGAGAAAAACCCCCTGCCCAGCTCATTTCTAGGCACATCCTAAAGGAAGCGACATGTTCTTCTGCTGTACTGAAGCCGAGAGGATGCAGGGAGAAGAGAGCTCGCCCACCAGACACGTCGCCTCCCTTCAGGTCATATCATGTTTCCCCAATGCCTCAGACCCTTTGGCTAATAAAATCAAAAGGTGACACCAGGGGGCTCAGAGTCAGAGAGTCCCACACCTTCTGATCCACGGGTGTAGCCCTAGGTCTCTTCCCCGTTTCTGTGTGTGTGTGTGTGTGTGTGTGTGTGTGTGTGTGTGTGTGCCTCTGGGTGTCTGTGTGTCTGTGTGTATAGAGGACCTTGCCATGCCATCGTGGGAGGAGATGCCCCAAGCAGGATCAGGCTGATGAGGGTTTAGATGTCTGGTGGGCAAGTTATGTTCACACACCAGTTTAAGGCTGGTTAAGTGGGATCGGGTGGAGGGTCTACACCCTTCTGCCCAGGGTTTATCCTGAGACCCTGAACGGATGGGTCCATGACCCAGGAGCGGGGCTAACCCTAACAGTAACCACTAACCCTGACCCTGACACTGACTGTGAGCCTGCCCCAAACCCTAACCCAAACGCTGACACTGACCCTGACCCTGACACCATTATGCCCTGCCAATGCTTAAGTACGAAGAGGGCACAAACACGCATTGTGACCCTCAGCGTGAGTCCTGTCCTCTAGTAAGTCCTCTCAGTGGCTGGACCATTAGACGTCATAATGGGCTTGCCATGCCCCTAGGCCCCAAGTTTTAACCAGCTTTCTGGTTGTCCCCTCGCCCCTCCCCAGGGCTCTGCTCTGGAAACTCTCTTTTGGTGGGACACCTGAGGTAAAAACAAAACAAAATTAACTCCTCCCATCTCAAAGAATAACCCCAAACTCTTCGGATCGGGCCAAATGCCCAGAGAGGAAGACTCGTCCATGGCCCATGAGGCCACCCGGACATTCCATGGCCATCAGTGACACAATATCCAGAGACAAAATCTTGAGCAAGCGTCTCATACTCGCCCCCTTGTTCATATCCTGAAGAGTTCTCCTCACTGTCTGTAGATCAGTCCTGCAATACCTACGACCCGAAACCTTAGCCGAGTTTGTGTTTTCAGACAACTGTCCCCACAGCCCTGGCCCACAAAACCTAAGGCACTGGTTCTTGGAGCCAAACCTGAGGACTGTACCTGGGAATTCTGCCCATTCCATTGGCCACAAACCTAGAAATAGGATGATAAACCTCCAAAGTGCCCGGGGCCATCCCAATTGTGTTGACTGCCCAGGGAAAACAAGGGTGGTCTGACACCAGCTGAGCATCTACCTGCACTTAGACCCGTGGACAGATGTCCCCAGAGGTAAATTGCAATGAGCAGGCCTCTAGATCCTAATCGGATCCAATGCTTTGTTGTCCAGGCATCTCTCCTCAGAGGCCTGGATTCCAATAGCAGCATATGGCTGTTTCTTGAGGCACCCATCAGAAGAAATCTCGTCTCCACGTGGGAATCTTGCACGTTGGAGCTGAGTCAAAGCCTCTGGTTAGGAGAACCCTTCAGGGACCCTGTGCCACTGCCTCATTCCAAGTTCTCCATGGACACAAACCCACATTAGGACCCATCCACAAGAGAGTCCATTTCAACTCAACCCTCTCAGTTTCTCCCCCATATCCAGCAGATCTAACCTGTCTTGTCACTAGGACACAAGAGGAATGAAAGTTGGGCTTCCCAGCCATCCATCCTTAGAACCCTACTTGGAATCGATCCATATGGGAAGTCCTGGAGCCAACCAACAGGTCTCAATCTCCCTGCAGAAGAATTTTTACAGTTTGGAGCATCTCACAACTCCCATCGTGGGAAAAATTCCATGGCCTCGTGATCCACCACCTCTTCATGAAGAGGGCCATAAGGGACAAAAACTCCAACCTGAGCGTTTGTCAGATCCTCACCTGATTTCAGATGCACGAGATCTTGTTTCATCTGCAGAGCATACCTGCCATGCCCTTGCCCAGACCCTAAGGTTGCTTGTGTTCTCAGACTTCTGTCCTCAACTCCTGGCCCACAGGCCCTCCAGTTTGGCAATTCCAGAACTACAATGCAGCCCTCTGCCTGCCCTCCAGAAGAAAAAACATTGCCCTCTGGGGCTAACCAGAAACCCCTGAAATATATGGGGGAAATATCCCTAGAAAAACAGCAATAATAACTGTCTGCTCTTTACTGCCAAGGGTAGGTTGGAGCTGGGAAAAGCCAGGGGTTAACACTGGGGGTGAGAAGGTTTGCATACTTGGCGAGGAGGTGAGGTACTACACTGTGGGGGCACAGGGAGCTACCGGAGGATTTCAAATATCAGAATCGTAACCATAATAGAGTATTTAATTGCATCCTAGCTTTCATCAAGGGTAAGATGCACTATAGTTTATGTTCGACTAAGAAAGAGAAATGCTGTCAGTTAAACTAGGATATGTCATCAAGTGCAAGGTGAGTGCCACCTTAAGAGATATTAATGGGGGGGCAAATCTTAGAAAAGTAAATTGTGGTACTAGAATAATTAAGAAAAGTTCGAATCACTAAAAAAGTGATTATTGCTTACCATGTGCCCCAAATTATATTAAGTCTTAGAACAAGAGACGTTCTCATCTTGATGCTGCGCAGCTGTTAGACCCAAAGTACAGAGGGCAGTAGCCAACAACCAGCAGGCCCCAGGTGCCATGTGAAGACTCTAAGAGCAACTGCCTTTGAGAGAGGAAACGGATGAGATTGGGCTTTATGAGGTAGAGAATTATTAGCTGGGAAAGTAGGAAAATTGACACAGAATCGGAATTGATGCCCCTACATCACAGAGTTGGTGAAACTTCCGTTCTCAGAGATCTTGAGGCTCCTCAAAAATGTATTTTTCATTTTGGACAGAACATTCAGGATAAATATGATCTGTTCGAGTTCCTGGTTCTCTCATCATGACTGTTTCTTAGGCTTCACTGGCACAAGAAAAGGGTTTTGATAATCCAGGGTAAATCCTGACAAAAGGAAAGCACGGTATCTATGAAAAACTAACCACTCAGAAGAGAACAACAGATAAAAGGCCAGAACGACCTGACCCTGCAGGATTGGTAAGGCTGGTCTGGCAATAGGGGTAGAGGGGAAGTGCCCATCTTTTGCTAGAAGAGCTAGAGAAGTCCCCTTCCGGAGAGACCACCAGGAGAGGAGAGCAGTAGGTGCTGATGATGAACATTTTAATCAGCCGAGAAGGTCATAATGACAAAGTTCCACGATCAGAGTAAACATATGGGATTAAAAAATAAAAAATAAAAAAAAGATTTTTTTTAAAAAGACTTTTTTTTTTAAGGAATTTAAACAAAAGTCCTTTTAAAGAGACAGTTGGCTGTTTAAACGAAAAGTACAACTCACTGAGAGAATCGCCGCATTATTTATTGGGGTAGAAAAGACCAGGAATGTAGAAAGACCCATTCTGCAGAGGAAAAAATAGAATCACTAATAGGCCTCATGCCTTGCACAGCCAGTGGCTAGAATCCCTGCCTCATGAGACCCTGTGCTAGAAGGCCGCTGCAATCATCTCAACGATGTTAGTCTTTCTTGGAAGCCAACAAGTGTTTGCCCAATTAAGAGCACGGTAACAATCAGTCACATTATGTTATAATGATTGTCGATATCTTTAAAAGCCTTGTCAAGTTCCTTTTTGAGTAACCCTCACCCCACCCTTACAGAAATTTATCTGTGGTTCACCTCTTTGAAATACCTCATTGTTGTTGCACATTTATCATAGCCAAAAAAAAAAAAAAAAAAATCTTTTTATTAACAAAGTGTTCAGAAGGGGGCGCCACTGTAAACAATGAGAGTTTTCGCTGCCTGGACGATTTTGTTGCAGAAACAGCTGAAAGCAATCAGGTCAAACAGAGCCAAGGGCTGGAGGCATTTTTAAAATTACCAAAACCGTACCAAATCTAACCAAAACAAAAATCAAAAATCAAAACCAATGGCCAAGATTTCAAGTTTGCTACTAAAGGCATGACATTCCCTAAGACATGCGAGTGACTTGATCAATATATTTATATATTTATATTTGAAGAAGAAGGAACTATTTGATGCAGCAAATCCACGTTGATTAAAAATTACCAGATATGGGGTCTCCTGCGTGGCTCAGTGGTTTAGGCCTCTGCCTTCGGCTCAGGTCATGATTTCAGGGTCCTGGGATGGAGCCCCACATCGGGCTCTCTGCTCAGCGGGGAGCCTGCTTCCCCCCTCTCTCTCTGCCTGCCTCTCTACCTACTTGTGATCTGTCTGTCAAATGGGTAAATAAGATCTTTAAAAAAAGAATTACTAGATATGAAATACATCGAGGGTATGGGAAGGAAAATGATTTCACCTGATCTGACTAGGAAGTGGTTGAAGCCTGAATTAAAGTGCTATAAAAAGAGTAAAGAGTAAAGATCTGGGAAATATATGGGGAAAAAATCCCTAGACAAACAGCAATAATAACTGGCTGCCCTTTATTGATCCAGATCCTGCGGTAGGCAAAGAAGAGCTGGTTTTAGCCAGAGGATGATCTCCGTTTGTCTTCATGATCTGGCATTTCCTGCAAGCCAGGCATGGGGCTCTGCACTAGAGCTGCAAATGCTGGGGCCCCTCATTGACCCTTTTCTCTTCTCAGGGGGACAACGGGCATGTCCATGGTGCAGTGTGACAGGCTTTACCACAGGGAGATAAAAGACTGCCAAGGGTAGGTTGGAGCTGGGAAAAGCCACTTAGGAACAGATTTTTCAGGGGAGGTGATAGACAAGGGCAAAGCGAAGAATGACGATGAGTGTGTCAAGTTTCAAAATGTCAGGAGGCAGCACAGTGCATTCGGGAAACTACAGCAAGTTCATGACAACCGAGAGCTGATCTGGCAGCATCACCTGGGGATGGAGGCTGAGCCCCGGGGTTAACACTGGGGGTGAGATGGTTTGTGTACTATGGCGAGGAGGTGAGGTACTATACTGTGGGGGCACAGGGAGCTACCGGAGGATTTCAAATATCAGAATCATAACCATAATAGAGTATTTAATTGCATCCTAGCTTTCATCAAGGGTAAGATGCACTATAGTTTATGTTCGACTAAGAAAGAGAAATGCTGTCAGTTAAACTAGGATATGTCATCAAGTGCAAGGTGAGTGCCACCTTAAGAGATATTAAAATGGGGAGGTGGAAAAATCTTAGAACTATAAATTCTGCTACTAGAATAATTAAGAAAAATAATACAAGAACACTTGGATCAACAAAAAAATTGATTATTGCTTACCATGTGTTCCAAAAATTTTACATCATTTGATAGGTCAGATATATATAAAATTACATTTAAAGTTTTAAAAATATCAGCAAATATTTTCATTTAAATGCAAATTTCACAGAAAATCTACTTTTCCAAACACGACTTTTTATCCTATTGTTTTTTAATTTTGTCGACAACTGATAAAATGTTTAGCGAGACTATAAATGTTTGATCGAAAAAAATGATTAATAGATGTAGGTTCAAATTATTATGTTCCATTAAAAATGATTTAGTCTTGGGAAAAGGCCAAGGGCGAAGGCGCCCCGCGATGCTCCAGGGAGGGTGTGAGTTTGCGCTTCGGGTAGGACCTCATTTCTTCCTCTTCTACAGTTCCGTAGACTCCTTCTAGAAACTTCGGAACTGTTTTCTGAAATTAGCCTTTGACACAAACAGTGACACAGGATTCTGGTAACTTTTTCAGTTCCTGAAATTCACAGCTTCCCAAACCTGTTCCACTCCGCACACAAGGAACCACAGATACAGGTGCGACAGTCAGAGTGAATGAAGAGGCTGCTCACTGTTGGAGTTTAGGGCTATGACTGAATACCAGATGGGAAGAGGATCATAAGTTTCTGTTATATCTGGATCTAGATCAACCCGAGGACCTGTGGGCATCATGGAACTGACCATCCTGGATGAGAATGCTACTGGGCTGCTTTTCTGAAATGTCAAAAAATATCACTGATTGCAACTCTTGATTTTACGACAATACCTTTCTCAAGATGGAGATGCCATCTCTGTTACCTGCCTTGGGGTGAAAAAGCAGCATAGATACCATTGGACTTTTTTTCAAGAAGATGATCATGTCATTGAAATCAATGGAGTAAAGGCTGGAATCCAAACAAAATTTGTTGAAGAGATGAAAACGTCAAGTGTTCTGTTAGTGCTGTTGAAAGAATCCATGAATTAGGAAAAGATTTATCTTTCTGCAGCAGTGCAACTCTCCTTTTGGAGGATCATCAGAGTCAAGATGGCGGAGAAGTAGCAAGCTGAGACTGCTTCAGCTAGCCGAAGATCAGCTAGATAGCTTATCTAAAGATTGCAAACACCTGAAAATCCATCGGCAGATCGAAGAGAAGAAGAACAGCAATTCTGGAAACAGAAAAACAACCACTTTCTGAAAGGTAGGACCGGCGGAGAAGTGAATCCAAAGCGACGGGAAGATAGACCCCGGGGGGAGGGGCTGGCTCCCGGCAAGCAGCAGAGCAACCGCGCACAAAATCAGGACTTTTAAAAGTCTGTTCCGCTGAGGGACATCGCTCCAGAGGCTAAACCGGGGTGAAGCCCATGCGGGGTCAGCGTGGCCTCAGGTCCCGCAGGGTCACAGAAGGATCGGGGGTGTCTGAGTGTCACAGAGCTTGCGGGTATTGGAACAAGAAAGCCGGGTGCAGAGACAGAGCCGACAGTAAGCTCGCAGCTCGGTGTTACCTTGAACCGGTCGCAGGCTCGGTGAGCTCGGAGCGCGGCCGGAGGTCAGGCAGACGGGAGTAACTGGGCGTTGTTCTCTGAGGGCGCACTGAGGAGTGGGGCCCTGGGCTCTCAGCTCCTCCGGGCCGGAGACCAGGAGGCCGCCATTTGTATTCCCGTCCTCCGGAACTCTACGGAAAGCGCTCAGGGAACAAAAGCTCCTGAAAGCAAACCCGAGCGGATTACTCACCCCGGCCCCAGGTAAGGGCGGTGTAATTCCGCCTGGGGCAAAGACACTTGAGAATCACTACAACAGGCCCTTCCCCCAGAAGATCAACAAGAAATCCAGCCGAGACCAAGTTCACCTACCAAAGAGTGCGGTTTCAATACCAAGGAGAGCAGCAGAATTCCAGAGGAGGAGAAAGCCAAGCACGGAACTCATGGCTTTTTTCCTGTGATTTTTTTTAGTCTGCAGTTAATTTAATTTTTTCTTTTTCATTTTTTGTTTTTTTTTTTTGTTGTTGTTGTTGTTGTTTTTCTTCTCACCTTCGGGTAAAATTTTTTTTTTTTTTAACTGTTGCCTTTTTCTTTTTTAATGATTTTTTACTAGTTTATCTAATATATATATATATTCTTTTTTACATTTTTCTCAGGTGTTTTCTTTTTTAAAAAAATTTTTTTTCTTTTCTTTTTCTTTCATTTCTTTTTTCTTTTTTTTTTTTTTCTTTCTTTTTGAACCTCTTTTTATCCCCTTTCTCCCCACTCACGATTTTGGATCTCTTCTAATTTGGTTAAAGCATATTTTTCTGGGGTTGTTGCCACCATTTTAGTATTTTACTTGCCCCTTCATTTACTCTTATCTGGCCAAAATGACAAGACGTAAAAATTCAACACAAAAAAAAGAACAAGAGGCAGTACCGAAGGCTAGGGACCTTATCAATACAGACATCGGTAATATGTCAGATCTAGAGTTCAGAATGACAATTCTCAAGGTTCTAGCTGGGCTCGAAAAAGGCATGGAAGATATTAGAGAAACCCTCTCGAGAGATATAAAAGCCCTTTCTGGAGAAATAAAAGAACTAAAATCTAACCAAGTTGAAATCAAAAAAGCTATTAATGAGGTGCAATCAAAAATGGAGGCTCTAACTGCTAGGATAAATGAGGCAGAAGAAAGAATTAGTGATATAGAAGACCAAATGACAGAGAATAAAGAAGCTGAGCAAAAGAGGGACAAACAGCTACTGGACCACGAGGGGAGAATTCGAGAGATAAGTGACACCATAAGACGAAACAACATTAGAATAATTGGGATTCCAGAAGAAGAAGAAAGAGAGAGGGGAGCAGAAGGTATACTGGAGAGAATTATTGGGGAGAATTTCCCCAATATGGCAAAGGGAACGAGCATCAAAATTCAGGAGGTTCAGAGAACGCCCCTCAACATCAATAAGAATAGGCCCACACCCCGTCACCTAATAGTAAAATTTACAAGTCTCAGTGACAAAGAGAAAATCCTGAAAGCAGCCCGGGAAAAGAAGTCTGTAACATACAATGGTAAAAATATTAGATTGGCAGCTGACTTATCCACAGAGACCTGGCAGGCCAGAAAGAGCTGGCATGATATTTTTAGAGCACTAAACGAGAAAAACATGCAGCCCAGAATACTATATCCACCTAGGCTATCATTGAAAAGAGAAGGAGAGATTAAAAGCTTCCAGGACAAACAACAACTGAAAGAATTTGCAAATACCAAACCAGCTCTACAGGAAATATTGAAAGGGGTCCTCTAAGCAAAGAGAGAGCCTACAAGTGGTAGATCAGAAAGGAACAGAGACCTTATACAGTAACAGTCACCTTACAGGTAATACAATGGCACTAAATTCATATCTCTCAATAGTTACCCTGAATGTGAATGGGCTAAATGCCCCTGTCAAAAGACACAGGGTATCAGAATGGATAAAAAAACAAAACCCATCTATATGTTGCCTCCAAGAAACTCATTTTAAGCCCGAAGACACCTCCAGATTTAAAGTGAGGGGGTGGAAAAGAATTTACCATGCTAATGGACATCAGAAGAAAGCAGGAGTGGCAATCCTTATATCAGATCAATTAGATTTTAAGCCAAAGACTATAATAAGAGATGAGGAAGGACACTATATCATACTCAAAGGGTCTGTCCAACAAGAAGATTTAACAATTTTAAATATCTATGCCCCCAACGTGGGAGCAGCCAACTATATAAACCAATTAATAACAAAATCAAAGAAACACATCAACAATAATACAATAATAGTAGGGGACTTTAACACTCAACCCTCACTGAAATGGACAGGTCATCCAAGCAAAAGATCAGCAAGGAAATAAAGGCCTTAAACGACACACTGGACCAGATGGACATCACAGATATATTCAGAACATTTCATCCCAAAGCAACAGAATACACATTCTTCTCTAGTGCACATGGAACATTCTCCAGAATAGATCACATCCTCGGTCCTAAATCAGGACTCAACCGGTATCAAAAGATTGGGATCATTCCCTGCATATTTTCAGACCACAATGCTCTAAAGCTAGAACTCAACCACAAAAGGAAGTTTGGAAAGAACCCAAATACATGGAGACTAAACAGTATCCTTCTAAAGAATGAATGGGTCAACCGGGAAATTAAAGAAGAATTGAAAAAAATCATGGAAACAAATGATAATGAAAATACAACAGTTCAAAATCTGTGGGACACAACAAAGGCAGTCCTGAGAGGAAAATATATAGCGGTACAAGACTTTCTCAAGAAACAAGAAAGGTCTCAGGTACACAACCTAACCCTACACCTAAAGGAGCTGGAGAAAGAACAAGAAAGAAACCCTAAGCCCAGCAGGAGAAGAGAAATCATAAAGATCAGAGCAGAAATCAATGAAATAGAAACCAAAAAAACAATAGAACAAATCAACAAAACTAGGAGCTGGTTCTTTGAAAGAATTAATAAAATTAATAAACCCCTGGCCCGACTTATCAAAAAGAAAAGAGAAGGGACCCAAATAAATAAAATCATGAATGAAAGAGGAGAGATCACAACTAACACCAAAGAAATACAAACTATTATAAGAACATACTATGAGCAACTCTACGGCAATAAATTTGACAATCTGGAAGAAATGGATGCATTCCTAGAAACGTATAAACTAACACAACTGAACCAGGAAGAAATAGAAAGCCTGAACAGACCCATAACCAGTAAGGAGATTGAAACAGTCATTAAAAATCTCCAAACAAACAAAAGCCCAGGGCCAGATGGCTTCCCGGGGGAATTCTACCAAACATTTAAAGAACTAATTCCTATTCTCCTGAAACTGTTCCAAAAAATAGAAATGGAAGGAAAACTTCCAAACTCATTTTATGAGGCCAGCATCACCTTGATCCCAAAACCAGACAAGGATCCCACCAAAAAAGAGAGCTATAGACCGATATCCTTGATGAACACAGATGCGAAAATACTCAACAAAATACTAGCCAATAGGATTCAACAGTACATTAAAAAGATTATTCACCACGACCAAGTGGGATTTATTCCAGGGCTGCAAGGTTGGTTCAACATCCGCAAATCAGTCAATGTGATACAATACATCAATAAAAGAAAGAACAAGAACCATATGATACTTTCAATAGATGCTGAAAAAGCATTTGACAAAGTACAGCATCCCTTCCTGACCAAAACTCTTCAAAGTGTAGGGATAGAGGGCACATACCTCAATATCATCAAAGCCATCTATGAAAAACCCACCGCAAATATCATTCTCAATGGAGAAAAACTGAAAGCTTTTCCACTAAGGTCAGGAACACGGCAGGGATGTCCATTATCACCACTGCTATTCAACATAGTACTAGAGGTCCTAGCCTCAGCAATCAGACAACAAAAGGAAATTAAAGGCATCCAAATCGGCAAAGAAGAAGTCAAATTATCACTCTTCGCAGATGATATGATACTATATGTGGAAAACCCAAAAGACTCCACTCCAAAACTGCTAGAACTTGTACAGGAATTCAGTAAAGTGTCAGGATATAAAATCAATGCACAGAAATCAGTTGCATTTCTCTACACCAACAGCAAGACAGAAGAAAGAGATATTAAGGAGTCAATCCCATTTACAATTGCATCCAAAACCATAAGATACCTAGGAATAAACCTAACCAAAGAGACACAGAATCTATACTCAGAAAACTATAAAGTACTCATGAAAGAAATTGAGGAAGACACAAAGAAATGGAAAAATGTTCCATGCTCCTGGATTGGAAGAATAAATATTGTGAAAATGTCTATGCTACCTAAAGCAATCTACACATTTAATGCAATTCCTATCAAAGTACCATCCATCTTTTTCAAAGAAATGGAACAAATAATGCTAAAATTTATATGGAACCAGAAAAGACCTCGAATAGCCAAAGGGATATTGAAAAAGAAAGCCAACGTTGGTGGCATCACAATTCCAGACTTCAAGCTCTATTACAAAGCTGTCATCATCAAGACAGCATGGTACTGGCACAAAAACAGACACATAGATCAATGGAACAGAATAGAGAGCCCAGAAATAGACCCTCAAATCTATGGTCAACTAATCTTCAACAAAGCAGGAAAGAATGTCCAATGGAAAAAAGTCAGCCTCTTCAATAAATGGTGCTGGGAAAATTGGACAGCCACATGCAGAAAAATGAAATTGGACAATTTCCTTACACCACACACAAAAATAGACTCAAAATGGATGAAGGACCTCAATGTGCGAAAGGAATCCATCAAAATCCTTGAGGAGAACACGGGCAACAACCTCTTCGACTTCTGCCGCAGCAACATCTTCCTAGGAACAACGCAAAAGGCAAGGGAAGCAAGGGAAAAAATGAACTATTGGGATTTCATCAAGATCAAAAGCTTTTGCACAGCAAAGGAAACAGTTAACAAAATCAAAAGACAACTGACAGAATGGGAGAAGATATTTGCAAACGACATATCAGATAAAGGACTAGTGTCCAGAATCTATAAAGAACTTAGCAAACTCCACACCCAAAGAACAAATAATCCAATCAAGAAATGGGCAGAGGACATGAACAGACATTTCTGCAAAGAAGACATCCAGATGGCCAACAGACACATGAAAAAGTGCTCCATATCACTCGGCATCAGGGAAATACAAATCAAAACCACAATGAGATATCACCTCACACCAGTCAGAATGGCTAAAATCAACAAGTCAGGAAATGACAGATGCTGGCGAGGATGTGGAGAAAGGGGAACCCTCCTACACTGTTGGTGGGAATGCAAGCTGGTGCAGCCACTCTGAAAAACAGCATGGAGGTTCCTCAGAATGTTGAAAATAGAACTGCCCTATGACCCAGCAATTGCACTATTGGGTATTTACCCTAAAGATACAAATGTAGTGATCCAAAGGGGCACATGCACCCGAATGTTTATAGCAGCAATGTCCACAATAGCTAAACTATGGAAAGAACCTAGATGTCCATCAACAGATGAATGGATCAAGAAGACGTGGTATATATACACAATGGAATACTATGCAGCCATCAAAAGAAATGAAATCTTGCCATTTGCGACAACATGGATGGAACTAGAGCGTATCATGCTTAGTGAAATAAGTCAAGCAGAGAAAGACAACTATCATATGATCTCCCTGATATGAGGAAGTGGTGATGCAACATGGAGGCTTAAGTGGGTAGGAGAAGAATAAATGAAACAAGATGGGATTGGGAGGGAGACAAACCATAAGTGACTCTTAATCTCACAAAACAAACTGAGGGTTGCTGGGGGGAGGAGGTTTGGGAGAAGGGGGTGGGATTATGGACATTGGGGAGGGTATGTGCTTTGGTGAGTGCTGTGAAGTGTGTAAACCTGGTGATTCACAGACCTGTACCCCTGGGGATAAAAATATATGTTTATAAAAAAAATTACATTTATTATAAACATAAATATAAGTTAGAAATATAAAAAAATGATTTAGTCTTTGATGAACATCTGTTTGGTAATATGTTGTATCCAGATATAGTAAATTAATGACATATATAAAATTATAGGGAAATGACACCTTCCGTTCCATTATGAGTAGAGCTTTTAAAATGCTATTTGTCACAACCTGTCATCTTGTCATTATGTAGCATTATGTAACATTTAAAAAATGTATACTCTTCACTTCGAAGTCTTTTAGAAATCTGAAATATGACTTTCTATGGTTTGTGTTTCCATATTCCTTTATTGCCAGTTTGAACAAATCCACATGCTTTGATTCAAAGGTAATAAACCTCTTATTTGGAAAAATGATGTTTATTTTTGTTCTCTCACCCTTAGCAGGTGGTTTCATTTTAGCACACTTCAGAGTTATAATTTCATGCTTATTAAAAACATTTATTATGATCTACGTAGATGAAAGAAACTTTTATTTATTAAATTATTTGCCAAAAAAATCTGTTATTTTTAAAAATGTACTTCCTTTGAAGGGTTATTTTAGAGCATTCAGAGAGGATCTAGGAGTGTGGTATTATGCAATTTTTAAGTAGGTATGAAATGGTTATTTATATGATTGTTTCTTTAAGGCTTATGTATATTGTCCATTATATGCTATAAAATATTTTGAAAGTAAATTTAAGGTATGTTTTACATAGTTTATTTTTTGGAAAAAAATATTGAAATGACTTCTGAAATTCAGTATACTCTCAAAATTATTTTTTTCTGAAATTTACAAATTGTCTACTGAACCTATTATATGGCAGATATTTTCCAAAGTGGTGGTATCATGATATATGCCAACAACAGTTTAGATTTTTTGTTGCTTCTCAATCTAGCTCAGACGAAGTACAATTAGCCTTTATAATTTTAGCCATTCTAATAGATATGTAAGCATGTCTCATTATGATTTTAATTTGTATTTCTTTAATGTCTAAATGTTGAGAAATTTGTCATGTGCTTATAAGCCATCCATATCCTTTTGGTGACATGTCTCTGCAATAATTTTCTTCACATGTAAAATTGGATACTCTTTTTGGTTATTAGTAAGGTTTTTTATTTTTTTCATTTTTTAATAATCAGAGTAGATGTCCATTATCAGATAAATAATTTGCAAATCCCTTCTCCATCTTTACGGTTTCTCAATGGAGCTTTGATAGCTGTGTCTTTCAAGAAAGTGCTACTTCTTTCCTGGTACACGGAGGAATGACTAGAACATTACCAATGTTGACCTTTGCAAAGAAAATCATGGCTTAAGATATATGTAGACTGCGGTTGTTGGGAGTGTTCTGTAATATCAAGCATATCTAGTTAGTTGATAATTTTGTTCAAGTCTTACATATCTTACCAATTTGATGACCATTTGTCTATATAATCTTAAAATAAAGGTGTTGAAATTTTTTTCCATTTCTCTTCTAAGGTAGAAGTTACGATTTTTGTTCTTAGTTTTTCCCTATATATCCCCAAATCTGTTATTAAGTATTAAAAGTCAAGAATTATTATACTCCCTGAGGAATTCATCCTTTTACTCTTCTGTGTTTCTGACTTGATCTTTATGTCTGATAATGAAATTTGCTTTAAAATCACTTTTCATTGTCTTGATATAACCACCAAAGTTATAGTGTGATTAGTGTTAATATAGCATATTTTTTCTTTTACTTTTTAAAGCACTTCTATATTTAATCCTGACAAATAAAACAAAACAGCTTTTTAGCTCTGGAAGCACATTTCTAAATTATCTTTTTTTTTTTAAATGAAGCAGTAGCAATTTTTGTTAAGGGACCTAAACTGAAAGTAGGTTTAGACATTTATTTATTTATTTATTTAGGAAAAGATTTTATTTTGTTTATTGACAGCAAGAGAGAGAAACAGAGAGAGAGAGAGTGGAAGCGCACAAGGGGGGGGGGAATCACGTGCAAAGGGAGAGGAAGAAGCAAGCTCCTTGGGGTGCAAGTAGTCCCATGCAGGGCTTGAGCCCTGTACACTGGAATCATGACCTCAGCCAAAGGCAAACATCTGCTTTAAACAACTGAGTCATCCAGGCACCCCTAGAAAATTTAAAAAAAAAAAAGAGCTTTTAAGAACATTTTGTTTCTTTCTTTTTTTTAAATATTTTATTTATTTGAGAGACAGAGAGATAGGAAGAGGAACTATAAGCAGGGCAGAGGGAAAAGGAGAAGCAGGTTTCCCACTGAGCAGAGAGCCTGATGTGGGGCTCCGTCCCAGGACCCTGGGATCATGATCTGAAAAGAAGGGACACTTATAGAGGAAGCCACCCAGACACCTCTTTTCTTTGTTTATAATATATGGCAACTGATGCTTCCCAGCCACGAGGAGCATATTACCCATTGATTAAATCTTTGATAACAACCTATTTAAAAAGGTGTGTAAATATATACTTACTCAGATTTATACACTTTGTGTTTTCTTCATAGTTTGGGGCTGGACCCCATGGTCACAACACTGCTTCCAGTCTTTGCCTTCCCATCTTTTGATACCAGGTATTTGGTCAGCAAAGCAAATTAGTATCAAAATTAATAAGCCCTTGGCACCATATCTCTGGAGCAGGGGTTGCTCTTAGCCCAGGCCCACAGCAGTTGACCTCCCCTCGCTAGTGCTATAGCCCCAAGGACTAGGTTCCTGCCACCAGAACTCAGTCTTACATGTTATGCTAAGCAGACAAAACCAAAACAGGAAAGCTCCGACAGCTTTCACTGGCATGCCTCATCTCCCACTCCCTCGACGTCCAGGCAGTACCAGATGCCAGGGAGGGGTCTTGGTCCAACATATGGGCGGGAAGGAAGTAGCCACGAGCAAGTACCTGCCTCTCTGTGCCTTTCTTTCATGAGCAGGTTGTAAGGAGGAGGAAGACGAAGGGGAAGAGAGGTGAACTTCAAGGGGTGAAGGCCTCAGGTAGGCAGCTGGCTCCTCCAGTAGGAAAGGGACAAAGGAGAAGGCAGTGAGTCTTGCAGGGAGGGTGGGGGGTAAGGGATACAGCTTATGACGGAATCTGGACAGGAGTAATAGGGGTACTAGTCATTTGAGTCCACCATTGGCAAGCTGGGCTGGGTGTCAGGGCAGATAGGCCTCCCTGGGCAACGGCACATGAGAGAAGGTGGAATTCTTCTCTGAGGAGCAGGTGGAGCTTCAGGTGTTGGGAAAGCATAGACAGTATTGTTCCAGGGCCAAGGACAGGTCCAGGTACTCCTGGTTGGAGGTCAAGGCCACAGTATGATCCAGGTCTTCTACCAGCAGCTTGAAGGAACCACATGCCAGCCACCCCTCATTATTGTGTATAACTCTCTGGTGCACTTATTGGCTTATCCATCAAATGACTCCTACAGCAGCTTGAAAACCACCTCCACAGGCACTCCAGGATATGGGAGGTTTCCAGATTGAAGATTTTTCACAGGATCACCCCAAAAGACCAGAAGTCACTCTGGTGGATGTAGCTCTGGTCAAACATGGCCTTAGGGACCATCCACTTCACAGGCAGTCCACTGTTGGTTGTCTTTTTATAGTAACTGATGTGGTAATATCTCTGGCAAGGCTGAAGTCTGAGATCTTCATCATGTTGTCCTTTGTCACCAGCACTTCCCTGGTGGCCAGGTCTTGGTGTATGCACTTCTTGGAGGCAAGGTACTCCATGCCTCAGGCAACGTGATAGGCACAGGATACCAGGTCCTTGGAGGAGAGTTGCTCTGCTGCATTGTGGCTGATATTGTAACAGTACTCCAGGTCAGGAGGCCTCTGGGCCTGCAGGTACTCCTGTATGTTGTCTTTGGAGGCATATTCCATGAGAGTATACGAAGGACCATCCTGTGTGCAGAACCCAGCAGGTTGATGGTGTCCTTGTGCTGTCCAATCATCTTCATCATCTCCATTTCTGAGATAAGGTATAACAGGTCTTTCTCTGTTGCATCTGACTTCAACATCTTCACAGACACTTTAGTCAAATGGTTGGATTTGTCTTTGTCCAGCCCAATGGCCTCCTCCAACACCACCTGCCCAAAGTAGGCCTGTCTTAGGGGTCTACCTAAACTGCCTACAACCAGCCTGTCTCAAGGCAGTTATGAACTCTAGATTATCCTCAAAAACATTAAACCACAAGCTAAAAATTCTATTCACTAGGTCTCTCTCGCAGTTCTAATTTTCTTATCTTTCATCATTTATCTTTTTCCTAATTCTTATTTTCAGTATAGTTTATTTTGCTTCCAGGTGTTTCCCCTGGTTTCTGTATGCAGTTTCATAGGGAAGAATTATCCTGTCATAAAATTATTTCTTGAGCATTCATTACATCTCTCAGTTAAAATGGGTTCTTTTATGGTATTGATTCATTTGAGTTTTCTCAAAATGGGAAGAATTTTCAAAATGGTGTTTTCCTCAAGGTTCAGAGTATGTCTTAGCCTCATCTTTAAGCTTTTTGAAATTCACTTTTCAAATTCTTGTCCCTCTTTTTATCTTTTTAAATTAAAATGTTTTATTTTTACTATTTTTTTATTTGAGTATAGTGATATTCAGTGTTACATTGGTTTCAGGTTTTCAATATCTCCATACCTTATTCTATGATCACTATAAATATAGCCAACATCTGTCACCATATAACACTATTATAATATCATTGATTATATTCTCTACACTGTCCCAGATCTCTTTTTAAAATCTCTAATTTTTATGTTTTCTGTTATTCCAATTTTCAACCATCATTTTACATGGTTACTTTAATAAAATATGCCTGATTACACACTCTTTGCTGAAAACCATAGCATTTGATTTATAGTAGTCTTCTTCTTCCTCTTTTTTAAAAAATTAACATATAATGTATTATTAGCCCCAGGGGTACAGGTCTGTGAATCGCCAGGTTTACACACTTCACAGCACTCACCACAGCACATACCCTCCCCAATGTTCATAACCCCACCACCCTCTCCCTACCCTCCCCACCCCCCGGCAACTCTCAGTTTGTTTTGTGAGATGAAGAGTCTCTTATGGTTTGTCTCCCTCCTGATCCCATCTTGTTTCATTTACTCTTTTCCTGTCCCCCAAGCACCCACATTGCACCTCCATTTCCTCATATCAGAGAGATCATATGATAGTGTCTTTCTCCGGTTGACTTATTTTGCTAAGCATAATACCCTCTAGTTCCATCCATGTCATCGCAAATGGCAAGATTTCATTTCTTTTGATGGCTGCATAGTATTCCATCATATATATATATACCATTCATTTGTTGATGGACATCTAGGTTCTTTCTATAGTTTGGCTATTGTGGATATTGCTTCTATAAACATTTGGTGCACATGCCCCTTTGGATCATATACTAGTCCTCTTTACCTCTATCAGAAACCCAGGAAGCTTTATTTATTTATTTACTCACATAAACACATGATCCAACACAACGTTTTTTGTTGTTCAAATGTATTATAATGTCTTACCGCTTAACACTATGCTTACTGTTCTCTTTCACTGTCTGACTAAATCCTCATCATCACTATGCCATTTAATCAGAAAGAACAATTGAACTCAGAGTTCTCTCCATATCAGGGAATGAAGACTCCACCCTTCTGTTTGTGCGGGTAAAATAAATGTTGATATTGTCTGTCCTGCACATACCCCATCCTGTTCACCGGAATATTCACCATCAAAATATATACAAAATAAAAACCATACCTCACCACTTCTATTACCGCCCAGCATGCTAAAAACACCATCATATGTTCCTGAATTATTGACTTGATTGATAACCCCACTTCCACACATATTGCACTCCTTTCTCCCTGCAAATTTATTTTGGTACAGCAACTTAACCTAAAAATCAAGTCAGATGATTTTATTATGCTGTTGAAATTCTTTTGGTATCTTCCCCTTTCATATTAAATAAAAACTGAAGGTGTTTCAATGTACTAGAAGGTCATACATCAATTCGTTCTTCCTCTCTCCACCACTATGAACTCCTCATTGGCCTCCTTGCTTTTCCTCAAAAGTAACAGACAAGCTGTTCACACAAAGTCTATATACTTACTTGCTCTGCCTAGAGCAAACTTTTCCTTTAATATTTGTATAACACCCTCCTTCACTTCCTGGGTCTTTGTGCAAATAACATCTCATAAATGAGATATAACCACCCAACACAAAATAAAATTAACTTTCATCCCAGCATTCTCCAATGGCTTTTACCTTTCTTGTATTTCTTTGTAACACTTATCGCCATCAACCATCAATCATTATTCTATTACTGGTTTATTTCCTTATTTGAGACAGAGAGAGAGAGAATTGGGAGGGTGCGCAGAGGAAGAAGAAAACACCCCACTGCCTAGAAAGCCTGCTGGGGAGTTACATCCCAGGACCCTGAGATCATGACCCAAGCCAGAGGCAGTCACTCAATGGACTGAGCCACCGAAGCGCCCCTCTATTATTGGTTTATTTCACTATTATATTTCAAAAGAATGTAAGCTCTTTGTGGTCAGCTATTTTATATGTTTTATTAATTGAAGTATTCTCAGAAAGGTAGCTGGCAGATTGTAAGGGATCACTAAACTGTATTTTGTTGTTATTATTGGGCTCCTTTATGGGCTTTACCTCTTACGCTAGAAGTCTATCCTTCAGATGTAAGCAATAAGAATAGAACCCTGCTGCTGGGTTCAAATGAGTTAAAAGCCTGTATTAAGTGGATATTTTAAAAGCTAAATGAATGGCTTAATAGTTGTATATAGGGAGAAAGGGAACATATTTTCCACAGATTAGAAGTGGAGTTCTTTTATAGAGTTCTTGTACAAGCCTACACTATTGAACAATAATGGGCAGTTGTACATTACAATTATACAAACACTTTGGTATTTATATCATTTTTTTCTAATTCATGACTGGATCATTTGATTCCTTAGGAGCATTACAGCATTTCAACTTTTCACGTTCAATAAACTTATTGGGGTTGCTACCTTTTTTATTCAAATGGAGAAATAGTCATGATTTCATCTAAAGAAAGTGTTATTGATTGTGTTGTTTTCTAGGAATGAGTCGCACATGCTAGTTTAAAAGTTTTGTTAAATTCCCAAGTCTGTCACCAATAAAAGCCTTTTGTAGATTAGTAACTTGATCAAAACAGAAAAGTTATGTAACACTCAATTGTTATACTATCTTTGTTTCCATCTTGCATTGTAATAACGCCCATCTTAACTCTATTTAAGACAAGTCATCGACAAATGGCTTTCTGGCATTGATGGCATGATATGAAATCTAGTATAACTAAAAGTTTTTGGTTTTAGTAGCATATAAATCAATTTAGAAAAATATATGTATTTGAATATAAGATAAAGTTTTAAATTATTTGGCAATAATAAACTAAACTTTTTTTTTGTAAATTTTTATTTTCTAAAATTTTATTGAGCTCTTTTGCATATTGAAACAAGTTACAAAAAGTTAAGGTTTATTTACCCCAATTCAAAATTATTAGGAATATAATCATAGAGGTTGAAGTATTTAAAATATTGAACCCCAAATATTTTATTAGGTCAATTCATGAATGCTGAGCATTCACTATTAAAATATACTAATACTGGGGCACCTGGGTGGCTCAGTGGTTTGGGCTGCTGCCTTTGGCTCGGGTCATGATCTCAGCATCCTAGGATCGAGCCCCGCATCGGGCTCCCTGCTCCGCAGGAAGCCTGCTTCCCTCTCTCTCTCTCTCTGCCTGCCTCTCTGCCTACTTTTGATCTCCGTCTTTCAAATAAATAAATAAAATCTTTAAAAAAAAATAAAAAAAAATAAAATATACTAATACTATTGATAGACTGGTAGAAGCCTAAAATCAAATATTTATTAAATATTTATATCCATATCTTTTCATGGCTTGGTAATTCATTTCTCTAGCATTAAATAATATTCTATTGTTTGCATGTACTACACTTTATTTGACCTTTCACCTGTGGAATGATATCCTGGTTGCTTCCAAGCTTTTGTCAGTTATGAATAAAACTACTATAGACCTCTTTGTGGGTATAGATTTCATCTTCTTTGGATAAATACCAAGAACTGCTACTGCTGAATCATCTGGCAAGAATATGTTTAGTTTTGTAAGAAACTGCCAAGTTGTTTTCCATTCTTTATTCTCAATAGACATGGAAGAACATTCCTGTTGCTCCACATCCTCACCAACATTTCGTGTTCTGTTGTCAGTGTTTTGAATTCTGGGTATGTACGGGTGTCTCTTTTTTGTTTTAATTTGCATTTTCCTGATGACCTATGATTTGAAGCATCTTTTTATATGCTTATTTGCCATCTGTAATATTTTCTTTTGTGAGGTATCTGCTAAGGTCTTTGGCTCATTTTTAATCAGGTTTTTCCCTTATTGTTGAGTTTTAAGGGGTCTTTGTGTATTTTTGATTAACAGTCCTTTGCCAGATGTGTATTTTGCAAATTTTTTCTCATAGTCTGTGCTTTGCCTTTTTATTCTCTTGGCATTGTGTTTCACAGAGTAGACATTTTAAAATTCAGTGCTTGTGCTTTTATAGCTAAAGTTATTGCCAAAACCAAGGTCATTTAAATTTTCTTCTATATTACCTTCTACATGTTTCATGTTTAGGTTTATAATCCAATCTGATTTAATTTTTGTGAAGAGTGTATGATATCTGCCTGGATTTATTTATTTTATTATTTTGTTTTATTTTTATTTTATATTTTTACATTTAGCTTCACCATTACTCCAGAACCATTTGTTTAAAAGATTGTATTTTGCTCTCTTGTATTGCTTTTGCTTTTATATTAAATATAAAATATAATTGATAATATGTGTTCTGTTCCTTTAATCTAGTCTTTCTGTGGTATTACAATATCTTGCTTACAATTATCGTTATGGTCAACTTTTTTAAAAAGATTTTATTTATTTATTTGACAGAGAGGGATCACAAATAGGCAGAGAGACAGACAGAGAGAGAGATGAGGAGAAGCAGGCTCACTGCTGAGCAGAGAGCCCAATGCAGGACTCGATCCCAGGCCCCTGGGATCATTACCTGAACCGAAGGTAGAGGCTTAACCCACTGAGCCACCCAGGTGCCCCATCGTTATGGTAAACTTTGAAGTCAGTCCTCAGTCTTTGTTCTCCTTCAACACTATGTTGACTATTGTGAGTCTTTGCCTCTTCATATAAACTTTAAAGTAAGTTTGTTAATATTAAAAAACAAAGAACTTGCTGGAATGCATTAATTGTATAGATAAACTTGGAAACCAGTGACCTCTTGAGCTTGGCAGGAGATAGACCATGGTCATCAGTTGTCACAGTGGTGCCTCTGGCAGAACCTTTTGCAAATCCCTAGGTAAAATGAGACCTCAAGGATCTGAGAGATGTCTAAGAAGTACTTGATACATCCCTTGGGTATGGTTTATTGAAGTGTCCACCTGTCTGAAAGCTGGGGAATCTAGATAAGGGAGGGAAAATTAGTGATGATAAAACATATCAACAAACATGAATAAATTTTGTAAAACTAATTGTCATGGCTCATATACAGTATGACCAACAGAGGGACAATCAAAAGGAAAGCATCAGTTATGTTTATTGTGAAATTTTTTTATTCAAAATAAAGCAATGTGAGGGGAACACACTATGAGAAAATTACCATTTTTTAAATGGTAAATATCTTACCAAATGGAATAGGTTTTATATTCTAAGTAGTATATTGAACAGTAAAACATTGGGGTGCCTGGGTGGCTCAGTGGTTTGGGCTGCTGCCTTTGGCTCGGGTCATGATCTCAGGGTCTTGGGATCGAGCCCTGCATCGGGCTCCCTGCTCCGCAGGAAGCCTGCTTCCCTCTCTCTCTCTCTCTGCCTGCCTCTCTGCCTACTTGTGATCTCCGTCTTTCAAATAAATAAATAAAATCTTTTAAAAAAAAAGAAAAGAAAATTAAAACATTAAAAATAAAATTTTAATTTAAAAAATTATGGAATTTTTTAAAAAGGTTAAAAATAGCAGAACCATTTTTCTTATAACTGGAAAATACATTGTATATATATCTATCAAAAATAACTTGTCATGGGGGTGCCTGGGTGGCCCAGTGGGTTAAAGCCTCTGCCTTCGGCTCAGGTCATGATCCCAGGATCCTTGGATCGAGTCCCACATTGAGCTCTCAGCTCAGCAGGGTTCCTGCTTCTTCATCTCTCTCTGCCTGACTCTGCCTACTTGTGATCTCTGTCAAATAAATAAATAAAATCTTTTATAAAAAAATTTAAAAAAATAACTTGTCATGTCTGGAATCAGGAGCATATGGAAAAAAATAATATCTGAGGACAATACTTCTGCCGTTTTGTGCCTTGTTAATATTTTTAAACAGTCAGGAAACTTTTAGCTTTATTGAAATACCTGCTAAGATACCAGCAGTGCCTTTTGGAGCCCTATGACTATAAAAATTAATTGCAAATATTCAAAATGTTTACTATGGTGTCACTATTTAGGGCCACCACCAAGTATGTTTCAGAAGTAAGCATAACTGTTACTCTTCCGTAAGGCAAAAGGGCATATTTTCAGGAGTTCCATCTGCTGTACCAGGAGGTGAATCAAGTAATGATTTTGTCTATAAAATAATTCACTTTTCAATCTAACATTTCTTATTCCACATTATAATAATAAAAACAAGGAGGAGACTAAAACAAACAAACAACTACAACTACAACAACCAGCTTTTCCTTCAGTGGAAAAGTAAATATAACCTTATGAGTAGCCTGAAATTTATTTTTAAATATTTTTAAGATAAACGTTTTTGTTAGAAAACCATATATTTTATATTACTAAGAAATAACAGGCAAAGTTTTATTAACTTTAGACTATTAAAAAGTCTAGTTACTTCTATTTATCTATTAACTCATCTCTTTTTGAAGTAGAACATGATCACACCTATTGTATCTACCCAAGTTTGTATGCTTTGGTTATTTTATGTTTGCTATTTCCTTGATTAATTTTTACAATATTTGATACATAATAGTATCTTTAAGTCCATCTATGGTTTCACAGAATTTGTTTGAACTTCATAAAAATGTACCATACTTTTTGCACTGCCCTTGTTTTACTTCTCTATTAACTTTCCAAGATTTATTCACTTTAGAGTGTGTAGCTATCATTTATTTTTATTCCTCCATAATGCTATGTTTACAAATTTGTATTTATCTGTACTTTTAAAATTATCTTAATTATAAACCATTTCTCATCTCACGTAACACTCATGTTACTTCTACACTTATCAGATATTATGTAACTGAAAACCACAACTCAGCAACAATATAGCACCATTTTTCAAAATTAAATGGCTTACCAGAATTCTTTAATTCTATCCTTTATTTGTATTAGATGACCCTTTATTCTGGTATTTGGCATTGTTCATATGGAGGAAAGCTTATAGGTTGATATTCCATCAATAGAAGGATTTATTATGATTGATTAATTATTTTCATTTAGAATGCATAGAATATGGTTGATTTAATATTTCTTTCTTACTCTCTGCCTGGAACATAGTGCTATCTATGTCATAGCCACTAAAATATTAAGTTAATCACCTAGACTTTAAACTGCATATTAATAGGAATAACATACAGAACTCTTCTCAGATTGGGACACCTGGGTGGCTCAGTCAGTTGAACGCCTGAGCCTTTAGCTCAGGTCATGATCTTAGGGTCCTGGGACTCAGTTCTGCAACAGATTCCCTGCTTAGCCAGGAGTTTGCTTCTCCCTCACCCTGCTGCTCCTTCTGCTTGTGCTCTCTCTCACTCTCTCTCTTACAAATAAATAAAATTAAAAAAATAAATTCTTCTCAGATAGATAATATAGAATATAATCTTTGTATTAATCAAAGGGAAAGTGCCATATAATAATGAAATTCAGACTACTTCAAATTCATTTTTTAACCAGTAAGAAAGTACTGGAAACAAGCCAAAAATGTCTTTAATGAATCAAAGAAATAGATTGATTTTCAATATCTTAATGTTTCTAAAATAAATTGCAAGATTTTTATACTAGATATCAGTGTAAATATTCATTATACAAGGATATTCTAAAAATAACCGTGAGAAAACTACTTGTCATATATGATGACAAAAACGAGTTTGACAAAAGTCAGTTTGGGTAAAACTTACAACACCTACCACCTGAAACTCTTGTTCTATAATTTAATTATTTTAATTTACAAAAATACAAAAATAATATATCAGAGTAAGTCTATTGATAGCTTTGAAGGTATGCTCTGGTTGTGCACTGTTTACTATTGAAAGGGGAATCAAATATGTGATGCTTATGGTGTGACTATATTAAAATTCAACAAGTTCAGAAGCATGCGAGGAATAGAATAAAGACAAAAGATGACCCTTACTTATCCTAAAGATAGACAATGGTATATATGTGCTAGTTGGGGAGAGAATCCAGTCAGTAGATGGAGGATGTGGTAGTGGAAAAAAAAAGACACAACGTTTTGGTTGAACGTTTAGCACTATATTTAACAAAGTGAAATTGTGAGTTAATAGCCTTGAATAAAATCCAAAAAATATTTTCAATTCATTGAAGATTATTTAGGAAAAACTTGAAAAATACAACTTGACAAGGATTCCAATAAAAGATTCATAAGCAATACAAGTTTCAGAATTTTTAGTATATTTTCCCTAAAAAGCCATTTGATTTAAATTAAAAAGAATTCTATTTACCTGCCACTTAAATAAGAGGAAATTATTTGGTTTTGTAATAAGTCAATAAAATAAATTAACATATCTTTAGAAAACAGATATGCACACTAATTTAAAAATAATAGTGCTTAAGCTGTTCAGGAAACATTTGTAAAATTCCTTGCCATCAGCTAGCTCTGGAGTTCTGCTAGGTGAGTAAGGCCACGTATGTTACTGCTCAGAGTACTGATGCAAAGCAATTGTCCCCTTCACATCCATTTTTTGCTGTTGATAGGTCATGCTATGTTGTTTAGAGATACATAGATGGCCCTACATGAAGGCCTTTTTTTGTGTGAATACGGGTGACTGTGATTTAACTTTCAAATAAGATGGCTCCTGATTTACAATGATTCAATTTACAATATATTTGGCAAAGATGTGAAAGTGAAAGTGATTCAGTAGAAACTGTACTTTGAATTTTGAATTTGGGTCTTTATAAAAAGGGCCAGTGACATGTGGTATGGTGCCATCTTGTGATGCTGGGCAGGGGCAGTGAGCCACAGCTCCCAGTCAGCTAGAAGATTACAGGGGTGAACACCTGATATTCTTACAACCATTCTATATATAACCATTCTTCTTTTTTTTAGTGTAATATTTAATAAATTGCATGTGATATTTGATACTTTGTTATAAAATAGGCTTTGCTTAAGGTGATTTTGCCCAAATGCAGGCAAATGTAAGTGTTCTGAGTATGTTGAAATAAGCTTAAGGTAAGCTATGATATTTGATAGTTTAGGGGTATTAAATGCATTTTCAGTTTTTTATGTGTTTCTCTGTACATAGCCCCCTTGTAAGCTGAGGAACATCTCTATATGTATATGTAGCCTTGGTATGGCTTACATATTATTGGCATGAAACATCTAGAACAGTACGTGTGCCATATAATTGTCTACAACATCCAACAAGTTTCTTGAAAACTTGTGCCAAAGGGGTTATGTCTTTAAGGATTCTTATTTCAGAAGGGTTCTCTCAAACGTAAGATTTTTCAGAAGTTAAGTGAAAATCTGACCAAACTAAACATTTTTCCATTTTCCCTACTGAGCAAAGATAGCTAAAATCTATCTGCCATTTTCAAAACTGTACTCAACGATTGTAATTCTAATTTAAGAACAGATGATTTATATCAAAGCCACATGTTGGCCTAATCTTATATAATATTCATAAATCTCACTCAGAGCCTTGGACATTTTTATTTGTTGAGTCTATATGGTACTACGGACATTCATCTTTTTTGACCTCATAGCTTCATGTATGTCTATACTTTTGAAAATACATGCATCAGAGTTCCATTGTAAAATGTCTGGGTTATAAAATGTGCTATGTTATCAAAATGGTAATAAGAACATACAAATGACCTGATGTAATGAACTGGACCAGATTGCCAGATATCACATTTCATACCAGAAAGATTCAGTGGTAAGTTTTAAAATGGGCAGCTATACTTCGACTGAATTATAACTCATTTAACTTCTTTCTTTGTGTACAGTATTATACATTAGTCAGTATTATAGTAAATAAGTACTTTGGACAGATGTAAATATGCTGTAATAAAAAATGTTTTTCTTCTTTCTTTTTTTTGATTGAGCAATTTTATTTTATTTTATTTTTATTTTATTTTTTTTTAACTTTTTATTTTTTATAAACATATATTTTTATCCCCAGGGGTACAGGTCTGTGAATCACCAGGTTTACACACTTCACAGCACTCACCAAAGCACATACCCTCCCCAATGTCCATAATCCCACCCCCTTCTCCCAAACCCCCTCCCCCCAGCAACCCTCAGTTTGTTTTGTGAGATTAAGAGTCACTTATGGTTTGTCTCCCTCCCAATCCCATCTTGTTTCATTTATTCTTCTCCTACCCACTTAAGCCTCCATGTTGCATCACCACTTCCTCATATCAGGGAGATCATATGATAGTTGTCTTTCTCTGCTTGACTTATTTCGCTAAGCATGATACGCTCTAGTTCCATCCACGTTGTCGCAAATGGCAAGATTTCATTTCTTTTGATGGCTGCATAGTATTCCATTGTGTATATATACCACATCTTCTTGATCCATTCATCTGTGGATGGACATCTAGGTTCTTTCCATAGTTTGGCTATTGTGGACATTGCTGCTATAAACATTCGGGTGCATGTGCCCCTTTGGATCACTACATTTGTATCTTTAGGGTAAATACCCAATAGTGCAATTGCTGGGTCATAGGGCAGTTCTATTTTCAACATTCTGAGGAACCTCCATGCTGTTTTCCAGAGTGGCTGCACCAGCTTGCATTCCCACCAACAGTGTAGGAGGGTTCCCCTTTCTCCACATCCTCGCCAGCATCTGTCATTTCCTGACTTGTTGATTTTAGCCATTCTGACTGGTGTGAGGTGATATCTCATTGTGGTTTTGATTTGTATTTCCCTGATGCCGAGTGATATGGAGCACTTTTTCATGTGTCTGTTGGCCATCTGGATGTCTTCTTTGCAGAAATGTCTGTTCATGTCCTCTGCCCATTTCTTGATTGGATTATTTGTTCTTTGGGTGTTGAGTTTGCTAAGTTCTTTATAGATTCTGGACACTAGTCCTTTATCTGATATGTCGTTTGCAAATATCTTCTCCCATTCTGTCAGTTGTCTTTTGATTTTGTTAACTGTTTCCTTTGCTGTGCAAAAGCTTTTGATCTTGATGAAATCCCAGTAGTTCATTTTTTCCCTTGCTTCCCTTGCCTTTTGCGTTGTTCCTAGGAAGATGTTGCTGCGGCAGAGGTCGAAGAGGTTGCTGCCTGTGTTCTCCTCAAGGATTTTGATGGATTCCTTTCGCACATTGAGGTCCTTCATCCATTTTGAGTCTATTTTTGTGTGTGGTGTAAGGAAATGGTCCAATTTCATTTTTCTGCATGTGGCTGTCCAATTTTCCCAGCACCATTTATTGAAGAGGCTGTCTTTTTTCCATTGGACATTCTTTCCTGCTTTGTCGAAGATGAGTTGACCATAGATTTGAGGGTCTATTTCTGGGCTCTCTATTCTGTTCCATTGATCTATGTGTCTGTTTTTGTGCCAGTACCATGCTGTCTTGATGATGACAGCTTTGTAATAGAGCTTGAAGTCCGGAATTGTGATGCCACCAACGTTGGCTTTCTTTTTCAATATCCCTTTGGCTATTCGAGGTCTTTTATGGTTCCATATAAATTTTAGCATTATTTGTTCCATTTCTTTGAAAAAGATGGATGGTACTTTGATAGGAATTGCATTAAATGTGTAGATTGCTTTAGGTAGCATAGACATTTTCACAATATTTATTCTTCCAATCCAGGAGCATGGAACATTTTTCCATTTCTTTGTGTCTTCCTCAATTTCTTTCATGAGTACTTTATAGTTTTCTGAGTATAGATTCTGTGTCTCTTTGGTTAGGTTTATTCCTAGGTATCTTATGGTTTTGGATGCAATTGTAAATGGGATTGACTCCTTAATATCTCTTTCTTCTGTCTTGCTGTTGGTGTAGAGAAATGCAACTGATTTCTGTGCATTGATTTTATATCCTGACACTTTACTGAATTCCTGTATAAGTTCTAGCAGTTTTGGAGTGGAGTCTTTTGGGTTTTCCACATATAGTATCATATCATCTGCGAAGAGTGATAATTTGACTTCTTCTTTGCCGATTTGGATGCCTTTAATTTCCTTTTGTTGTCTGATTGCTGAGGCTAGGACCTCTAGTACTATGTTGAATAGCAGTGGTGATAATGGACATCCCTGCCGTGTTCCTGACCTTAGTGGAAAAGCTTTCAGTTTTTCTCCATTGAGAATGATATTTGCGGTGGGTTTTTCATAGATGGCTTTGATGATATTGAGGTATGTGCCCTCTATCCCTACACTTTGAAGAGTTTTGATCAGGAAGGGATGCTGTACTTTGTCAAATGCTTTTTCAGCATCTATTGAAAGTATCATATGGTTCTTGTTCTTTCTTTTATTGATGTGTTGTATCACATTGACTGATTTGCGGATGTTGAACCAACCTTGCAGCCCTGGAATAAATCCCACTTGGTCGTGGTGAATAATCTTTTTAATGTACTGTTGAATCCTATTGGCTAGTATTTTGTTGAGTATTTTCGCATCTGTGTTCATCAAGGATATCGGTCTATAGCTCTCTTTTTTGGTGGGATCCTTGTCTGGTTTTGGGATCAAGGTGATGCTGGCCTCATAAAATGAGTTTGGAAGTTTTCCTTCCATTTCTATTTTTTGGAACAGTTTCAGGAGAATAGGAATTAGTTCTTCTTTAAATGTTTGGTAGAATTCCCCCGGGAAGCCATCTGGCCCTGGGCTTTTGTTTGTTTGGAGATTTTTAATGACTGTTTCAATCTCCTTACTGGTTATGGGTCTGTTCAGGCTTTCTATTTCTTCCTGGTTCAATTGTGGTAGTTTATATGTTTCTAGGAATGCATCCATTTCTTCCAGATTGTCAAATTTATTGCCGTAGAGTTGCTCATAGTATGTTCTTATAATAGTTTGTATTTCTTTGGTGTTAGTTGTGATCTCTCCTCTTTCATTCATGATTTTATTTATTTGGGTCCTTTCTCTTTTCTTTTTGATAAGTCGGGCCAGGGGTTTATCAATTTTATTAATTCTTTCAAAGAACCAGCTCCTACTTTCATTAATTTTTTCTATTGTTTTTTTGGTTTCTATTTCATTGATTTCTGCTCTGATCTTTATGATTTCTCTTCTCCTGCTGGGCTTAGGGTTTCTTTCTTGTTCTTTCTCCAGCTCCTTTATGTGTAGAGTTAGGTTGTGTACCTGAGACTTTTCTTGTTTCTTGAGAAAGGCTTGTACCGCTATATATTTTCCTCTCAGGACTGCCTTTATTGTGTCCCACAGATTTTGAACTGTTGTATTTTCATTATCATTTGTTTCCATGATTTTTTTCAATTCTTCTTTAATTTCCCGGTTGACCCATTCATTCTTTAGAAGGATACTGTTTAGTCTCCATGTATTTGGGTTCTTTCCAAACTTCCTTTTGTGGTTGAGTTCTAGCTTTAGAGCATTGTGGTCTGAAAATATGCAGGGAATGATCCCAATCTTTTGATACCGGTTGAGTCCTGATTTAGGACCGAGGATGTGATCTATTCTGGAGAATGTTCCATGTGCACTAGAGAAGAATGTGTATTCTGTTGCTTTGGGATGAAATGTTCTGAATATATCTGTGATGTCCATCTGGTCCAGTGTGTCGTTTAAGGCCTTTATTTCCTTGCTGATCTTTTGCTTGGATGATCTGTCCATTTCAGTGAGGGGAGTGTTAAAGTCCCCTACTATTATTGTATTATTGTTGATGTGTTTCTTTGATTTTGTTATTAATTGGTTTATATAGTTGGCTGCTCCCACGTTGGGGGCATAGATATTTAAAATTGTTAAATCTTCTTGTTGGACAGACCCTTTGAGTATGATATAGTGTCCTTCCTCATCTCTTATTATAGTCTTTGGCTTAAAATCTAATTGATCTGATATAAGGATTGCCACTCCTGCTTTCTTCTGATGTCCATTAGCATGGTAAATTCTTTTCCACCCCCTCACTTTAAATCTGGAGGTGTCTTCGGGCTTAAAATGAGTTTCTTGGAGGCAACATATAGATGGGTTTTGTTTTTTTATCCATTCTGATACCCTGTGTCTTTTGACAGGGGCATTTAGCCCATTCACATTCAGGGTAACTATTGAGAGATATGAATTTAGTGCCATTGTATTGCCTGTAAGGTGACTGTTATTGTATATGGTCTCTGTTCCTTTCTGATCTACCACTTGTAGGCTCTCTCTTTGCTTAGAGGACCCCTTTCAATATTTCCTGCAGAGCTGGTTTGGTATTTGCAAATTCTTTCAGTTGCTGTTTGTCCTGGAAGCTTTTAATCTCTCCTTCTATTTTCAATGATAGCCTAGCTGGATATAGTATTCTGGGCTGCATGTTTTTCTCGTTTAGTGCTCTAAAAATATCATGCCAGCTCTTTCTGGCCTGCCAGGTCTCTGTGGATAAGTCAGCTGCCAATCTAATATTTTTACCATTGTATGTTACAGACTTCTTTTCCCGGGCTGCTTTCAGGATTTTCTCTTTGTCACTGAGACTTGTAAATTTTACTATTAGGTGACGGGGTGTGGGCCTATTCTTATTGATGTTGAGGGGCGTTCTCTGAACCTCCTGAATTTTGATGCTCGTTCCCTTTGCCATATTGGGGAAATTCTCCCCAATAATTCTCTCCAGTATACCTTCTGCTCCCCTCTCTCTTTCTTCTTCTTCTGGAATCCCAATTATTCTAATGTTGTTTCGTCTTATGGTGTCACTTATCTCTCGAATTCTCCCCTCGTGGTCCAGTAGCTGTTTGTCCCTCTTTTGCTCAGCTTCTTTATTCTCTGTCATTTGGTCTTCTATATCACTAATTCTTTCTTCTGCCTCATTTATCCTAGCAGTTAGAGCCTCCATTTTTGATTGCACCTCATTAATAGCTTTTTTGATTTCAACTTGGTTAGATTTTAGTTCTTTTATTTCTCCAGAAAGGGCTTTTATATCTCTTGAGAGGGTTTCTCTAATATCTTCCATGCCTTTTTCGAGCCCGGCTAGAACCTTGAGAATTGTCATTCTGAACTCTAGATCTGACATATTACCGATGTCTGTATTGATTAGGTCCCTAGCCTTCGGTACTGCCTCTTGTTCTTTTTTTTGCGTTGAATTTTTACGTCTTGTCATTTTGGCCAGATAAGAGTAAATGAAGGGGCAAGTAAAATACTAAAAGGGTGGCAACAACCCCAGAAAAATATGCTTTAACTAAATTAGAAGAGATCCAAAATCGTGAGTGGGGAGAAAGGGGATAAAAAGAGGTTCAAAAAGAAAGAAAGAAAAAAAAAAAAAAAAGAAAAAAAAATTTTTTTAAAAAAAGAAAACACCTGAGAAAAATGTAAAAAAGAAAAAATATATATATTAGATAAACTAGTAAAAAATCGTTAAAAAAGAAAAAGGTAACAGTTAAAAAAAAATTTTTTTACCCGAAGGCGAGAAGAAAAAGAAAAAAAAAAAAATGAAAAAGAAAAAATTAAATTAACTGCAAGACTAAAAAAAAAATCACAGGAAAAAAGCCATGAGTTCCGTGCTTGGCTTTCTCCTCCTCTGGAATTCTGCTGCTCTCCTTGGTATTGAAACCGCACTCCTTGGTAGGTGAACTTGGTCTCGGCTGGATTTCTTGTTGATCTTCTGGGGGAGGGGCCTGTTGTAGTGATTCTCAAGTGTCTTTGCCCCAGGCAGAATTACACCTCCCTTACCCGGGGCCGGGGTGAGTAATCCGCTCGGGTTTGCTTTCAGGAGCTTTTGTTCCCTGAGCGCTTTCCGTAGAGTTCCGGAGGACGGGAACACAAATGGCGGCCTCCTGGTCTCCGGCCCGGAGGAGCCGAGAGCCCAGGGCCCCACTCCTCAGTGCGCCCTCAGAGAACAGCACCCAGTTATTCCCGTCTGCCTGACCTCCGGCCGCGCTCCGAGCTCACCGAGCCTGCGATCGGTTCAAGGTAACACCGAGCTGTGAGCTTACTGTCGGCTCTGTTTCTGTAGCCGGCTTTCCCGTTCCAATACCTGCAAGCTCTGCGACACTCAGACACCCCCGATCCTTCTGTGACCCTGGCGGGACCTGAGGCCACGCTGACCCCGCGTGGGCTTCGCCCCGGTTTAGCCTCTGGAGCGATGTCCCTCAGCGGAACAGACTTTTAAAAGTCCTGATTTTGTGCGCGCGGTTGCTCCGCGGCTTGCCGGGAGCCGGCCCCTCCCCCCGGGGTCTATCTTCCCGTCGCTTTGGATTCACTTCTCCGCCAGTCCTACCTTTCAGAAAGCGGTTGTTTTTCTGTTTCCAGAATTGCTGTTCTTCTTCTCTTCGGTCTGCCGATGGATTTTCAGGTGTTTGCAATCTTTAGATAAGCTATCTAGCTGATCTCCGGCTAGCTGAAGCAGTCTCAGCTTGCTACTTCTCCGCCATCTTGACTCCTCCCCTGTTTTTCTTCTTTCTTTTAGTCCTTTTTACTTGTAAGACTAGCCACAAATACCATGCCTCTCCCCAAATAATTTGCAATCCAAATTTATCTCTAAATGAATTTATTGCACAGAAAAAAAAATATATATATATACACTTACAGTAGACATGTTCAAAAATAGTTACACAACAGCAGGGCCCTAAATGTAAGCAGTATAGTTGTTTTGTTTTGTTTTGTTTTTTTCTTTAAAAAAAAAAAAAGAGGTTATGTGAAATATTGGAATTTTATTTCGAGGCCTAGTATTTCAAGACAGTTAACCACACTTACGGTGTCAACAGCCTCTTGTTGGCAGTATGATTTTATTGGCTCCATGGAATAACAGCAAGAATTTACTATTGCTTCTTTCTTTTATTACACACACAGAAAAAAAATTGACACATTTGCTCAAGACCATCCAGAATCATTTTAACCTATCAAAATTGATGGGAGGCCTTCACTGCCAAAGTCACTGCTGGGTTTTCACAATTCATTGCAGACAATCTGCTACTCCCATTATGATAAAGGAGAGAAGAGTCATAATCAGGGAAGAAAGCTAGATTAATACTTGTAATTATCATTGAATTATTTAGCCTGCTATAGGATTATTATTATTAGTGTCATTTGATAATTTTCTCTCATTTTATTAAACACAACTGTGAGTAATTACCCTACCTAATATTTCTCTGTATTGGCTGACTAGCTAGCAAACATTCATGAAAATATCCATTAGCCACACTTATAAAATGCTGCATTATGATGCTGTTGAATCAGAACATACCACTACCTGATCCTGTAGCTCTTTGAGGATTTGCAAATCAATTAATTATATGTTTCTTGGATTCTTCCCATACAATTAGAAAATTTATAATAGAGTCCATGAACATTATTAGTTTTACCATTTTAAACCAGCAATCACACTTTGATTTTTACAACAAAAGCAGAAATATAAACACACACATTTGGGTCAGTTTTCTGTTAGTCTGTCTGGACTTCAAAATTCTATTCCTCAAGATAATGCACACCAAAGTTCTGGATTAAACAAGAAATTAGATGGCACCTGAACACTTGGTTTAATATTCTCAAAAGGACTATGCAACCTATTTCTTACATTATGACATTGTTTTACAAAGATCCACACATTTATAATGTACTAACATTATTTTTAATCATGATTAAAAATCAAACATAAAAATTTCTACTTTTTGCTTTTGCCCCCTCCATTTAGAACTTATTTATAGCCTGATAATTCAAAGGTCCCTATGTTTATGAAAATCTGGACAGAAATAGCTCTAAGATCCCATTCAGAACTTGATATTAATCTAAGTCTTTTGGCTCCATTTATCCTGAGAGCAAAGAGTAGGAGAAAGGATTTGAGTACTGTTAGTTTATCTGGGAGATTATCCAAGGTAGAAAAGAATGGGAAAGTGATACAGTGAAGAAACAACTTTGTCAAAGAGGTACATTGTTGATATAATTGTTGTGGATAGAAAATGAAGGCTTGCTTTTACTGAAAGGTCCTGAGAAACTTCTTTAAGTTGTCCTCATGAAGACCTGAAAACTGACCATTTTATCTATGGCTCTTATTTCCACTTCACTGAGAGCTGTCCTCAGAGGACATTAACTCTCCTACACTTTTGGGTTGTGTTGGAGACATTCTAAAATGAGAGAGAGAACATGAGATGCTATCAGTGTTAAGTAACTGCAATTTCCCATGGAACTATCCACCACAGGTTTGGCTATAATCAAGTGTTGGGCCTTGATATCAGAGGGATTTGAGGCAGTATCATTTTAGGTTAATCATTATATCTGAAATTTCCAAAAACTTCAACTGATGAAACTTTGATTATAAATCTATAAATATAACAATAAATCTACAGTATTCAAATTATTTTCATAGATATACACAGACAAAGCATCAATTGATTAATATTTAAATGTTACAAAATACTGAACTGAAAGGATTTGGTCATAGAACAACGTGTAAGAAGTAGAACTTAGGTTTAGGTTAGAACTCAGGATGCATTTGAGACTCAGTTAAGAAATTGAATGGAGGGACGCCTGGGTGGCTCAGTGGGTTAAGCCACTGTCTTTGGCTCAGGTCATGATCCCAGAGTCCTGGGACCGAGCCCCAAGTCGGGCTCTCTACTCAGCAGGGAGCCTGCTTCCTCCTCTCTCTCTGCCTGCCTCTCTGCCTGCTTGTCATCTCTCTCTGTCAAATAAATAAATAAAATCTTAAAAAAAAAAGAAATTGAATGGATGTCTGACTATCTTATAGGTTTGCTAAAAATCAGTGACTTTGTGTTCACGTGTGGCTATGCAGGAATTTTTAACTTTCTCTAAGAAGTTATTAGATTTGATTATATAGTGGCAGTAAAGGATGGGGAAAAGCAAAGTACAAACCCCATAAAGACAAAGACACTGAGTATGAGAAAAGAGTAATAGATAAGAAGAATCAATGCATTTGAGGAAAATGGGAATTGAAATACACAATGATTGTTGATTTTTTTAGATGGAGAAAACAAAACTAGCTTGCAAGAAGGAAATAACAGAAGACATGTTGTGATGTGATACAGAATCCTGGAAAAGGCAGTAACGTGGAATAAAGGAGTAGGGAGAGCATATCAGGTAATTTGGATAGGAAGGAGTTAGGAGATAATTGCTTGATAAATTTTATATGGCCCACTTAAATGCACAGATTTCTCTTCTTTAATTTATATGGAGAACAGGGTGTCCTTTCTCTTCCCTTTCAGAGCACCAGAGGTGTACTCTTTCAGACTGAAAACCTGAAAAGCTCAGGACTCAGTTGCTTAAGCACAGCTGAGAGGACATATTTCAATTAAGATTTACATTTTGCTATATGTAGTAGACTTTCAAAAGTGGTTTAACCATTTTTTTCATTTAACAAGAAGACTACAGAGAGTGTTTTCTGGTGTTGGATCAGCGTCTTAAGAAAGTGAAGTGAGGGGCGCCTTGGTGGCTCAGTGGTTAAGCCGCTGCCTTTGGCTCAGGTCATGATCTCAGGGTCATGGGATCGAGTCCCGCATCAGGCTCTCTGCTCAGCAGGGAGCCTGCTTCCTCCTCTCTCTCTCTCTCTCTCTCTCTGCCTGCCTCTCTGCCTACTTGTGATTTCTCTCTGTCAAATAAATAAATAAAATCTTAAAAAAAAAAGAAAGTGAAGTGAACTATCTTAGAGGTTTTCATGGCTTTTTATTCACAGTTGCAAAAATTGCTGTTGGAGTTCTCACTATTAAGCCCACATTTCTGGCAGAAAGATAGAGGTAAAGAGAATGATATATTGTACGACTGATACTTTGTCATGTGGTTACAATATAAATAGAAAAGAGACAATAAAATATTTGATGTTGTTTTAAGTTTCCTTGTTGTCAATCCCTCAGTGCTTTCTGAGATTCAAGGAAAAAGTAAATGGATATTGACCTGGCAACTATCAACACCTGTCAGTCTCTCTTGGATAACCAATATCTCTATAATCTCTTCTTCCCAGTAAAAAAGAAAATAAAATATATTCATAACCCACACTGTGCCATATCAAGTTACTGCACCAAGATAAAATTACAATGATTTTCAGTTGTTCCAAATGGACAGAATACCCTTCCTTATGATATCATGTCTTATAAGATAGATAATTGTCTTGCTACCAATATACCCAGATGTGACTGTGAAGAGACAGGAAAAAATTAATAATATTTATTTATTCCTTGGGTTGACTCTGTTTACACAGATGCATTAGTATTAGAAAAGGTTGGTTTCGGACATTGGAATGAATTTACTTAATGGGTCTGTAAGTAATTGTGTTGGAGGAAATCTTTATTTTCTACAAAAATTATTAGAATTCTATCTTATTATCTTTTGTTAATTTTCACATGTTAACAAAGCCAACGTTTTTTCTAGCAGACAAGATCTTAAATCCTAACAAAACTCAATTTTTTCCTTTTTTTTTAAGTTTGAGAGCCTCATGTTCTCTCATGCTGCTTTAAATACAACTCAAAAAAAAGGAGCTAAATGGGGCAGTAAGACCAGACTTTTTATTTTATTTTATTTATCTTATTTTTAATTAAAAAATTAAAGATTGTATTTATTTATTTGAGAGAGAGAGAGAGCATGAGTGGGGCAGGGGGAGGTAGCTGCAGAGAGAGACTGAGAAGTATACTCCCTAATGAGCAAAAAGCCCGATATGGAGCTCGATCCCAGGATCCTGACTGAGATCATGACCAGAGACAAAGGCAGAGACATGTGCAAAATCCCTTTTTTTCTGGGAAACAATACTTTACAAGAGATGTTTGGAAAAGTACTGGGGAATCAACTTTAATAGGAGATACAAAAATTTAATTGACTTTTGTAAAGCTACAGGGATCCAAATGATGGGAATCCCAGCCCGTTTAGGTTGTGGACCACAGAGTATTCCTCTCTGTAATATTGTATTTTCTTCCATGTCTACTAACTCCAGTCCAAGTTCACTGATCTCTTTTTAGATAGTGCAAAACATGGCAAAGAATACCAAACGAGTGCCCAATATTCTACATTTATTATATCATTTCTAACATATAGAAGTGTGTTATCAAGGCTGGTTCTGTGAACGAACATAGTTACGCTAAAGTGTGTTTTGTTCTCCAAGAAATTAAATGCATGATTATCACTCAATTATAAAATACTTGTGTCAAGAATTTTTATTCAAAAATTAATAAGAAGCAGATATTAAAACTAGTTCACATGGTTATTTGGGATATAAGCAGAGTTGTGCAGCAGAAGTGCTCTGGGCTCATAATTTGGGTTATAGAATTTATGTTTTCTAATGAAATATCACTAACTTGCATTATTGTTAACAAGAATCTTGTGCATTACCATCAGTTTTCTACATTATAACCTCTTGCTCTACAGTTTGTAAATAACGTTGTCAATAGCAAGCTAGTAAACAGGGTGACTCCAATGGATTGAGATAACCTCCAGAGTTTCTGCTACATAATGCCCAGGACTCCATTGAAAGGACACCTAAGAATTTATTTTGCCCAAAAATTTGATCATTTTTTTCAGTGTCCTTACCTATTTTCCAAAACTAGTCCTTTTGCTTCACCTTTCAGTCTACGGACAACCCTGTATCTGACTGACTTGTTAATTCTGGGAATGTCTTGCAGATTAATTTGCTTGCCAGAGGTGGTTCCTCTAATTGATGTCTAAGAACCCTAATTAGTTAAGAAAACTTTTTTTAACATTTTCATTGCTATTTATTATTATTATTATTATTGCTAATATCTCTATTATAAATAATTCACAAGGGCATCTTTCTGACAAAAGACAAAGAGCTGGCTTCTAGTAGAAAAAGCACATTTGACTCTGTCAGTGAAAGTGGTAAAGGGATTTGAGAAAATAAGGCAAAGCACTGGAATTATGTGTTAAAACTTTAAATATTATAGACACATTTACTTAATTTCTAATACTGTTGTTGCTTATAATTAAATAAGATGTTTTCCATGAACCACGCATTACAGCAAATATATTGTTTATACAGATTAAATTTTCATCAAAAGGGACGCCTGGGCGGCTCAGTTGGTTAAGCAGCTGCCTTTGGCTCAAATCATGATCCCAGCATCCTGGGATCGAGTCCCACATTGGGCTCCTTGCTCGGCCGGGAGCCTGCTTCTCCCTCTGCCTCTGCCTGCCATTCTGTCTGCCTGTGCTTGCTCTCTCGCCCACTCTCTCTGATAAATAAATAAAATCTTAAAATAAATAAATAAATTTTCATCAAAAAATAGTAAGTGTATTTTATTGTAGGATCATGATCAGCATTTTGCAGATGAGAAAAGTGAAATTTAGAAAAGTATGTCTCTTCAAATCCCTCATACAATATCTGGCCTAGATAGAAGGATATACTATCACAATTGAGGAAGATAATTGAGATTACTTAAAATGATAAACTTTACTGTATAGGGTTTTTAAAAGTTTGCCACAGATTCAGATTCTTTTAAAATATATATCTATTTTGTGTAAAGAGAATGCACTGAGAAGTAAAAAGAAAGTGATATATCAGTGCTACCAACTAATGGCTATAATATCATCACCTTATTTATGAACAATGAAACAGTGTGCAATATTTAAATAAATTTAAATAAATTCCTATTTATTTTATATATTTATAAATTTAAATATATTCCTATTTATTTATTATTAAAGAAATTCCTCTAACAAACAGTATGTTTTGAAGGTTGCTAGCAGGAAATTGTTGTACTACATGGAAGTAATCAGAAAATGTGATTTAAAAGTCTGCTTTCAAGGGCGCCTGGGTGGCTCAGTGCGTTAAAATTCTGCTTTCAAGAAGCTATAACAGTAAGTACTGAGCATTAGCTATTATATGCTATGGATGAATAACTGAAATCTACATTTGAAACTAATGGTACACTATATGTTAACTAATTGAATTTTAAAAAGTTAATAAAAAAACCACTATTTTATAAAACAATATTCCCAACAGGCTCTTTTGCTTTAAAATACTCACTCTGTAATGAGAGTCATTACTTTTGTCTAGCCAATTCTTACATCACTGTTTATCCCTTCCCTGCTTTATCCCTTCCCAGTATCAATAAAGGCTCACTTGGGTTACCTAGAAGCCATGAGAAAGCTTGTAATAGATCTGGCTGGTTTTCACCAGCAATTTGACCACCATGTGCACAGGGAAGTCTATTGATAGAGGCTTTATTGCAATAAATTGCAAATACATGGATGATTTTGAATTCTCTTTCTTGAGGTCTTGTTTCATGATAATAAATTTAGGGTGGCTTATTGGAATGGATGTTATTAACATATCTTCATAGTTATAAGTACATGGAATTGTAAAATAGATTAATGAATGTGGCATTACTGACAACTGTCCTCATTTTGAAATCAAATTACAGTGTACTAAGATGAGGAAGCAAAGCAGATTTGGGATTATGAGTGAAATAATTTTAAAAAGTCTTAGGGGTATGATCAGACTATTGGGTAATTCAGTAGAAAAATGTCAACTGATTGAGATTCTGTGTTCCCTGATTTCAGAGAGAAGTTAAGATAAATAAGTAACACGAGGAGACTAGGAAGCCAAACATAAGTGATACTTTTGTGCCAGGGTGTGTATACATCTGTTTATCTTCTTGCTTTACCACTAAGGTTGCTCCTAGAGGAGAGTTTAAATATGTGTTGGAGCTAATCTCTGTGGATTACACAAGAAACCACATCCTACAGCTCTACCTGAAACACCCTTTATGATTTCAATATAATTTGGTTTTTGCATTTTTAGAAATAACAAAATACTTTGAAAACTCATCTACTTTATTACCACCACAAGTGAGTCAGCTGACTCCACATTTTATCACAATGACAGTCACAGAGGAATGGAGGAATGAGTAGAGTTATCAATATATGTGCTTTTAAGAAGTATGACAGGGTAGCAGCTATTTCCAGGAACCAAAACATGGGTCAGCAGCTGTGCAGGAAAAGTGATGGAATAAATGACTCATTTCAGAGGAGTTCTATAACATATTAGTTCTATAATGTATCTTCAGCACCCAATTACCCGCTTTGATCTAAAGATAAGGATTTACAGTTAAGATCCCATTTATGATTTGACTGGTAGGGTCTGAATCATTTTTACTATTGTTTTGACTATTACTTGAAACCTATAGTAGTACTTGGGATATGTGTTGTGTATTCTGTGCTATTTTTAGATTAGATAACTTCTGTCTCAAACTCCTGTTAATTTGTTTGTTTTGTTTATTTGATAGTGGTTTCAGTAAATGGATATATTTGAAAAATTGCAAAGCCACTATTAAAATAAGTTATTATTATATATAGCATGGAATTGCACATTCCTCCTTTGAATCCAACAGAGCTTCACCATATCCTTAACAACTTGGGAAAAACATGCTATTATTTTTCTTTATAGAATTTCTCCTGTTAGGCTGTGATGGTTGTCATCAGCAGTAACTCCTCTGAAGGCTTTGTCAAAAGAGTTGAAAAAATTGGAAAGGTGTGAATGAAGCTGTTTGCTGAATATAAAGAAAAGAACATTGAAGTACAATTCACACTCTTACTTCTCCTTCTATGCTTTCAGATGTTTGACATTTGAAAATTTTGCTTCTAGAAGAGATGCCCTATATAATTCTTACTTTAAGGAGCAAGTTGCTTTTATAATTTTTTTATTATTCTACCATTCAAGTATTTCCATTTAAATTAAATTCAATACCATTAAAAAAAAATCAAAAGTGCAGCCAGTATTCAATTCCTTGGCTAAATAATTTTAGAAAGCTTTGTGTTATTGAACCTACAAGGTTTTTCTGTAGTTTTAACTCTTTCTTTCTGTGATTTTTCCCATTAGTCACATAAGTGACTGCAATATAACAGACATTGAGGATAAAGAAGGACTGAATAGAACAATCCTTGGCCTCATGAAGTTGAGAATCTAGCAAGGGAGTCAAACAATTCAATCATTCAGAGACAATTTATTCAGTGTCTGGCCTAAGATGGGCACAACAAAACCCCAGCACAGAGGAATCATTTTAATGGGAGAGATAGATAATAGGTAAGCCAACTTTAAAAAAAAATCGTACTGGTTTTTCTTTAATAGTGATGCATATTTGAACTAAATAAGCACATTTTAATAAGAGCAGTGATTGAGAAGAGGTTTTGTAACTGAGTGGTCTGAAAGGGCCTCCCTGAAAAAGTCTGTTTTGAACAGATTTCTGAATAATATCAGCCAGGAAGCTGTGTAAAAATCTCAGGGATGGGTGATTTTTCCACTCAAAAAACTGTAAAGGCTCCGAAGTCACAATACAGCTGTAAGTTTCTCTAATAAAGTAACTTCTGACAAAGAATGAGAAGAAATAACTAACCCAGGTTTGAAAGAAAAGGGACAGACTTTCTATGGAATTCATATTTAATTAAAGCTCTAAAGGACAAAAATACAATAGAGCAAAATTCTGGTCACGCTGATATACCTAATGAAAGTTCATAAACAAGGTGTGGGTAGCAAAGATTGTGTGGGAATGTTGGTAAGAACAGTGGGGAAGAGTCATCCCTGAACATGTTCTTAAATAAAGCAATTCTTGTGTTGTTTTAAAGGGTAAATTGGAGTTTGCCTAAGTGATTAGAAAAGGATGCCTCAGCTTATGGAAGTTCAAAGCCATAAAAATGTGATAAACTACTGCAGATATTTTCATGTATATTTGTTGTTGCTTCTAGTAATGGTGATCTAAAAACTCCTACTTAAGACAACTAAAAATCCAGACAAAATAGCTTTTAAAATTAAAAATATCAGAATGATTATAAAAATTAAGTGTGGGATTACTGGGCCAAAATACGAAATACAATGAGAGCCTAGAGTTATATGCCCTGAAGCCATTTTAGCTATGAGAGCATTTGAAACTGCTAAAGCACACTGAGCTGTGTTGTTAATAGACTCTTGATACTAGAGAAACAAAAGTCATAATCCAGCAGCAATCAAATTTGAGGACTTTGGTACAACCCAAATTTAAGTTGAGATCCCCAAAGCACAAGGAGAAGCAGAAATAAGACTATAGCCTACCTTGCCTTCTGTGTAAACTGAGAAAGTCAATCACTGAATGTGGAGTTTGATTGTCTTGTAGAGTCTCAGATATAAGAGAAAATCCTGCCAAGGAGGACCATACCATTATTATAGCTCTTAATTATCCCTACTCAAGAAGAGTTTCAAATATAATGTCTTGAACATAGCAAAATGTAACAAAGCACACAAAGAAAAACCATTAACAAGATTTGATAGACAAAATGGGATTAAGTATGATGTTAAAATGATCAATAAAGATTGTAAAATGGCTTGAGTACTCTGCTCAAAGAAATGAGAGGGGAAGCAAATTGAACAAAAAACTGAAACTAAAAATGATATTGAGAAAGGTTTTATAAATGAACCAAATGGATACTCTAGAACTTTAAAGATATGACAGCTAATTTAAGATACCACAGGGGTGCCTAGGTGGCTCACTTAATTAAACCTCCAATTCTTTTTCCTTTTTTTTTTAACACCTTAATTTTATTTTATTTCTTTCATTTTGGCTCAGGTCATGATGTCAGGGTTGTGAAATAGAGCCCAGAGTTGGGCTCTGTGCTGAGCCTGGAGCCTGCTTAAGATTTTTTTCCCTTCTTTTTCTATCCCTCCCTGCGCTCTCACTTGCTCGCTCTCTCTTGCTTGCAAATAAATAGATAGATAGATAATAGACAAAGCAAAATAAAAGCAGATTATGAAAATAAATATAAAGATTTTGAAATGAAAACAAGTTCTAAATAAAATAGAGAAGACCTACACAGCTAAAAGTTCATTCAGAAAATCTACTATTAAAGAAGTCAGTATGACACAATGTTAAGATATCAAAAGATTTGAGCATGTACTTTACAGAAAGTGTAATCCAAATGGCCACTCATATATAAAAAATGTTTATCTTTATTATGAATCTGGAATTAAATTAAATTAAAAATGAATTAAAACTTAAAATGACATACTATTACACACTTACCATATTGGGCAACAGTAAAATTGTCTTGCAAGAATGTGAAAGAATGAAAGTGCCCATAATAAAAGCATTTGAGGTAAGTTGGACAATATTTAGAAAACTTAAAAACAAAAATAAAGATTTGGTCCATTTCTAGAAATACAACATGGAACTAAATGAATATTTTCACCAGGATATGCAAACAGATGATTATAGCTATTTCATTCATAACGGCAGATCAGTAGTGGTCTATTTGCACAATGTTACATTAAATAAGAGAGAATATTAACAAACTGGGAGGAGGGGCTAGGTTGTTATCAGAAACAGATCTTCTATGGTGCTGATTATGTTCTATTTCTCAAAATCTTTAAGTTAAAAAAGTTTTCAAATTTATATCTAGATAGATAGATGATAGATAGACAGATATCCCAGAAGCTGCAATGCTAGGCTAAGACCAGGCTTTAAAGGGCTTTTCTATACTCTACTAAATACTTGAAACCATTCATTATATCATAGCTCAGTGTTCAAATCTCCATTTGTTTCCTCAGTTTCCTAATATTTATCTTAAGGTGACCTGATCCAGACTTTTGATCACCTTTGTCTAAATATTTCTATTTTAACAAAGTCCTTTTTAACACTGAGAGACTAAAACTTAGAAAAATACTCTGATTGTTATCTCACTAGAGTGGAAAATATATAGTTACCCATTAACTAATGATATCCATGTCTACATTAGATCCATGACATTTTTAATTCTTGGGAGCTTTTGGTTAAATGAATTTTTAAGCTTCCTTTAAATGAAGCTTTAAGCCATCACCACATGAATAAAATTAAAGAACTAAATGAAAACAGGCCAAGTATTTACAGAGTAATAGAATGTGCAGTGGAAAGAGTACAATTCTGAAATCATAAAGCCTAAATTAGTGTGATGCATCTTTACTAGCCATGTAATCATAAACCAGTTATCTAAATGTGTTAGCCTCAGTTTTTTCACCCATGAAATGGTGATGATAATACTTATTATGCAGAGTTGTTGTGTGGATGTGATGAAGCATGGAGCATGAGAGTCTCATATTCCATGCTAAAATGATAGCAATTTTTATACTTATAATAATTCTAATAATAGTAATTAAATTGTTCAAAATGATAATATTCATTTATATTGAGGCATTGTATTGACTATTCATAGACACATTTACCAAAATAAATTTCATTTTACGTTACCCCCTCTGAGGATATGTATTCCCTAATTCAATATGAATCTCATTATGAATAATTATTATCATAATAAATATGCTGATTTTTCTTCTATTTATTTTTAGGGAAGTATCCTTTACTGTTGAACATAAAGAAACTTAAGCAAGTCTGTCTTATTCAAAATTTGCATGCTGCTTTCTTATGAAACTAGATTATAGAGTTGTATGAAATAAATTCATGCAGTTAAGACATTTATGTTTGGAAAGCTGGGTGGTCAGTTTAGTATTTCAAAAGAAGATTTTAAATTTAAACCTTAAAACTGAGCTCTTTCAGCCTTATTTATAGACCATCCTTCATGCTTCATAAGTACTCCTTCATTGTAAACTAAGTAATAGTTTTGTCACAGTGTATATATTGAAAATGGATTTTATATTCTATCATTTCAGAGTTAGTTGCAGTTTCTACTTCCTTACTTCTTTTTTTGAAAAATAGATTAATTCTACAAAAAGTTTTTGCCAGCTTTATTGAAAAAAAATCGACATATTATAATTTATAAATTTAAGAAATGATTTCTTATAACATTGCAAACTTTTAACATTGTGTAAATTTTGTACCATTTGATAAATCGGTATACATCTTTATTCCAATATAATCTACATAAAAATGTTAATACATCTACTATCTCATATAGTTGCCACTGTTTTTTATGCATGTATCGTAAGGAATTTTAAGATCTACTCTCTTAGCAACTTTTATGTATATAGTATAGTAGAGATAAACTTCAGAGGTCTTGTGGGTTTTGTTCCAGACTGCCTCAATAAAGTGATTATCTCAATAAACTAAGTCAAATTATTATTATTATTATTTTTGGTTTCCCAGTGCATATAAAAAATTATGTTTCCCAGTGCATATAAAAAATAAACACTATACTGTACTGTTCAAAAGCATTATGTTTTTAAAGAAAAACAATGTATATACCTTAAGTAAACTAGTTCTGAGTTTTCAGTGGGTCATAATTACTGATCACAGATCACCATAACAAATACAATAATAATGAAAAAACTTGAAATATTGCAAGAATTACCAACATGTGACAGAGAGACACAAAATGAACAAATGTTGTTAGAAAAATGGTGGCAGCAGACCTCTTTTATACAAGATTGCTATAAACTTTCAACTTGTAAGAATGTGATATATGCAAAGTTTAATAAAGGGAAGCACAATAAAAAAAGTATGTATATTTTATTAACTATGATCATCATGCTGTACATTAGATCCCCAGAACTTTTTCGTATTATAGTTGCAAGTTTGCACCCTTTGACCACCTTACTCCACCCCAGGTTCACCCCTTGTCAACTCAACTCTAAGTTTCCATTAGTTTGCCTTTTCCTCAGATTCTGTATGTAAGGGATATCATAATACATAAATTTAAAAAATATATAAAATCTTTGAAATATTTCACTTAGTATAACACCTTCAAGATCCATCCATGCTGTTGTAAATGGCAGTATTTCTTAATTTTTCATGGTTAAGTAGTATTCCATAGTATATATTTACCATACTTATTTTATTCATTCATCCATTAATGGATACTGAAGTTATTTCCATCTCTTGCTTAGAGTTAATAATGTGATAATAAACATAAGAGTGCAGATATGTCTTTGAACAATGACTTCGTTTCCTTTAGATATATCCCTAGAAGTGGGATTACTGAATCATATGGTAATGTTACTTTTAATAATATGAATAATCTCCATACTGTTTTCCATACAAATTTATATCCCTATCACAGTGCATAAGTTCCCCATTTTCCCCAATATTAACCAAAATTTGTTAGTTTCAATTTCTGGTAGTATATATTCTAATAGGTAGTCATATCTTGCTGTGTTTTTCAGAGGTAAACAACAACAACAACATCATAATGACTTTGCCCGGAGTTTTTTACGTTGAGCACTTTTTAATGCTCCTGTTGGTCATTTATATAACTTTTTTGAAAAAAAAAGTCTATTGAGATCCTTTTGATATTTTTTTAATTATATATTTTTTCTATTTGTATCTGTTGGTTATTAACCTCTTTTCAGATATAAGATTTGTAAGTATTTTCTTACATTCTGTGGATTGTGTTTTTATTCTCTCTCTCTCTTTTTTTTTGGCAATGCAGAAACTTTAGTTTGATGTAATACAATTTATTTATTTTTGCTTTTTTGCTTGTGTTTTTGGTCTGGTATCCAAAAAACTATTGGCAAGACCAATGTCAAGGAGAATTTTTCCTATGTTTTCCTTTAGGAAATATAGTTTCATGCATCACCTTTAAGTCTTTAATCTATTTCAAGTTAAGACTTATGAGTGATATGAGGTTCCAGTTTCATACTGTTTATGTGACTATTCAGTTTTAAATATCATTTATTGAACAGACTATCTTTACCCATTACATATGTTGGCCCCTGTCAAATATTAGGTGACTGTATGAAAGGATTTATTTCTGTTCTACTTGTTTATTGGTCTGTTTTTATGCCAGTATAGTTTATTGTTTTGAGCATGAGGGCTTTGTAGCATAGTTTCAAATCAAGAGTGTAATTTCTCTTCTTCATTCTTTCTCAGAACTGCTTTGATTATTTGTTGTCTTTTATGGTCTCATATAAATTTTAGGATTCTTTACTTACTTCTGTAAAAAATAATATTGGATTTTTTTAAGATTTTTTATTTATTTGACAGAGAGAGATGACAAGCAGGCAGAGAGGCAGGCAGACAGAGAAGAGGAAGCAGGCTTCCTGCTGAGCAGAGAGCCTGATGCGGGGCTCGATCCCAGGACCCTGGAATCATGACCTGAGCCGAAGGCAGCGGCTTAACCCACTGAGCCACCCTGGCGCCCCTAACATTGGATTTTTGATAGGAATTGGATTTACAGATGGTTTTCGGTAGTATGGACATTTTAACAATGCTAATTCTTACCATTCATAAATATGAGCTATCTTTCCATTTGTGTCTCCTTCAATTTCTTTATCAATGTCATAGTTCATGGAGTACAGATCTTTCATCTTCTTAGTTAAATCTATTCCTAAGTATTTTATTATTTTTGATGTTATTGTGAATTAGATTGTTTTCTTTATTTTTTCAGGTAGTTCATCATTAGAGTGTTAAAATGCTCCTGTCTTTTGCTTACTTTGGCTTACTTTGGATGATATGAAAAACAGGGAAGCATTCCATATTAAAAAAAATGAAACAAAACAAAATTCTTGTTTTTTATATATTGATCTTGTATTTGGCGGCTTTAGTAAATTTGTTTATTCAAATTTTTTTTGTGAAGTTTTTAGAATTTTTTTACATGTAAGTTCATGATATCCAAAAAAAGAAAATTTTACTTCTTCCTTTTTTTTTTTTTTGGAGTCTCTTATTTCTTTGTGTTCCTTGTTTCTCTGGCTAGGACATCCAGTACTATGTCAAATGAGAGTAGTGAAAGTGGACACACTTGTCTTTTTTCTGATCTTTAAGGGGAAAACTTTCAAACTTTTTTGATTGAATATGAGATTAGCTCTGGGCTTGCAATATGTGTTTTTTCTTTAATGGATTTTTTAAATTATTTTTTTAAAATTTTTTATAAACATATAATGTGTTTTTATCCCTAGGGGTACAGGTCTGTGAATCACCAGGTTTACACATTTCACAGCACTCACCATCACTCACCATAGCACCTGCCCTCCCCAATGTCCATACCCCCACCATCCTCTCCCAACACACCTCCCCTCAGCAACCCTCAGTCTGTTTTGTGAGATTCAGTCTTTTATGGTTTGTCTCCCTCCCAATCCCATCTTCTTTTATTTTTCTTTTCGTAGTCCCGAAACCGCCTATGTTGCATCTCTACTTCATCATATCAGGGAGATCATAGGATAGTTGTCTTTCTCAGATTGATTTATTTCGCCAAGCATAATACCCTCTAGTTCCATCCACGTCATCACAAATAGCAGGATTTCATTTCTTTTGATGGCTGCATAGTATCCCATTGTACATATATACCACATCTTATTTATTGATTCATCTGTTGAAGGACATTTAAGTTCTTTCCATAGTTTAACTATTGTGGACATTGCTGCTATAAACATTTGGGTGCATGTGCCCCTTCAGAATGCCACGTTTGTATCTTTAGGGTATATACCCAGTACTGCAATCACTGGGTCATAGGCTAGTTCTATTTTCAGCTTTTTGAGGCACCTCCACGCTGTTTTCCAGAGTGGTCGCACCAGCTTGCATTCCCACGTACAGTGTAGGAGGGTTGCCCTTTCTCCACATCCTCGCCAGCATCTGTCATTGACTGACTTGTTCATTTTAGCCATTCTGAAAGGTGTGAGGTGGTATCTCATTCTGGTTTTGATTTGTATTTCCCTGATGCCGAGTGATGTGGAGCATTTTTTCATGTGTCTGTTGGCCATTTGGATGTATTCTTTGCAGAAATGTCTGTTCATGTCCTCTGCCCATTTCTTCATTGGATTATTTGTTCTTAGGGTGTTGAGTTTGATAAGCTCTTTATAGATTTTGGATAGATACTGGCCCTTTATCTGGTATGTCATTTGGAAATATCTTCTCCCAGATAACTTCTGACAGTCATCTTTTGGCTTTGTTAACTGTTTCCTTTGCTGGGCAAAAGCTTTTTGATCTGATGAAATCCCAGTAGTTCATTCTTGCCCTTGCTTCCCTTGCCTTTGGCGATGTTCCTAGGAAGAAGTTGCTGCTGCTGAGGTCAAAGAGGTTGCTACCTGTTCTCTCCTCAAGGATTTTGATGGATTCCTTTCTCACATTATGCTTCTTCATCCATTTCCAGTCTATTTTCATGTATGGTGTAAGGAAATGGTCCAATTTCATTTTTCTGCATGTGGCTGTTCAATTTTCCCGACCCTAAGGCCAGGGGCTCCTTCTCTACTCTGGGGGCGGCGTGCTGTGCCTTCCCCCATGTGCTCAGGGGAGCGCGGTGACAGACATGTGCGACTATGCTTCTCTCTCAGACAGAGGGGATGCAAGGGAAAAGTATTTCGCTCCATGTGGGTATCTTCCACCGTGCTGCGGAGACTAGCTCAGGCAAGCAGCAGCAGCATCCACAAACCCAACTCTGATTTCCCAACGAATGCTGTGCTTTCCCAGGGGAGATGCCCAGGCAAAGAGGCTTTCGCTGTATGTGGGTTTCTCCCACCGCGAGACTGGGCTCAGGCAAGCAGCAGCAGCCCGCAGATCATTTCTCAGTGAATGCTGTGCTTTCGCAGAGGCTTTGGCTTGGAGCGAACAGCACTTCACCGCTGCTTCCTCAGCAAGGCTTCAGTTAGGGAAGAAGAGCTGCAGGAGAGCTGGTGCCTCTTGGGCCTTGCTTTCCCGGGCTCCATGTTCGCGTCCTGGGTTCACCCTGCCAGGCCGAACTAAGCAGACACAGCCACAACCGTGAAGTAGCGTGCATAGCCTAGGGTGGCACTCTATGCACACTACCATCTACCGGTTTAGGCATTGCTAGGCCTTTTACTCTAGCGCTCAGGTGGACTCGGGGACTAGGCCAGTGCTTTCCCCACCGGAAAGGAGAGGTGACAGGATCCCTGCACACTGCTCTGTGCACTGAATAGGGAGCTTTGGGGGACTGTCCAAACTCTTTCCCCTTAAACCCCATGCCTCCTCCAAGCTTCCACATCCTGGAGGAAGAAGGCATCTGATGGCCAGTTCTTTCTGGGAGTTGTTTCTCGAGTTCAGGGTGGGCGCCTGGTAGCAAGCCCATGTCTCCACCACGGACAGGTGGCCAAGGAGCTGCTGTCTCCTTGAGCCCAAAGGTCAGGACCGGCATGCTTTCTGCCCAGACTCCTTCCTCAGAGTGGAGCCCTTTCCCCTGCCCTAATCTACCCCTCGTGTCTCCTTAGCAGCCAGGCTTCCGTCGCTCTGCAGTGACAGACGTGTCCCTTTCCTTAAGGCTCTTTACACAGGTGCCACCGCGCTTCTCTCAGGCAGAGGGGATGCCCAGGCAAAGAGGATTTCGCTCCATGCGGGTTTAGTCCACCGTGCTGTGGAGACTAGCTGAGGCAAGCAGCAGGCAGCATCCCACAGACCCGACTCTGATTTCCCAAAGAATGCTGTGCTTTCCCAGAAGGGATGCCCCGGCAAAGAGTCTTTCACTCTATGCGGGTTTCTCCCATCGTGCAGCGAATACTAGGCTAAGGCAAGCAACAAAAGCAGCCCACAGAATCGACTTTGATTTCCCAGCGACTGCTCTGCTTTTGTAGAGGTTTTCAGCTTGGCGCGAATCGCACTTCGCTGCTGCTTCCTCAGCAAGGCTTTGGTCGTTCGCTCTATCGCAGCAGGGAAGAAGAGCCGCGGGAAGCTGGTGCCTCTTGGGCCTTCCTTTCCCGGGCTCCAAGTTCGCGCCCAGGGTTCACCTTGCTAAGCCAAACTAAGCAGACACAGTCACAGCCCTGCAGCAGCTTGCGTGGCCTAGCATGGCACTCTATGCCTATTACCATCTCCTGGGGTAGGTAAGGCTTTGCCTTTTGCTCTGGCACTCAGGCAGACTCGGGCTCTAGGCCAGTGCCTTCAGCACAGGAGAGAGGAGGCGACAGATTCTTTGTACACGGCCCGTGCACCGGGATGGGGAACTGTGGGGGACTGTCACCACTCCTTCCCCAGCACACGCCCTGCCACCCACAATGCTGCCACATCTTGGTGGAACACAGCATATGACTGCCCGTTTCTCCATGGGGTTGTTTCTGCGAGTTGTGGGTATGGCACCTGGGGGCAAGCCCGTCTGCCCTTCCACAGGTGGCCAATGGGATGCTGTCCCCTTGGGACCAGAGGCACAAGACAGGCCTGCCTTCTGCCCAGACTCCTTCCTCAGAGGATAGCACGAGCCCCTGCCCTAGTCGTCCCCTCATGTTTCCTTAGCAGCCAGGCTTCCTTCTCTCCGCACAGGGCGCGGGTGACACTTGTCTTGCTACCGGCCTGCTGTTCATGCCATGGCAGCCTATCCTGCTTCCCAAGCGTTTCCCGATCCCAAGGCCAAGGGTTCCTTCTCTTCCCCGGGGGCGGCAGGCTGTGCCTTCCCCAAATTTGCTCCTGGGGAGTGCGGTGACAGAAGTGTGCAACCACGCTTCTCTCTCAGGCAGAAGGGATGCTAGGGCAAAGAGTATTTCGCAGCATGCGGGTACCTTCACCGTGCTGTGGGGACTAGCTCAGGCAAGCAGCAGCAGCATCCGCAAACCCAACTCAGATTTCCCAACGAATGCTGTGATTTCCCAGGGTAGATGACAAGGCAAAGAGGCTTTCGCTGTATGCGGGTTTCCCCAGCCGCGAGACTGGGATCAGGGAAGCAGCAGTAGCCCACAGAACATTTCTCAGCGATGCTGTGCTTTCTCAGAGGCTTTGGCTTGGAGCGAATAGCACTTCGCCGCTGCTTCCTCAGCAAGGCTTCAGTCGTGTCAGGGAAGCAGAGCTGCGGGAGAGCTGGTGCCTTTTGGGCCTTGCTTTCCCGAACTCCATGTTCGCCTTCTGGGTTCACCCTGCCAGGCTGAATTAAGCAGACACAGCCACAACCCTGCAGTAGCGTGCGGAGCCTAGGTTTGCACCCTATGCACACTACCATCTCGCGGTGTAGGCATCGCTTGGCCTTTTACTCTGGCGCTCAGGTGTTCTCGCGGACTAGCCCAGTGCTTTCCCCACAGGAAAGGAGACGTGACAGGATCCCTGCACTGAATAGGGAGCTTTCGGGGACAGTCCTCACCCCATCCCCTTAAACCCCATGCCACATCCAAGCTTCCACATCCTGAAGGAAGACGGCATCTGACTCCCTGTTATTTCAGGGAGCTGTTTCTGCGAGTTCAGCATAGGCTCCTGGTGGCTAGCGCATGTCTGCCCCAGGGACAGGTGGCCAAGGAGCTGCTGTCTCCTTGGGCCCAGAGGCTCAGGACAGGCATGCTTTCTGCCCAGACTCCTTCCTAAGAGTGGAGCACGCGCCCTGCCCTACTCATCCCCTCCTCTCTCTGTAGCAGACAGGCTTCCGTCTCTCTGCACAGGGACCAGATGACACTTGTATTGCAACCGGCCGCTGTGCCTGCCAGGGCCGGCTCTCCTGTTTCGCAACCGTTTCCAGACCAGAAAGCCAACGGCTCCTGCTCTTCTCCCTGGGCAGCGTGCTGCACCTTCCACAGACATGCTCCTGGGGAGCGCAGTGATAGACGTGTCCCTTTCCTTAAGGCTCTTTCCACAGGCGCAACCCCGCTTCTCTCTCAGGCCGAGGGGTGCTAGGGCAAAGAGGATTTCGCTCCATGCGGGTATCTTCCACCGTGCTGCGGAGACTACCTCAGGCATTAAGCTGCAGCATCACACACATCCGATTCTGATTTCCCAATGAATGCTGTGCTTTCCCAGAGCGTATGCCCAGGCAAAGGGGTTTCGCTGTATGCGGGTTTCTCCCACCGCGAGACTGGGCTCAGGCAAGCAGCAGAAGAGACCGCAGAACCGACTCTGATTTCCCAGCGACTGCTATGCTTTCCCAGAGGTTTTCAACTTGGCGCGAACCGCACTACGCTACTGCTTCCTCAGCAAGGCTTTGGTTGTTCGCTCTGTCGCGGAAGGGAAGAAGAACAGCGGGAGAGCTGGTGTCTCGTGGGCCTTGCTTTCCCGGGCTCCAAGTTCACACCCGTGTTTCAACTTTCTAAGCCGAACTAAGCAGACACAGTCACAGCCCTGCAGCAGCTTTCGTGGCCTAGCATGGCACTCTATGCCTATTACCATCTCCTGGGGTAGGTAAGGCTTTGCCTTTTACTCCGGCTCTCAAGGAGACTCGGGGACTAGGCCAGTGCCTTCAGCACAGGAGAGAGGTGGCAATAGGATCCCTGCAAACGGCCCGTGCACTTGGATGGGGAACTGTGGGGGACAGTCTCCACTCCTTCCCCGGCACACCCCCTGCTACCCACATCGCTGCCACATCTTGGTGGAAGATGGCATCTGACTGCCCGTTTCTCCATGGGGTTGTTCCTGCGAGTTGCGGATATCGCACCTGGTGGCAAGCCCAAGTCTGCCCTTGGGACAGATGGCCAAGGAGATGCTGTCCCCTTGGGACAAGAGGCACAAGACAGGCCTGCCTTCTGCCCAGACTCCTTCCTCAGAGGATTGCACGCGCCCCTGCCCTAGTCGTCCCCTCATGTCTCCTTAGCATCCAGGCTTCCATCTCTCCGCACAGGGAGCGGGTGACACTTGTCTTGCTACCGGCCTGCTGTTCGTGATATGGCAGGCTATCCTGCTTCCCGAGCGTTTCCCGACCCCAAGGCCAAGGGCTCCTTCTCTTCTCCGGGGGCGGCTTGCTGTGCCTTCCCCACACTTGCTCCTGGGGAGCGCGGTGACAGAAATGTGCAACCACGCGTCTCTCTCAGGCTGAAGGGATGCTAGGGTAAAGAGGATTTCGCCCCATGCGGGTATCTTCCACCGTGCTGCGGGGACTAGCTCAGGCAAGCAGCAGCAGCATCCCCAAACCCAACTCAGATATTCTAACGAACGCTGTGCTTTCCCAGAAGAGATGCCCTGGCAAAGAGCCTTTCGCTGTATGCGGGTTTCTCCCACTGTGAGATTGGCTCAGACAACCAGCAGCAGCAGCCCACAGTACCGACTCTGATTTTCAGCGAATGTTGTGCTTTCACAGAGGCTTTGGGCTTGGAGCGAACCGCACTTCACTGCTGCTTCCTCAGCAAGGCTTCGTTCGCTTCAGGGAAGAAGAGCTATGGGAGAGCTGGTGCCTCTTGGGCCTTGCTTTCCTGGGCTCCAAGTTCGCGCCCAGGGTTCACCTTGTTAAGCCGAACTAAGCGGACACAGTCACAGCCCTGCAGCAGCTTGCGTGGCCTAGCATGGCACTCTATGCCTATTACCATCTCCTGGGGTAGGTAAGGCTTTGCCTTTTGCTCCGGCGCTCAGGCAGACTCGGGGTCTAGGCCAGTGCCTTCAGCACAGGAGAGAGGAGGCGACAGGATCCCTGCACACGGCCCGTGCACTTGGATGGGGAACTGTGGGGGACAGTCTCCACTCCTTCCCCGGCACACCCCCTGCCACCCACATCGCTGCCACATCTTGGTGGAAGACGGCATCTGACTGCCCATTTCTCCATTGGGTTGTTTCTGCGAGTTGCGGGTATGGCACCTGGTGGTAAGCCCAAGACTGCCCTTGAGACAGGTGGCCAAGGAGATGCTGTCCCCTCGGGACCAGAGGCACAAGACAGGCCTGCCTTCTGCCCAGACTCCTTCCTCAAAGGGGGCACGCGCCCCTGCCCTAGTCGTCCCCTCATGTCTCCTTAGCAGCCAGCCTCCATCTCTCCGCACAGGGAGCGGGTGAGACTTGTCTTGCTACCGGCCTCCTGTTCGTGCCATGGCAGGGTATCCTGCTTCCTGAGCATTTCCCGACCCCAAGGCCAAGGGCTCCTTCTCTTCTCCGGGGGCGGCGTGCTGCGCCTTCCCCACACTTGCTCCTGGGGAGCGCAGTGACACACGTGTGCAACCACGCTTCTCTCTCAGGCAGAAGGGATGCTAGGACAAAGAGTATTTCGCTCCATGCAGTTATCTTCCACCATCCTGCCGAGACTAGCTCAGGCATTCAGCTGCTGGATCCCACACATCCGATTCTGATTTCCCAACGAATGCTGTGCTTTCCCAGAGGAGATGCCCGGGCAAAGAGGCTTTCGCTGTATGCGGGTTTCTCCCACCGAGAGACTGGGCACAGGCAAGCAGCAGAAGAGCCCGCAGAACCGACTTCTGATTTCTCAGCAAATGCTGGGCTTTCGCAGAGGCTTTGGCTTGAAGCGAACAGCACTTCGCCGCTGCTTCCTCAGCAAGGCTTCAGTCGCGTCAGGAAAGAAGTGCTGCCGGAGAGCTGGTGCCTCTTGGGGCCTTGCTATCCCGGGCTCCAAGTTCACATCCTGGGTTCATTCTGCCAAGCTGAAATAAGCAGAAACAGCCTCGACACTGCAGCAGCGTGCATGGCCTAGGATGGCACTCTGCTCAAAATGCCATCTCTCAGCATAGGCACGGCCGGCCCTTTTGCTCTGGTGGACAGGGACTAGGCCAGTGCCTTCTCCTTCCTTGAGGAGACGTGAGAGGATCACTGCACACCGCCCGTGCCCTGGAATGTGAGTAATCGGTAAACATCCCTGTTTCCCCGCGACACCCCCTGCCTCTGCCAATGCTGCCACATCCTGGAGGAAGACAGCATCTGATTGCCCATTCCTCCAGGAGGTGTTTCTGCGAGTTCAGGGCTGGAAGCTTGGTGGCAAGCCCACGTCTGCCCTCTGGACAGGTGGCCAAGGAGATGCTTTCCACTTGGGACCAGAGGCACAGGAAAGGCCTTCCTTCTGCCCAGACTCCTTCTCAGATTGGAGCACGTTCCCTGGCCCAATCACCCCCTCATGTCTCCTTAGCAGCCAGGCTTCGTCTCTCTGCACAGGGAGTGGGTGACACTTGTCTTGCCACCGGCCCGCTGTTCCTGCCAGGGCCAGCTCTCCAGCTTCGCGACCATTTCCCGACCACAAGGCCAATGGCTCCTTCTCTTCTCCTGGGCAGCTTGCTGCACTTTCCCCAGACAGGCTCCTGGGGAGCCCAGTGACAGACATGTCCCCTTCCTTAAGGCTCTTTCCACAGGCGCAACCACGGTTCTCTCTCAGGCAGTGGGGATGCCCGGGCATAGAGGATTTCGCCCCATGCGGGTTTATTACACCGTGCTGTTGGGTCTTGCTCAGGCAAGCAGCAGCAGCATCCCACAGACCCGACTCTGATTTCCCAAAGAATGCTGTGCTTTCCCAGAGGAGATGCCCAGGCAAAGACCCTTTCGCTGTATGAGGGTTTCTCCCGCCGTGCTGCAAATACTAGGCTAAAACAAGCAGCAACAGCAGCCCACAAAAACGACTCTGATTTCCCAGCGACTGCTATGCTTTCACAGAGGTTTTCAGCTTGGCGCGAACGGCACTTCGCTGCTGCTTCCTCAGCAAGGCTTGGGGTGTTCGCTCTGTCGCATCAGGGAAGAAGAGCTGCGGGAGAGCTGGTCCCTCTTCGTCCTTGCTTTCCTGGGCTCTATGTTGGCACCCTGGGTTCACCCTGCCAGTCCGAACTAAGCAGACACAGCCACAACGCTGCAGCAGCGTGCGTGGCCTAGGATGGCACTCAATGCACACTACATTCTCCCAGTGTAGGCAATGCTTGGCCTTTTGCACAGGCCCTCAGGCGGACTCGTGGACAAGGCCAGTGCCTTCCCCACAGGAGAGGAGAGGCGACAGGATCCCTGAACACCGCCCGTTCACTGGAATGGGGAGCTTTGGGAGATTGTCCCCACTCCTTCCCCAGCAAACCCCCTGCCACCGAAAACGCTGTCACATCTTGGAGGAAGATGGCATCTGACTGCCCGTTTCTCGAGGGAGCTATTTCTGCGAGTTCCGGGTATGGCGCCTGGTAGCTAGCCCAAGTCGGCCCTACGGACAGGTGGTCAAGGAGATGCTGTCCCCTTGGGACCAGAGGCACAGGACAGGCCTGCCTTCTGCCCAGACTCCTTCCTCAGAGTGGAGCATGCATCCCTGCCCTAGTCATCCCCTCATGTCTCCTTAGGAACCAGGCTTTGTCTCTCTGCACAGGGAGCGGGTGACACTTGTCTTGCCACCGGCCTGCTGTTCCTGCCACGGCAGGCTATTCTGCTCCCTGACCTTTCCTGACCACAAGGCAAACGTATCCTTCTCTTCTCCTGGGGTGGCGTGCTGCCCCTTCCCCAGACATGCTCTTGGGGAGCGCAGTGACACACGTGTGCAACCACGCTTCTCTCTCAGATCTCAAATACACGACATAACCCTACACCTAAAGGAGATGGAGAAAGAACAACAAAGAAAGCCTAAACCCAGCAGGAGAAGAGGAATAATAAAGATCATAGCAGAAATCAATGAAATAGAAACAAATAAACAAACAAATAAAAACCACAAAAAACCAACAACAACAACAAAAAACAATAGAACAAATCAACGAAACTAGGAGCTGGTTCTTTGAAAGAATTAATAAGATTGATAAAACCCTTTCCAGACTTATCAAAAAGAAAAGAGAAAGAACCCAAATAAATAAATTAATGAATAAAAGAGGAGAGATCACAACCAACACCAAAGAAATACAAACAATTATAAGAACATACTATGAGCAACTCTAAGCCAACAAATTCAACAATCTGGAAGAAATGGATACATTCCTAGAGACATATAAACTACCACAACTGAACCAGGAAGAAATAGGAAACCTGAACAGACCCATAACCAGTACGGAGATTGAAACAGTCATCAAAAATCTCCAAACAAACAAAAGCCCCGGGCCAGATGGCTTCCCAGGGAAATTCTACCAAACATTTAAAGAAGAATTAATTCCTATTCTCATGATACTGTTCCAAAAAAATAGAAATGGAAGGAAAACTTCCAAACTCATTTTATGAGGCCAGCATCACCTTGATCCCAAAACTAGACAAGGATCCCATCAAAAAAGAGAACAGCAAACCAATATCCTTGATGAACACAGATGCGAAAATTCTCACCAAAATACTAGCCAATAGGATTCAACAGTACATTAAAAGGATTATTCACCACGACCAAGTGGGATTTATTCCAGGGCTACAAGGTTGGTTCAACATATGCAAATCAATCAATGTGATACAACGCATTAATAAAAAAAAGAACAAGAACCACATGATACTCTCTATAGATGCTGAAAAAGCATTTGGCAAAGTGCAGTGTCCCTTCCTGATTAAAACTCTTCAAAGTGTAGGGATAGAGGGCACATATTATCAATATTATCAAAGCCATCTATGAAAAACCCACTGCAAATATCATTCTCAATGGAGAAAAACTGAATACTTTTCCGCTGAGGTCAGGAACATGGCAGAGATGTCCGTTATCACCACTGCTATTCAATATCGTACTAGAAGTCCTAGCCTCAGCAATCAGACAACAAAAAGAAATTAAGGGCATCCAAATTTTGCCAAATTGGCATAAGAGAAGTCAAACTATCCCTGCTTGCAGACGATATGACACTGTATGTGGAAAACTTAAAGGACTCCACTCCAAATCTGCTATAACTTGTATAGGAATTCTGTAAAGTGTCAGAATATAAAATCAATGCACAGAAATTGGTCGCATTTTTTTTAAACCAACAAGACTGAAGAAATAGAAATTAAGGAGTGAATCCCATTTACAATTGCACTCAAAACCCTAAGATACCTAGGAATAAACCTAACCAAAGAGACAAAGAATCTATACTCAGAACTCTAAAGTGAGTACTCATGAAAGAAATTGAAGAAGACACAAAGAAATGGAAAAATGTTCCATTCTCCTGTATTGGAAGAACAAATATTGTGAAAATGTCTATGCTACCTAAAGCAATCTACACATTTAATGCAATCCCTATCAAAATCTCATCCATTTTTTTCAAAGAAATGGGACAAACCATCCTAAAATATATATGGAACCAGAAAATACCTCGAATAGCCAGAGGAATATTGAAAGAGAAAGCCAAAGTTGTTGGCATCACAATTCCAGACTTCAAGCTCTATTACAAAGTTGTCATCATCAAGATGGTAGGGAACTGTCCCCAAAACAGACATAGATCAATGGAACAGAATAGAGAGCCCAGAAATACACCCTCAACTCTATGGTCAACTAATCGTCAACAAAGCAGGAAAGAATGTCCTATGGAAAAGAGACAGCCTCTTCAACAAATGGTGTTGGGAAAATTGAACAGCCACATGCAGAAAAATGAAGTTGGACCATTTCCTTACACCATACATGAAAATAGACTGGAAATGGATGAAGAAGCATAATGTGAGAAAGGAATCCATCAAAATCCTTGAGGAGAGAACAGGCAGCAAACTCTTTGACCTCAGCAGCAGCAACTTCTTCCTAGGAACATCGCCAAAGGCAAGGGAAGCAAGGGCAAGAATGAACTCTTGGGATTTCATCAGATCAAAAAGCTTTTGCCCAGCAAAGGAAACAGTTAACAAAGCCAAAAGATGACTGTCAGAAGTTATCTGGGAGAAGATATTTCCAAATGACATACCAGATAAAGGGCCAGTATCTATCCAAAATCTATAAAGAGCTTATCAAACTCAACACCCTAAGAACAAATAATCTAATGAAGAAATGGGCAGAGGACATGAACAGACATTTCTGCAAAGAATACATCCAAATGGCCAACAGACACATGAAAAAATGCTCCACATCACTCGGCATCAGGGAAATACAAATCAAAACCAGAATGAGATACCACCTCACACCTTTCAGAATGGCTAAAATGAACAAGTCAGTCAATGACAGATGCTGGCGAGGATGTGGAGAAAGGGCAACCCTCCTACACTGTACGTGGGAATGCAAGCTGGTGCGACCACTCTGGAAAACAGCGTGGAGGTGCCTCAAAAAGCTGAAAATAGAACTAGCCTATGACCCAGTGATTGCAGTACTGGGTATATACCCTAAAGATACAAACGTGGCATTCTGAAGGGGCACATGCACCCAAATGTTTATAGCAGCAATGTCCACAATAGTTAAACTATGGAAAGAACCTAAATGTCCTTCAACAGATGAATCAATAAATAAGATGTGGTATATATGTACAATGGGATACTATGCAGCCATCAAAAGAAATGAAATCCTGCTATTTGTGATGACGTGGATGGAACTAGAGGGTATTATGCTTGGCGAAATAAATCAATCTGAGAAAGACAACTATCCTATGATCTCCCTGATATGATAAAGTGGAGATGCAACATAGGCGGTTTCGGGACTACGAAAAGAAAAATAAAAGAAGATGGGATTGGGAGGGAGACAAACCATAAAAGATTGAATCTCACAAAACAGACTGAGGGTTGCTGGGGGGAGGTGTGTTGGGAGAGGATGGTGGGGGTATGGACATTGGGGAGGGCAGGTGCTATGGTGAGTGATGGTGAGTGCTGTGAAATGTGTAAACCTGGTGATTCACAGACCTGTACCCCTAGGGATAAAAACACATTATATGTTTATAAAAAATTTATAAAAATAATTTAAAAAATCCATTAAAGAAAAAACACATATTGCAAGCCCAGAGCTAATCTCATATTCAATCAAAAAAGTTTGAAAGTTTTCCCCTTAAAGATCAGAAAAAAGACAAGTGTGTCCACTTTCACTACTCTCATTTGACATAGTACTGGATGTCCTAGCCAGAGAAACAAGGAACACAAAGAAATAAAAGACTCCAAAAAAAAAAAAAAAAGGAAGAAGTAAAATTTTCTTTTTTTGGATAACATGAACTTACATGTAAAAAAATCCTAAAAACTTCATAAAAAATTTTGAATAAACAAATTTAGTAAAGCTGTCAAATACAAGATCAATATATAGAAGACAAGAATTTTGTTTTGTTTCGTTTTTTTAATAGTTTTTAATGTCATCCTTGCTCAGTGATCACGTTAATCTTCTCTGCATCATTCCAATTTTAGTATATGTGCTGCCAAAGTAAGCACAAGACAGGAGCATTTTAACACTCTAATGATGAACTATCTGAAAAAATAAAGAAAACAATCTAATTCACACTAGCATCAAAACTAATATAATACTTAGGATAAGATTTAACTAAGACTATGAAAGATCTGTACCCCATAATCTATGACATTGATAAAGAAATTGAAAGAGACACAAATGGAAAGATAGCTCATATTTATGAATGGTAAGAATTAACATTGTTAAAATGTCCATACTACCGAAAACCATCTGTAAATTCAATTCCTATCAAAAATCCAATGTTAGGGGCACCTGGGTGGCTCAGTGGGTTAAGCTGCTGCCTTCGGCTCAGGTCATGATCCCAGGGTCCTGGGATCGAGCCCCGCATCATCCTCTCTGCTCAGCAGGAAGCTGCTACCTCTTCTCTCTCTGCCTGCCTCTCTGCCTGCTTCTCATCTCTCTTCTCAAATAAATAAATTGAGACCAGTCAGAATGGCTAAAATCAACGTCAGGAAATGACAGATGCTGGCGAGGATGTGGAGAAAGGGGAACCCTCCTACACTGTTGGTGGGAATGCAAGCTGGTGCAGCCACTCTGGAAAACAGCATGGAGGTTCCTCAGAATGTTGAAAATAGAACTGCCCTATGACCCAGCAATTGCACTATTGGGTATTTACCCTAAAGATACAAATGTAGTGATCCAAAGGGGCACATGCACCCGAATGTTTATAGCAGCAATGTCCACAATAGCCAAACTATGGAAAGATCCTAGATGTCCATCCACAGATGAATGGATCAAGAAGATGTGGTATATATACACAATGGAATACTATGCAGCCATCAAAAGAAATGAAATCTTGCCATTTGCGACAACATGGATGGAACTAGAGCATATCATGCTTAGCGAAATAAGTCAAGCAGAGAAAGACAACTATCATATGATCTCCCTGATATGAGGAAGTGGTGATACAACATGGAGGCTTAAGTGGGTAGGAGAAGAATAAATGAAACAAGATGGGATTGGGAGGGAGACAAACCATAAGTGACTCTTAATCTCACAAAAGAAACTGAGGGTTGCTGGGGGGAGGGGGTTTGGGAGAAGGGGGTGGGATTATGGACATTGGGGAGGGTATGTGCTTTGGTGAGTGCTGTGAAGTGTGTAAACCTGGTGATTCACAGACCTGTACCCCTGGGGATAAAAATATATGTTTATAAAAAATAAAAAGTCAAAGACTAAAAAAAAAAAAAAAAAGAATAAATTTAACCAATGAAGAAAATAAATAAATAAATAAATAATCTTTAAAAAAATCCAATATTGTGTTTTTACAGAAGTAAGTAAAGAATCCTAAAATTTATATGAGACCATAAAAGACAACAAATAATCAAAGCAGTTCTGAGAAAGAATGAAGAAGCGAAATTACACTCTTGATTTGAAACTATACTACAAAGCCCTCATGCTCAAAACAATAAACTATACTGGCATAAAAACAGACCAATAAACAAGTAGAACAGAATTGAGAGTCCAGAAATAAATCCTTTCATACAGTCACCTAATATTTGACAGGGGCCAACATATGTAATGGGTAAAGATAGTCTGTTCAGTAAATGATATTTAAAACTGAATAGTCACATAAACCAGCATGAAACTGGAACCTCATATCACTCATAAGTCTTAACTTGAAATAGATTAAAGACTTAAATGTGATGCATGAAACTACATTTCCTAAAGGAAAACATAGGAAAAATTCTCCTTGACATTGGTCTTGCCAATAGTTTTTTGGATACCAGACCAAAAACACAAGCAAAAATAAATAAATGGTATTACATCAAACTAAAGTTTCTGCATTGCCAAAAAAAAAGAAAAAGGGAATGAAAACACAATCCACAGAATGGAAGAAAATACTTACAAATCTTATATCTGAAAAGAGGTTAATAACTAACAGATACAAAAAGAAAAAAATATATAATTAAAAAAATAGCAAAAGGATCTCAATAGACTTTTTTTTTTTCAAAAAAGTTATATAAATGACCAACAGGAGCATTAAAAAGTGCTCAACGTAAAAAACTCAGGGCAAAGTCATTATGTTGTTGTTTTTGTTTACCTCTGAAATTACCTATTAGAATATATACTAACAAAAAATTAAAACTAACAAATTTTGATAAATATTGGGGAAAATGGGGAACTTATGCACTGTGATAGGGATATAAATTTGTATGGAAAACAGTATGGAGACTATTCATATTATTAAAAGTAAAATTACCATATGATTCAGTAATCCCACTTCTAGGTATATAGCTAAAGGAAACGAAGTCACTATTCGAAGACATCTCTGCACTCTTATGTTCATTATAAAATTATTAACTCTAAGCAAGAGATGGAAATAACTTCAGTATCCATTAATGGATGAATGAATAAAATAAGTATGGTAAATATATACTATGGAATACTACTTAACCATGAAAAATTAAGAAATACTGCCATTTACAATACCATGGATGGATCTTGAAGGTATTATACTAAGTAAAATATTTCAAAGATTTTATATATTTTTTAATTTATGTATTACGATATCCCTTACATACAGAATCTGAAGAAAAAGCAAACTAATGGAAACTTAGAGTTGAGTTGACAAGGGGTGAACCTGGGGTGGAATAAGGTGGTCAAAGGGTACAAACTTGCAACTATAATAGGAAAAAGTTCTGGGGATCTAATGTACAGCATGATGATCATAGTTAATAATATATACATACTTTTTTTTTGTTGTGCTTCCCTTTATTAAACTTTGCATATATCACATTCTTACAAGTTGAAAGTTTATAGCAATCTTGTATAAAATAGGTCTGCTGCCACCATTTTTCTAACACCATTTGTTCATTTTGTGTCTCTCTGTCACATGTTGGTAATTCTTCAATATTTCAAGTTTTTTTCATTATTATTGTATTTGTTATGGTGATCTGTGATCAGTAATTATGACCCACTGAAAACTCAGAACTAGTTTACTTAAGGTATATACATTGTTTTTCTTTAAAGACATAATGCTTTTGAACAGTACAGTATAGTGTTTATTTTTTATATGCACTGGGAAACATATTTTTTTATTTGCACTGGGAAACCAAAAAAAAATAATAATGATTTGACTTAGTTTATTGAAATAATCACTTTATTGAGGCGGTCTGGAACAAAACCCACAAGACCTCTGAAGTTTATCTCTACTGTACTATATACATAAAAGTTGCTAAGGGAGTAGATCTTAAAATTCCTTACCATACATGCATAAAAAACAGAGGCAACTATATGAGATAGTAGATGTATTAACATTTTTATGTAGATTATATTGCAATGCAGATGTATACCAATTTATCAAATGGTACAAAATTTACACAATGTTAAAAGTTTGCAGTGTTATAAGAAATCATTTCTTAAATTTTATGTCAATTATTTTTCAATAAAGCTGGAAATAACCTTTTGTAGAATTAATCTATTTTTCAAAAGAGGAAGTAAGGAAGTAGAAACTGCAACTAACTCTGAAATAATAGAATACAAAATCCATTTTAGTTATATACACTGTGACAAACACTATTAGTTAGTTTACAATGAAGGAATACTTATGAAGCATGAAGGATGGTCTATAAATAAGGCTGAAAGAGCTCAGTTTTAAGGTTTAAATTTAAAATCTTCTTTTGAAATACTAAACTGACCACCCAGTTTTCCAAACATAAATGTCTTAACTGCATGAATTTATTTCATACAACTCTATAATCTAGTTTCATAAGAAAGCAGCATGCAAATTTTGAATAAGACAGACTTGCTTAAGTTTCTTTATGTTCAACAGTAAAGGATACTTCCCTAAAAATAAATAGAAAAAAAATCAGCATATTTATTATGATAATTATTATTCATAATAAGATTCATATTGAATTAAGGAATATATAGCCTCAGAGGGGGTAAAGTAAAATGAAATTTATTTTGGTAAATGTGTCTATGAATAGTCAATACAATGCCTCAATATAAATGAATATTATCATTTTGAACAATTTAATTACTATTATTAGAATTATTATAAGTATAAAAATAGCTATCATTTTAGCATGGAATATGAGACTCTCATGCTCCATGCTTCATTACATCCACACAACAACTCTGCATAATAAGTATTATCATCACCATTTCATGGGTGAAAAAACTGAGGCTAACACATTTAGATAACTGGTTTATGATTACATGGCTAGTAAAGATGCATCACACTAATTTAGGCTTTATGATTTCAGAATTGTACTCTTTCCACTGCACATTCTATTACTCTGTAAATACTTGGCCTGTTTTCATTTAGTTCTTTAATTTTATTCATGTGGTGATGGCTTAAAGCTCCATTTAAAGGAAGCTTAAAAAAATTCATTTAACCAAAAGCTCCCAAGAATTAAAAATGTCATGGAGCTAATGTAGACATGGATATCATTAGTTAATGGGTAACCATATATTTTCCACTCTGGTGAGATAAAAATCAGAGTATTTTTCTAAGTTTTAGTCTCTCAGTGTTAAAAAGGACTTTGTTAAAATAGAAATATTTAGACAAAGGTGATCAAAAGTCTGCATCAGGTCACCTTAAGATAAATATTAGAAAACTGAGGAAACAAATGGAGATTCGAACACTGAGCTATGATATAATGAATGGTTTAAAGTATTTAGTAGAATATAGAAAAGCCCTTTAAAGCCTGGTCTTAGCCTAGCATTGCAGCTTCTGGGATATCTGTCTATCTATCATCTATCTATCTATCTATCTATCTATCTATTTATCTATCTATTTAGATATAAATTTGAAAATTTTTTAACTTAAAGATTTTGAGAAATAGAACATAATCAGCACCATAGAAGATCTGTTTATGATAACAACCTAGCCCCTTCTTCCAGTTTGTTAATATTCTCTCTTATTTAATGTAACATTGTGCAAATATACCACTACTGATCTGCCGTTATGAATGAAATAGCTATAATCATCTGTTTTCATATCCTGGTGAAAATATTCATTTAATTCAATGTTGTATTTCCAGGAATGGACCAAATTTTTTTTTAATTTTTAAGTTTTCTAAATATTGTCCAACCTACCTCAAATGTTTTTATTATGGGCACTGTCATTCTTTCACATTCTTGCAAGACATTTTTACTGTTTCCCAATATGGTAAGTGTGTAATAGTATGCCATTCTAGGTTTTAATTTATTTTTAATTTAATTTAATTTAATTCCAGATTCATAATAAAGATAAACAGTTCTTACCTATGAGTGGCCATTTGGATTACCCTTTCTGTAAAGTACATGCTCCAATCTTTTGATATCTTAACATTGTGTCATACTGACTTCTTTAATAGTAGATTTCCTGAATGAACTTTTAGCTGTGTAGGTCTTCTCTATTTTATTTTGAACTTGCTTTCATTTCAAAAACTTTATATTTATTTTCATAATCTGCTTTTATTTTGCTTTGTCTATTATCTATATATTTATTTATTTATTTGCAAGCAAGAGAGAGCGAGCGAGTGAGAGCGCAGGGAGGAATAGAAAAAGAAGGGAAAAGAATCTTAAGCAGGCTCCAGGCTCAGCACAGAGCCCAACTCTGGGCTCTATTTCACAACCCTGACATCATGACCTGAGCCAAAATGAAAGAAATAAAATAAAATTAAGGTGTTAAAAAAAAGGAAAAAGAATTGGAGGTTTAATTAAGTGAGCCACCCAGGCACCCCTGTGGTATCTTAAATTGGCTGTCATATCTTTAAAGTTCTAGAGTATCCATTTGGTTCATTTATAAAATCTTTCTCAATATCATTTTTTAGTTTCAGTTTTTTGTTCAATTTGCTTCCCCTCTCATTTCTTTGAGCAGAGTAATCAAGCCATTTTACAATATTTATTGATCATTTTAATATCATACTTAATCCCATTTTGTCTATCAAATCTTGTTAATGGTTTTTCTTTGTGTGCTTTGTTACATTTTGGTATGTTCAAGACATTATATTTGAAACTCTTATTGAGTAGGAATAATTAAGAGCTATAATAATGGTATGGTCCTCCTTGGCAGGATTTTCTCTTATATCTGAGACTCTACAAGACAATCATACTCCAAATTCAGTGGTTGACTTTCTCAGTTTACACAGAAGGCAAGGTAGGCTCTAGTCTTATTTCTGCTTCTCCTTGTGCTTTGGGGATCTCAACTTAAATTTGGGTTGTACCAAAGTCCTCAAATTTGATTGCTGCTGGATTTTGAATTTTTTTTCTCTAGTATCAAGTGTCTATTAAAAACACAGCTCAGTGTGTTTTAGCAGTTTCTAATGCTCTCATAGCTAAAATGGCTTCAGGGCATATATCTCTAGACTCTCATTGTGTTTCGTATTGGCCCAGTAATCCCTCACTTATTTTTATAATCATTCTGATATTTTTAACTTTAAAAGCTATGTTGTCTGGGGGCGCCTGGGTGGCTCAGTGGGTTAGGCCGCTGCCTTCGGCTCAGGTCATGATCTCAGGGTCCTGGGATCGAGTCCCGCATCGGGCTCTCTGCTCAGCAGGGAGCCTGCTTCCTCCTCTCTCTCTCTCTCTGCCTACTTGTAATCTCTCTCTGTCAAATAAATAAATAAAATCTTTAAAAAAAACTATTTTGTCTGGATTTTTTAAGTTGTCTTAAGTAGGAGTTTTTAGATCACCATTACTAGAAGCAACAACAAATATACATGAAAATATCTGCAGTAGTTTATCACATCTTTATGGCTTTGAACTTCCATAAGCTGAGGCATCCTTCTCTAATCATTTAGGCAAACTCCAAGTTACCCTTTAAAACAACACAAGAATTGCTTCATTTAAGAACATGTTCAGGGATGACTCTTCCCCACTGTCCTTACCAACATTCCCACACACTCTTTGCTACCCACACCTTGTTTATGAACTTTCATTAGGTATATCAGCGTGACCAGAATTTTGTTCTATTGTATTTTTGTCCTTTAGAGCTTTAATTAAATATGAATTCCATAGAAAGTCTGTCCCTTTTCTTTCAAACCTGGGTTAGTTATTTCTTCTCATTCTTTGTCAGAAGTTACTTTATTAGAGAAACTTACAGCTGTATTGTGACTTTGGAGCCTTTACAGTTTTTTGACTGGAAAAATCACCCATCCCTGAGATTTTTACACAGCTTCCTGGCTGATATTATTCAGAAATCTGTTCAAAACAGACTTTTTCAGGGAGGCCCTTTCGGACCACTCAGTTACAAAACCTCTTCTCAATCACTGCTCTTATTAAAATGTGCTTATTTAGTTCAAATATGCATCACTATTAAAGAAAAACCAGTACGATTTTTTTCTTTTAAAGTTGGCTTACCTATTATCTATCTCTCCCATTAAAATGATTCCTCTGGGCTGGGGTTTTGTTGTGCTCATCTTAGGCCAGGCACTCAATAAATTGTCTCTGAATGATTGAATTGTTTGACTCCCTTGCTAGATTCTCAACTTCATGAGGCCAAGGATTGTTCTATTCAGTCCTTTATCCTCAATGTCTGTTATATTGCAGTCACTTATGTGACTAATGGGAAAAATCACAGAAATAAAGAGTTAAAACTACAGAAAAACCCCGTAGGTTCAATAACACAAAGCTTTCTAAAATTATTTAGCCAAGGAATTGAATACTGGCTGCACTTTTGATTTTTTTTAAATGGTATTGAATTTAATTTAAATGGAAATACTTGAATGGTAGAATAATAAAAAAAAATTATAAAAGCAACTTGCTCCTTAAAGTAAGAATTATATAGGGCATCTCTTCTAGAAGCAAAATTTTCAAATGTCAAACATCTGAAAGCATAGAAGGAGAAGTAAGAGTGTGAATTGTACTTCAATGCTCTTTTCTTTATATTCAGAAAAAAGCTTCATTCACACCTTTCCAATTTTTTCAACTCTTTTGACAAAGCCTTCAGAGGAGTTACTGCTGATGACAACCATCACAGCCTAACAGGAGAAATTTTATGAAGAAAAATAATAGCGTGTTTTTCCCAAATTGTTAAGGATATGGTGAAGCTCTGTCGGATTCAAAGGAGGAATGTGCAATTCCATGCTATATATAATAATAACTTATTTTAATAGTGGCTTTGCAATTTTTCAGATATATCCATTTACTGAAAGCACTATCAAATAAACAAAAGCAAACAAATTAACAGGGGTTCGAGACAGGAATTATCTAATCTAAAAATAGCACATGTTCACAGAATACACAACACATATCCCAAGTACTACTATAGGTTTCAAGTAATAGTCAAAACAATAGTAAACATGATTCAGACCCTACCAGACAAATCATAAATGGGATCTTAACTGTAAATCCTTATCTTTAGATCAAAGCGGGTAATTGGGTGCTGAAGATACATTATAGAACTAATATGTTATAGAACTCCTCTGAAATGAGTCATTTATTCCATCACTTTTCCTGCACAGCTGCTGACCCATGTTTTGGTTCCTGGAAATAGCTGCTACCCTGTCATACTTCTTAAAAGCACATATATTGATAACTCTACTCATTCCTCCATTCCTCTGTGACTGTCATTGTGATAAAATGTGGAGTCAGCTGACTCACTTGTGGTGGTAATAAAGTAGATGAGTTTTCAAAGTATTTTGTTATTTCTAAAAATGCAAAAACCAAATTACATTGAAATATAAGTGGTGTTTCAGGGAGAGCTGTAGGATGTGGTTTCTTGTGTAATCCACAGAGATTAGCTCCAACACATATTTAAACTCTCCTCTAGGAGCAACCTTAGTGGTAAAGCAAGAAGATAAACAGATGTATACACACCCTGGCACAAAAGTATCACTTATGTTTGGCTTCCTAGTCTCCTCGTGTTACTTATTTATCTTAACTTCTCTCTGAAATCAGGGAACACAGAATCTCAATCAGTTGACATTTTTCTACTGAATTACCCAATAGTCTGATCATACCCCTAAGACTTTTTAAAATTATTTCACTCATAATCCCAAATCTGCTTTGCCTCCTCAGCTCAGTACACTGTAATTTGATTTCAAAATGAGGTGTTGTCAGTAATGCCACATTCATTAATCTATTTTACAATTCCATGTACTTATAACTATGAAGATATGTTAATAACATCCATTCCAATAAGCCACCCTAAATTTATTATCATGAAACAAGACCTCAAGAAAGAGAATTCAAAATCATCCATGTATTTGCAATTTATTGCAATAAAGCCTCTATCAATAGACTTCCCTGTGCACATGGTGGTCAAATTGCTGGTGAAAAACAGCCAGATCTATTACAAGCTTTCTCATGGCTTCTAGGTAACCCAAGTGAGCCTTTATTGATACTGGGAAGGGATAAAGCAGGGAAGGGATAAACAGTGATGTAAGAAGTGGCTGGAGAAAAGTAATGACTCTCATTACAGAGTGAGTATTTTAAAGCAAAAGAGCCTGTTGGGAATATTGTTTTATAAAATAGTGGTTTTTTTATTAACTTTTTAAAATTCAATTAGTTAACATATAGTGTACCATTAGTTTCAAATGTAGATTTCAGTTATTCATCCATAGCATATAATAGCTAATGCTCAGTACTTACTGTTATAGCTTCTTGAAAGCAGAATTTTAACCCACTGAGCCACCCAGGTGCCCTTGAAAGCAGACTTTTAGATCATATTTTCTGATTACTTCCATGAAGTACAACACTTTCCTGCTAGCAACCTTCAAAACATACTGTTTGTTAGAGGAATTTCTTTAATAATAAATAAATAGGAATTTATTTAAATTTATTTAAATATTGCACACTGTTTCATTGTTCATAAATAACGTGATGATATTATAGCCATTAGTTGGTAGCACTGATATATCACTTTCTTTTTACTTCTCAGTGCATTCTCTTTACACAAAATAGATATATATTTTAAAAGAATCTGAATCTGTGGCAAACTTTTAAAAACCCTATACAGTAAAGTTTATCATTTTAAGTAATCTCAATTATCTTCCTCAATTGTGATAGTATATCCTTCTATCTAGGCCAGATATTGTATGAGGGATTTGAAGAGACATACTTTTCTAAATTTCACTTTTCTCATCTGCAAAATGCTGATCATGATCCTACAATAAAATACACTTACTATTTTTTGATGAAAATTTATTTATTTATTTTAAGATTTTATTTATTTATCAGAGAGAGTGGGCGAGAGAGCAAGCACAGGCAGACAGAATGGCAGGCAGAGGCAGAGGGAGAAGCAGGCTCCCGGCCGAGCAAGGAGCCCAATTTGGGACTCGATCCCAGGATGCTGGGATCATGACCTGAGCCAAAGGCAGCTGCTTAACCAACTGAGCCACCCAGGCATCCCTTTTGATGAAAATTTAATCTGTATAAACAATATATTTGCTGTAATGCGTGGTTCATGGAAAACATCTTATTTAATTATAAGCAACAACAGTATTAGAAATTAAGTAAATGTGTCTATAATATTTAAAGTTTTAACACATAATTCCAGTGCTTTGCCTTATTTTCTCAAATCCCTTTACCACTTTCACTGACAGAGTCAAATGTACTTTTTCTACTAGTAGCCAGCTCTTTGTCTTTTGTCAGAAAGATGCCCTTGTGAATTATTTATAATAGAGATATTAGCAATAATAATAATAATAATAATAAATAGCAATGAAAATGTTAAAAAAAGTTTTCTTAACTAATTAGGGTTCTTAGACATCAATTAGAGGAACCACCTCTGGCAAGCAAATTAATCTGCAAGACATTCCCAGAATTAACAAGTCAGTCAGATACAGGGTTGTCCGTAGACTGAAAGGTGAAGCAAAAGGACTAGTTTTGGAAAATAGGTAAGGACACTGAAAAAAATGATCAAATTTTTGGGCAAAATAAATTCTTAGGTGTCCTTTCAATGGAGTCCTGGGCATTATGTAGCAGAAACTCTGGAGATTATCTCAATCCATTGGAGTCACCCTGTTTACTAGCTTGCTATTGACAAAGTTATTTACAAACTGTAGAGCAAGAGGTTATAATGTAGAAAACTGATGGTAATGCACAAGATTCTTGTTAACAATAATGCAAGTTAGTGATATTTCATTAGAAAACATAAATTCTATAACCCAAATTATGGGCCCAGAGCACTTCTGCTGCACAACTCTGCTTATATCCCAAATAACCATGTGAACTAGTTTTAATATCTGCTTCTTATTAATTTTTGAATAAAAATTCTTGACACAAGTATTTTATAATTGAGTGATAATCATGCATTTAATTTCTTGGAGAACAAAACACACTTTAGCGTAACTAGGTTCGTTCACAGAACCAGCCTTGATAACACACTTCTATATGTTAGAAATGATATAATAAATGTAGAATATTGGGCACTCATTTGGTATTCTTTGCCATGTTTTGCACTATCTAAAAAGAGATCAGTGAACTTGGACTGGAGTTAGTAGACATGGAAGAAAATACAATATTACAGAGAGGAATACTCTGTGGTCCACAACCTAAACGGGCTGGGATTCCCATCATTTGGATCCCTGTAGCTTTACAAAAGTCAATTAAATTTTTGTATCTCCTATTAAAGTTGATTCCCCAGTACTTTTCCAAACATCTCTTGTAAAGTATTGTTTCCCAGAAAAAAAGGGATTTTGCACATGTCTCTGCCTTTGTCTCTGGTCATGATCTCAGTCAGGATCCTGGGATCGAGCTCCATATCGGGCTTTTTGCTCATTAGGGAGTATACTTCTCAGTCTCTCTCTGCAGCTACCTCCCCCTGCCCCACTCATGCTCTCTCTCTCTCTCAAATAAATAAATACAATCTTTAATTTTTTAATTAAAAATAAGATAAATAAAATAAAATAAAAAGTCTGGTCTTACTGCCCCATTTAGCTCCTTTTTTTTTTTTTGAGTTGTATTTAAAGCAGCATGAGAGAACATGAGGCTCTCAAACTTAAAAAAAAAAGGAAAAAATTGAGTTTTGTTAGGATTTAAGATCTTGTCTGCTAGAAAAAACATTGGCTTTGTTAACATGTGAAAATTAACAAAAAATAATAAGATAGAATTCTAATAATTTTTGTAGAAATTAAAAATTTCCTCCAACACAATTACATACAGACCCATTAAGTAAATTCATTCCAATGTCCGAAACCAACCTTTTCTAATACTAATGCATCTGTGTAAACAGAGTCAACCCAAGGAATAAATAAATATTATTATTTTTTTCCTGTCTCTTCCACAGTCACATCTGGGTATATTGGTAGCAAGACAATTATCTATCTTATAAGACATGATATCATAAGGAAGGGTATTCTGTCCATTTGGAACAACTGAAAATCATTGTAATTTTATCTTGGTGCAGTAACTTGAGATGGCACAGTGTGGGTTATGAATATATTTTATTTTCTTTTTACTGGGAAGAAGAGATTATAGAGATATTGGTTATCCAAGAGAGACTGACAGGTGTTGATAGTTGCCAGGTCAATATCCATCTACTTTTTCCTTGAATCTCAGAAAGCACTGAGGGATTGACAACAAGGAAACTTAAAACAATATCAAATATTTTATTGTCTCTTTTCTATTTATATTGTAACCACATGACAAAGTATTAGTCGTACAATATATCATTCTCTTTACCTCTATCTTTCTGCCAGAAATGTGGGCTTAATAGTGAGAACTCCAACAGCAATTTTTGCAACTGTGAATAAAAAGCCATGAAAACCTCTAAGATAGTTCACTTCACTTTCTTAAGACGCTGAACCAACAGCAGAAAACACTCTCTGTAGTCTTCTTGTTAAATGAAAAAATATGGTTAAACCACTTTTGACAGTCTACTACCTACAGCAAAATGTAAATCTTAATTGAAATATGTCCTCTCAGCTGTGCTTAAGCAACTGAGTCCTGAGCTTTTCAGGTTTTCAGTCTGAAAGAGTACACCTCTGGTGCTCTGAAAGGGAAGAGAAAGGACACCCTGTTCTCCATATAAATTAAAGAAGAGAAATCTGTGCATTTAAGTGGGCCATATAAAATTTATCAAGCAATTATCTCCTAACTCCTTCCTATCCAAATTACCTGATATGCTCTCCCTACTCCTTTATTCCACGTTACTGCCTTTTCCAGGATTCTGTATCACATCACAACATGTCTTCTGTTATTTCCTTCTTGCAAGCTAGTTTTGTTTCTCCATCTAAAAAAATCAACAATCATTGTGTATTTCAATTCCCATTTTCCTCAAATGCATTGATTCTTCTTATCTATTACTCTTTTCTCATACTCAGTGTCTTTGTCTTTATGGGGTTTGTACTTTGCTTTTCCCCATCCTTTACTGCCACTATATAATCAAATCTAATAGCTTCTTAGAGAAAGTTAAAAATTCCTGCATAGCCACACGTGAACACAAAGTCACTGATTTTTAGAAAACCTATAAGATAGTCAGACATCCATTCAATTTCTTTTTTTTAAGATTTTATTTATTTATTTGACAGAGAGAGATGACAAGCAGGCAGAGAGGCAGGCAGAGAGAGAGGAGGAAGCAGGCTCCCTGCTGAGTAGAGAGCCCGACTTGGGGCTCGGTCCCAGGACCCTGGGATCATGACCTGAGCCAAAGACAGTGGCTTAACCCACTGAACCACCCAGGCGTCCCTCCATTCAATTTCTTAACTGAGTCTCAAATGCATCCTGAGTTCTAACCTAAACCTAAGTTCTACTTCTTACACGTTGTTCTATGACCAAATTCTTTTAGTTCAGTATTTTGTAACATTTAAATATTAATCAATTGATGCTTTGTCTGTGTATATCTATGAAAATAATTTGAATACTGTAGATTTATTGTTATATTTATAGATTTATAATCAAAGTTTCATCAGTTGAAGTTTTTGGAAATTTCAGATATAATGATTAACCTAAAATGATACTGCCTCAAATCCCTCTGATATCAAGGCCCAACACTTGATTATAGCCAAACCTGTGGTGGATAGTTCCATGGGAAATTGCAGTTACTTAACACTGATAGCATCTCATGTTCTCTCTCTCATTTTAGAATGTCTCCAACACAACCCAAAAGTGTAGGAGAGTTAATGTCCTCTGAGGACAGCTCTCAGTGAAGTGGAAATAAGAGCCATAGATAAAATGGTCAGTTTTCAGGTCTTCATGAGGACAACTTAAAGAAGTTTCTCAGGACCTTTCAGTAAAAGCAAGCCTTCATTTTCTATCCACAACAATTATATCAACAATGTACCTCTTTGACAAAGTTGTTTCTTCACTGTATCACTTTCCCATTCTTTTCTACCTTGGATAATCTCCCAGATAAACTAACAGTACTCAAATCCTTTCTCCTACTCTTTGCTCTCAGGATAAATGGAGCCAAAAGACTTAGATTAATATCAAGTTCTGAATGGGATCTTAGAGCTATTTCTGTCCAGATTTTCATAAACATAGGGACCTTTGAATTATCAGGCTATAAATAAGTTCTAAATGGAGGGGGCAAAAGCAAAAAGTAGAAATTTTTATGTTTGATTTTTAATCATGATTAAAAATAATGTTAGTACATTATAAATGTGTGGATCTTTGTAAAACAATGTCATAATGTAAGAAATAGGTTGCATAGTCCTTTTGAGAATATTAAACCAAGTGTTCAGGTGCCATCTAATTTCTTGTTTAATCCAGAACTTTGGTGTGCATTATCTTGAGGAATAGAATTTTGAAGTCCAGACAGACTAACAGAAAACTGACCCAAATGTGTGTGTTTATATTTCTGCTTTTGTTGTAAAAATCAAAGTGTGATTGCTGGTTTAAAATGGTAAAACTAATAATGTTCATGGACTCTATTATAAATTTTCTAATTGTATGGGAAGAATCCAAGAAACATATAATTAATTGATTTGCAAATCCTCAAAGAGCTACAGGATCAGGTAGTGGTATGTTCTGATTCAACAGCATCATAATGCAGCATTTTATAAGTGTGGCTAATGGATATTTTCATGAATGTTTGCTAGCTAGTCAGCCAATACAGAGAAATATTAGGTAGGGTAATTACTCACAGTTGTGTTTAATAAAATGAGAGAAAATTATCAAATGACACTAATAATAATAATCCTATAGCAGCTAAATAATTCAATGATAATTACAAGTATCAATCTAGCTTTCTTCCCTGATTATGACTCTTCTCTCCTTTATCATAATGGGAGTAGCAGATTGTCTGCAATGAATTGTGAAAACCCAGCAGTGACTTTGGCAGTGAAGGCCTCCCATCAATTTTGATAGGTTAAAATGATTCTGGATGGTCTTGAGCAAATGTGTCAATTTTTTTTCTGTGTGTGTAATAAAAGAAAGAAGCAATAGTAAATTCTTGCTGTTATTTCATGGAGCCAATAAAATCATACTGCCAACAAGAGGCTGTTGACACCGTAAGTGTGGTTAACTGTCTTGAAATACTAGGCCTCGAAATAAAATTCCAATATTTCACATAACCTCTTTTTTTTTTAAAGAAAAAAACAAAACAAAAAACAAAACAAAACAAAACAACTATACTGCTTACATTTAGGGCCCTGCTTTTGTGTAACTATTTTTGAACATGTCTACTGTAAGTGTATATATATATATTTTTTTTTCTGTGCAATAAATTCATTTAGAGATAAATTTGGATTGCAAATTATTTGGGGAGAGGCATGGTATTTGTGGCTAGTCTTACAAGTAAAAAGGACTAAAAGAAAGAAGAAAAACATTTTTTATTACAGCATATTTACATCTGTCCAAAGTACTTATTTACTATAGTACTGACTAATGTATAATACTGTACACAAAGAAAGAAGTTAAATGAGTTATAATTCAGTCGAAGTATAGCTGGCCATTTTAAAACTTACCACTGAATCTTTCTGGTATGAAATGTGATATCTGGCAATCTGGTCCAGTTCATTACATCAGGTCATTTGTATGTTCTTATTACCATTTTGATAACATAGCACATTTCATAACCCAGATATTTTACAATGGATCTATGATGCATGTATTTTCAAAAGTATAGACATACATGAAGCTATGAGGTAAAAAAAGATGAATGTCCGTAGTACCATATAGACTCAACAAATAAAAATGTCCAAGGCTCTGAGTGAGATTTATGAATATTGTATAAGATTAGGCCAACATGTGGTTTTGATATAAATCATCTGTTCTTAAATTAGAATTACAATCGTTGAGTACAGTGTTGAAAATGGCAGATAGATTTTAGCTATCTTTGCTCAGTAGGGAAAATGGAAAAATGTTTAGTTTGGTCAGATTTTCACTTAACTTCTGAAAAATCTTACGTTTGAGAGAACCCTTCTGAAATAAGAATCCTTAAAGACATAACCCCTTTGGCACAAGTTTTCAAGAAACTTGTTGGATGTTGTAGACAATTATATGGCACACGTACTGTTCTAGATGTTTCATGCCAATAATATGTAAGCCATACCAAGGCTACATATACATATAGAGATGTTCCTCAGCTTACAAGGGGGCTATGTACAGAGAAACACATAAAAAACTGAAAATGCATTTAATACCCCTAAACTATCAAATATCATAGCTTACCTTAAGCTTATTTCAACATACTCAGAACACTTACATTTGCCTGCATTTGGGCAAAATCATCTTAAGCAAAGCCTATTTTATAACAAAGTATCAAATATCATATGCAATTTATTAAATATTACACTAAAAAAAAGAAGAATGGTTATATATAGAATGGTTGTAAGAATATCAGGTGTTCACCCCTGTAAACTTCTAGCTGACTGGGAGCTGTGGCTCACTGCCCCTGCCAAGCATCACAAGATGGCACCATACCACATGTCACTGGCCCTTTTTATAAAGACCCAAATTCAAAATTCAAAGTACAGTTTCTACTGAATCACTTTCACTTTCACATCATTGCCAAATATATTGTAAATTGAATCATTGTAAATCAGTAGCCATCTTATTTGAAAGTTAAATCACAGTCACCCATATACACACAAAAAAAGGCCTTCATGTAGGGCCATCTATGTATCTCTAAACAACATAGCATGACCTATCAACAGCAAAAAATGGATGTGAAGGGGACAATTGCTTTGCGTCAGTACTCTGAGCAGTAACATACATGGCCTTACTCACCTAGCAGAACTCCAGAGCTAGCTGATGGCAAGGAATTTTACAAATGTTTCCTGAACAGCTTAAGCACTATTATTTTTTAAATTAGTGTGCATATCTGTTTTCTAAAGATATGTTAATTTATTTTATTGACTTATTACAAAACCAAATAATTTCCTCTTATTTAAGTGGCAGGTAAATAGAATTCTTTTTAATTTAAATCAAATGGCTTTTTAGGGAAAATATACTAAAAATTCTGAAACTTGTATTGCTTATGAATCTTTTATTGGAATCCTTGTCAAGTTGTATTTTTAAAGTATTTCCTAAATAATCTTCAATGAATTGAAAATATTTTTTGGATTTCATTCAAGGCTATTAACTCACAATTTCACTTTGTTAAATATAGTGCTAAACGGTCAACCAAAATGTTGTGTCTTTTTTTTTCCACTACCATATCCTCCATTTACTGACTGGATTCTCTCCCCAACTAGCACATATATACCATTGTCTATCTTTAGGATAAGTAAGGGTCATCTTTTGTCTTTATTCTATTCCTCGCATGCTTCTGAACTTGTTGAATTTTAATATAGCCACACCATAAGCATCACATATTTGATTCCCCTTTCAATAGTAAACAGTGCACAACCAGAGCATACCTTCAAAGCTATCAATGGACTTACTCTGCTATATTATTTTTGTATTTTTGTAAATTAAAATAATTAAATTATAGAACAACAGTTTCAGGTGGTAGGTGTTGTAAGTTTTACCCAAACTGACTTTTGTCAAACTCGTTTTTGTCATCATATATGACAAGTAGTTTTCTCACGTTTATTTTTAGAATATCCTTGTATAATGAATATTTACAATGATATCTAGTATAAAAATCTTGCAATTTATTTTAGAAACATTAAGATATTGAAAATCAATCTATTTCTTTGATTCATTAAAGACATTTTTGGCTTGTTTCCAGTACTTTCTTACTGGTTAAAAAATGAATTTGAAGTAGTCTGAATTTCATTATTATATGGCACTTTTCCTTTGATGAATACAAAGACGATATTCTATATTAGCTATCTGAGAAGAATTTGTTTTTTTAATTTTATTTATTTGTGAGTGAGAGAGAGCACAAGCAGGGGGAGCAGCAGGGTGAGGGAGAAGCAAACTCCCAGCTAAGCAGGGATTCTGTTGCAGAACTGAGTCCCAGGACCCTAAGATCATGACCTGAGCTAAAGGCTCAGGCGTTTAACTGACTGAGCCACCCAGGTGTCCCAATCTGAGAAGAGTTCTGTATGTTATTCCTATTAATATGCAGTTTAAAGTCTAGGTGATTAACTTAATATTTTAGTGGCTATGACATAGATAGCACTATGTTCCAGGCAGAGAGTAAGAAAGAAATATTAAATCAACCATATTCTATGCATTCTAAATGAAAATAATTAATCAATCATAATAAATCCTTCTATTGATGGAATATCAACTTATAAGCTTTCCTCCATATGAACAATGCCAAATACCAGAATAAAGGGTCATCTAATACAAATAAAGGATAGAATTAAAGAATTCTGGTAAGCCATTTAATTTTGAAAAATGGTGCTATATTGTTGCTGAGTTGTGGTTTTCAGTTACATAATATCTGATAAGTGTAGAAGTAACATGAGTGTTACGTGAGATGAGAAATGGTATATAATAAAGATATTTTTAAAAGTACAGATAAATACAAATTTGTAAACATAGCATTATGGAGGAATAAAAATAAATGATAGCTACACACTCTAAAGTGAATAAATCTTGGAAAGCTAATAGAGAAGTAAAACAAGGGCAGTGCAAAAAGTATAGTACATTTTTATGAAGTTCAAACAAATTCTGTGAAACCATAGATGGACTTAAAGATACTATTATGTATCAAATATTGTAAAAATTAATCAAGGAAATAGCAAACATAAAATAACCAAAGCATACAAACTTGGGTAGATACAATAGGTGTGATCATGTTCTACTTCAAAAAGAGATGAGTTAATAGATAAATTGAAGTAACTAGACTTTTTAATAGTCTAAAGTTAATAAAACTTTGCCTGTTATTTCTTAGTAATATAAAATATATGGTTTTCTAACAAAAACGTTTATCTTAAAAATATTTAAAAATAAATTTCAGGCTACTCATAAGGTTATATTTACTTTTCCACTGAAGGAAAAGCTGGTTGTTGTAGTTGTAGTTGTTTGTTTGTTTTAGTCTCCTCCTAGTTCTTATTATTATAATGTGGAATAAGGAATGTTAGATTGAAAAGTGAATTATTTTATAGACAAAATCATTACTTGATTCACCTCCTGGTACAGCAGATGGAACTCCTGAAAATATGCCCTTTTGCCTTACAGAAGAGTAACAGTTATGCTTACTTCTGAAACATGCTTGGTGGTGGCCCTAAATAGTGACATCATAGTAAACATTTTGAATATTTGCAATTAATTTTTATAGTCATAGGGCTCCAAAAGGCACTGCTGGTATCTTAGCAGGTATTTCAATAAAGCTAAAAGTTGCCTGACTGTTTAAAAATATTAACAAGGCACAAAACGGCAGAAGTATTGTCCTCAGATATTATTTTTTTCCATATGCTCCTGATTCCAGACATGACAAGTTATTTTTTTAAATTTTTTTATAAAAGATTTTATTTATTTATTTGACAGAGATCACAAGTAGGCAGAGTCAGGCAGAGAGAGAGGAAGAAGCAGGAACCCTGCTGAGCTGAGAGCTCAATGTGGGACTCGATCCAAGGATGCTGGGATCATGACCTGAGCCGAAGGCAGAGGCTTTAACCCACTGGGCCACCCAGGCGCCCCATGACAAGTTATTTTTGATAGATATATAAACAATGTATTTTCCAGTTATAAGAAAAATGGTTCTGCTATTTTTAACCTTTTTAAAAAATTCCATAATTTTTTAAATTAAAATTTTATTTTTTAATGTTTTAATTTTCTTTTCTTTTTTTAAAAAGATTTTATTTATTTATTTGAAAGACGGAGATCACAAGTAGGCAGAGAGGCAGGCAGAGAGAGAGAGAGAGGGAAGCAGGCTTCCTGCAGAGCAGGGAGCCCAATGCGGGGCTCGATACCAGGACCCTGAGATCATGACCCGAGCCAAAGGCAGCAGCCCAAACCACTGAGCCACCCAGGCGCCCCAATGTTTTACTGTTCAATATACTACTTAGAATATAAAACCTATTCCATTTGGTAAGATATTTACCATTTAAAAAATGGTAATTTTCTCATAGTGTGTTCCCCTCACATTGCTTTATTTTGAATAAAAAAATTTCACAATAAACATAACTGATGCTTTCCTTTTGATTGTGCCTCTGTTGGTCATACTGTATATGAGCCATGACAATTAGTTTTACAACATTTATTCATGTTTGTTGATATGTTTTATCATAACTAATTTTCCCTCCCTTATGTAGATTCCCGAGCTTTCAGACAGGTGGACACTTCAATAAACCAAACCCAAGGGATGTATCAAGTACTTCTTAGACATCTCTCAGATCCTTGAGGTCTCATTTTACCTAGGGATTTGCAAAAGGTTCTGCCAGAAGCACCACTGTGACAACTGATGACCATGGTCTATCTCCTGCTAAGCTCAAGAGGTCACTGGTTTCCAAGTTTATCTATACAATTAATGCATTCCAGCAAGTTCTTTGTTTTTTAATATTAACAAACTTACTTTAAAGTTTATATGAAAAGGCAAAGACTCACAATAGTCAACATAGTGTTTTAGGAGAACAAAGACTGAGGACTGACTTCAAAGTTTTCCATAATGATGGGGCGCCTGGGTGGCTCAGTGGGTTAAGCCTCTACCTTCGGCTCAGGTAATGATCCCAGGGGCCTGGGATCAAGTCCTGCATTGGGTTCTCTGCTCAGCAGGGAGCCTGCTTCTCCTCATCTCTCTCTGTCTGTCTCTCTGCCTATTTGTGATCCCTCTCTGTCAAATAAATAAATAAAATCTTTTTAAAAAAGTTGACCATAACGATAATTGTAAGCAAGATATTGTAATACCACAGAAAGACTAGATTAAAGGAACAGAACACATATTATCAATTATATTTTATATTTAATATAAAAGCAAAAGCAATACAAGAGAGCAAAATACAATCTTTTAAACAAATGGTTCTGGAGTAATGGTGAAGCTAAATGTAAAAATATAAAATAAAAATAAAATAAAATAATAAAATAAAATAAATCCAGGCAGATATCATACACTCTTCACAAAAATTAACTCAGATTGGATTATAAACCTAAACATGAAACACGTAGAAGGTAATATAGAAGAAAATTTAAATGACCTTGGTTTTGGAAATAACTTTAGCTACAAAAGCACAAGCACTGAATTTTAAAATGTCTACTCTGTGAAACATAATGCCAAGAGAATGAAAAGGCAAAGCACAGACTATGAGAAAAAATTTGCAAAATACACATCTGGCAAAGGACTGTTAATCAAAAATACACAAAGACCCCTTAAAACTCAACAATGGGGGAAAAACCTGATTAAAAATGAGCCAAAGACCTTAGCAGATACCTCACAAAAGAAAATATTACAGATGGCAAATAAGCATATAAAAAGATGCTTCACATCATAGGTCATCAGGAAAATGCAAATTAAAACAAATAAGAGACACCCGTACATACCCAGAATTCAGAACACTGACAACAGAACACGAAATGTTGGTGAGGATGTGGAGCAACAGGAATGTTCTTCCATGTCTATTGAGAATAAAGAATGGAAAACAACTTGGCAGTTTCTTACAAAACTAAACATATTCTTGCCAGATGATTCAGCAGTAGCAGTTCTTGGTATTTATCCAAAGAAGATGAAATCTATACCCACAAAGAGGTCTATAGTAGTTTTATTCATAACTGACAAAAGCTTGGAAGCAACCAGGATATCATTCCACAGTTGAAAGGTCAAATAAAGTATAGTACATGCAAACAATGAAATATTATTTAATGCTAGAGAAATGAATTACCAAGCCATGAAAAGATATGGATATAAGTATTTAATAAATATTAGATTTTAGGCTTCTACCAGTCTATCAATAGTATTAGTATATTTTAACAGTGAATGCTCAGCATTCATGAATTGACCTAATAAAATATTTTGGGTTCAATATTTTAAATACTTCAACCTCTATGATTATATTCCTAATAATTTTGAATTGGGGTAAATAAACCTTAACTTTTTGTAACTTGTTTCAATATGCAAAAGAGCTCAATAAAATTTTAGAAAATAAAAATTTACAAAAAAAAAGTTTAGTTTACTATTGCCAAATAATTTAAAACTTTATCTTATATTCAAATACATATATTTTTCTAAATTGATTTATATGCTACTAAAACCAAAAACTTTTAGTTATACTAGATTTCATATCATGCCATCAATGCCAGAAAGCCATCTGTCGATGACTTGTCTTAAATAGAGTTAAGATGGGCGTTATTACAATGCAAGATGGAAACAAAGATAGTATAACAATTGAGTGTTACATAACTTTTCTGTTTTGATCAAGTTACTAATCTACAAAAGGCTTTTATTGGTGACAGACTTGGGAATTTAACAAAACTTTTAAACTAGCATGTGCGACTCATTCCTAGAAAACAACACAATCAATAACACTTTATTTAGATTAAATCATGACTATTTCTCCATTTGAATAAAAAAGGTAGCAGCCCCAATAAGTTTATTGAACGTGAAAAGTTGAAATGCGGTAATGCTCCCAAGGAATCAAATGATCCAGTCATGAATTAGAAAAAAATGATATAAATACCAAAGTGTTTGTATAATTGTAATGTACAACTGCCCATTATCGTTCAATAGTGTAGGCTTGTACAAGAACTCTATAAAAGAACTCCACTTCTAATCTGTGGAAAATATGTTCCCTTTCTCCCTATATACAACTATTAAGCCATTCATTTAGCTTTTAAAATATCCACTTAATACAGGCTTTTTACTCATTTGAACCCGGCAGCAGGGTTCTATTCTTATTGCTTACATCTGAAGGATAGACTTCTAGCGTAAGAGGTAAAGCCCATGAAGGAGCCCAATAATAACAACAAAATACAGTTTAGTGATCCCTTACAATCTGTCAGCTACCTTTCTGAGAATACCTCAATTAATAAAACATATAAAATAGCTGACCACAAAGAGCTTACATTCTTTTGAAATATAATAGTGAAATAAACCAATAATAGAGGGGCGCTTCGGTGGCTCAGTCCATTGAGTGACTGCCTCTGGCTTGGGTCATGATCTCAGGGTCCTGGGATGTAACTCCCCAGCAGGCTTTCTAGGCAGTGGGGTGTTTTCTTCTTTCTCTGCGCACCCTCCCAATTCTCTCTCTCTCTGTCTCAAATAAGGAAATAAACCAGTAATAGAATAATGATTGATGGTTGATGGTGATAAGTGTTACAAAGAAATACAAGAAAGGTAAAAGCCATTGGAGAATGCTGGGATGAAAGTTAATTTATTTTGTGTTGGGTGGTTATATCTCATTTATGAGATGTTATTTGCACAAAGACCCAGGAAGTGAAGGAGGGTGTTATACAAATATTAAAGGAAAAGTTTGCTCTAGGCAGAGCAAGTAAGTATATAGACTTTGTGTGAACAGCTTGTCTGTTACTTTTGAGGAAAAGCAAGGAGGCCAATGAGGAGTTCATAGTGGTGGAGAGAGGAAGAACGTATTGATGTATGACCTTTGAGTACATTGAAACGCCTTCAGTTTTTATTTAATATGAAAGGGGAAGATACCAAAAGACTTTCAACAGCAGAATAAAATCATCTGACTTGATTTTTAGGTTAAGTTGCTGTACCAAAATAAATTTGCAGGGAGAAAGTAGTGCAGTATGTGTGGAAGTGGGGCTATCAATCAAGTCAATAATTCAGGAACATATGATGGTGTTTTTAGCATGCTGGGTGGTAATAGAAGTGGTGAGGTATGGTTTTTATTTTGTATCTATTTTGATGGTGAATATTCTGGTGAACAGGATGGGGTATGTGCAGGACAGACAATATCAACATTTATTTTACCTGCACAAACAGAAGGGTGGAGTCTTCATTCCCTGATATGGAGAGAACTCTGAGTTCAATTGTTCTTTGTCATTAAATGGCATAGTGATGATGAGGATTTAGTCAGACAGTGAAAGAGAACAGTAAGCATAGTGTTAAGCGGTAAGACATTATAATACATTTGAACAACAAAAAACGTTGTGTTGGATCATGTGTTTATGTGAGTAAATAAATAAATAAAGCTTCCTGGGTTTCTGATAGAGGTAAAGAAGACTAGTATATGATCCAAAGGGGCACGTGCACCAAATGTTTATAGAAGCAATATCCACAATAGCCAAACTATAGAAAGAACCTAGATGTCCATCAACAAATGAATGGTATATATATATATATATACGATGGAATACTATGCAGCCATCAAAAGAAATGAAATCTTGCCATTTGCGATGACATGGATGGAACTAGAGGGTATTATGCTTAGCAAAATAAGTCAACCGGAGAAAGACACTATAATATGATCTCTCTGATATGAGGAAATGGAGGTGCAATGTGGGTGCTTGGGGGACAGGAAAAGAGTAAATGAAACAAGATGGGATCAGGAGGGAGACAAACCATAAGAGACTCTTCATCTCACAAAACAAACTGAGAGTTGCCGGGGGGTGGGGAGGGTAGGGAGAGGGTGGTGGGGTTATGAACATTGGGGAGGGTATGTGCTGTGGTGAGTGCTGTGAAGTGTGTAAACCTGGCGATTCACAGACCTGTACCCCTGGGGCTAATAATACATTATATGTTAATTTTAAAAAAAAGAGGAAGAAGAAGACTACTATAAATCAAATGCTATGGTTTTCAGCAAAGAGTGTGTAATCAGGCATATTTTATTAAAGTAACCATGTAAAATGATGGTTGAAAATTGGAATAACAGAAAACATAAAAATTAGAGATTTTAAAAAGAGATCTGGGACAGTGTAGAGAATATAATCAATAATATTATAATAGTGTTATATGGTGACAGATGGTGGCTATATTTATAGTGATCATAGAATAATGTATGGATATTGAAAACCCGAAACCAATGTAACACTGAATATCACTATACTCAAATAAAAAAATAGAAAAAATAAAACATTTTATTTTAAAAAGATAAAAAGAGGGACAAGAATTTGTAAAGTGAATTTCAAAAAGCTTAAAGATGAGGCTAAGACATACTCTGAACCTTGAGGAAAACACCATTTTGAAAATTCTTCCCATTTTGAGAAAACTCAAATGAATCAATACCATAAAAGAACCCATTTTAACTGAGAGATGTAATGAATGCTCAAGAAATAATTTTATGACAGGATAATTCTTCCCTATGAAACTGCATACAGAAACCAGGGGAAACACCTGGAAGCAAAATAAACTATACTGAAAATAAGAATTAGGAAAAAGATAAATGATGAAAGATAAGAAAATTAGAACTGCGAGAGAGACCTAGTGAATAGAATTTTTAGCTTGTGGTTTAATGTTTTTGAGGATATTCTAGAGTTCATAACTGCCTTGAGACAGGCTGGTTGTAGGCAGTTTAGGTAGACCCCTAAGACAGGCCTACTTTGGGCAGGTGGTGTTGGAGGAGGCCATTGGGCTGGACAAAGACAAATCCAACCATTTGACTAAAGTGTCTGTGAAGATGTTGAAGTCAGATGCAACAGAGAAAGACCTGTCAAACCTAATCTCAGAAATGGAGATGATGAAGATGATTGGACAGCACAAGGACACCATCAACCTGCTGGGTTCTGCACACAGGATGGTCCTTCATACACTCTCACGGTATATGCCTCCAAAGACAACATACAGGAGTACCTGCAGGCCCAGAGGCCTCCTGACCTGGAGTACTGTTACAATATCAGCCACAATGCAGCAGAGCAACTCTCCTCCAAGGACCTGGTATCCTGTGCCTATCAGATAGCCTGAGGCATGGAGTACCTTGCCTCCAAGAAGTGCATACACCAAGATCTGGCCACCAGGGAAGTGCTGGTGACAAAGGACAACATGATGAAGATCTCAGACTTCAGCCTTGCCAGAGATATCACATCAGTTACTATAAAAAGACAACCAACAGTGGACTGCCTGTGAAGTGGATGGTCCCTAAGGCCATGTTTGACCAGAGCTACATCCACCAGAGTGATTTCTGGTCTTTTGGGGTGATCCTGTGCAAAATCTTCACTCTGGAAGCCTCCCATATCCTGGAGTGCCTGTGGAGGTGGTTTTCAAGCTGCTGAAGGAGTCATTTGATGGATAAGCCAATAAGTGCACCAGAGAGTTATACACAATAATGAGGGGTGGCTGGCACGTGGTTCCTTCAAGCTGCGGGTAGAAGACCTGGATCATACTGTGGCCTTGACCTCCAACCAGGAGTACCTGGACCTGTCCTTGGCCCTGGAACAATACTGTCTATGCTTTCCCAACACCTGAAGCTCCACCTGCTCCTCAGAGAAGAATTCCACCTTCTCTCATGTGCCGTTGCCCAGGGAGGCCTATCTGCCCTGACACCCAGCCCAGCTTGCCAATGGTGGACTCAAATGACTAGTACCCCTATTACTCCTGTCCAGATTCCGTCATAAGCTGTAACCCTTACCCCCCACCCTCCCTGCAAGACTCACTGCCTTCTCCTTTGTCCCTTTCCTACTGGCAGGAGCCAGCTGCCTACCTGAGGCCTTCACCCCTTGAAGTTCACCTCTCTTCCCCTTCCTCTTCCTCCTCCTTACAACCTGCTCATGAAAGAAAGGCACAGAGAGGCAGGTACTTGCTCATGGCTACTTCCTTCCCGCCCATATGTTGGACCAAGACCCCTCCCTGGCATCTGGTACTGCCTGGACGTCGAGGGAATGGGAGATGAGGCATGCCAGTGAAAGCTTTTGGAGCTTTCCTGTTTTGGTTTTGTCTGCTTAGCATAACATGTAAGACTGAGTTCTGGTGGCAGGGACCTAGTCCTTGGGGCTATAGCACTAGCGAGGGGAGGTCAACTGCTGTGGGCCTTGGCTAAGAGCAACCCCTGCTCCAGAGATATGGTGCCAAGGGCTTATTAATTTTGATACTAATTTGATTTGCTGACCAAATACCTGGTATCAAAATATGGGAAGGCAAAGGCTGAAAGCAGTGTTGTGACCATGGGGTCCAGCCCCAAACTATGAAGAAAACACAAAGTGTATAAATCTGAGTAAGTATATATTTACACACCTTTTTAAATAGGTTGTTATCAAAGATTTAATCAATGGGTAATATGCTCCTCGTGGCTGGGAAGCATCAGTTGCCATATATTAAAAACAAAGAAAAGAGGTGTCTGGGTGGCTTCCTCCATAAGTGTCCCTTCTTTTCAGATCATGCTCCCAGGGTCCTGGGACGGAGCCCCACATCAGGCTCTCTGCTCAGTGGGAAACCTGCTTCTCCTTTTCCCTCTGCCCTGCTTATAGTTCCTCTTCCTATCTCTCTGTCTCTCAAATAAATAAAATATTTAAAAAAAAGAAAGAAACAAAATGTTTTTAAAAGGTTTTTTTTTTTTTAATTTTCTAGGTGTGCCTGGATGACTCAGTTGTTTAAGCAGATGTTTGCCTTTGGCTGAGGTCATGATTCCAGTGTACAGGGATCTAGCCCTGCATGGGACTACTTGCACCCCAAGGAGCTTGCTTCTTCCTCTCTCTTTGCACGTGATTCCCCCCCCCTTGTGCGCTTCCACTCTCTCTCTCTCTCTTTCTCTCTCTTGCTGTCAATAAACAAAATAAAATCTTTTCCTAAATAAATAAATAAATAAATGTCTAAACCTACTTTCAGTTTAGGTCCCTTAACAAAAATTGCTACTGCTTCATTTAAAAACAAAAAGATAATTTAGAAATGTGCTTCCAGAGCTAAAAAGCTGTTTTGTTTTTTTTGTCAGGATTAAATATAGAAGTGCTTTAAAAAGTAAAAGAAAAAATATGCTATATTAACACTAATCACACTATAACTTTGGTGGTTATATCAAGACAATGAAAAGTGATTTTAAAGCAAATTTCATTATCAGACATAAAGATCAAGTCAGAAACACAGAAGAGTAAAAGGATGAATTCCTCAGGGAGTATAATAATTCTTGACTTTTAATACTTAATAACAGATTTGGGGATATATAGGGAAAAACTAAGAACAAAAATCGTAACTTCTACCTTAGAAGAGAAATGGAAAAAAATTTCAACACCTTTATTTTAAGATTATATAGACAAATGGTCATCAAATTGGTAAGATATGTAAGACTTGAACAAAATTATCAACTAACTAGATATGCTTGATATTACAGAACACTCCCAACAACCGCAGTCTACATATATCTTAAGCCATGATTTTCTTTGCAAAGGTCAACATTGGTAATGTTCTAGTCATTCCTCCGTGTACCAGGAAAGAAGTAGCACTTTCTTGAAAGACACAGCTATCAAAGCTCCATTGAGAAACCGTAAAGATGGAGAAGGGATTTGCAAATTATTTATCTGATAATGGACATCTACTCTGATTATTAAAAAATGAAAAAAATAAAAAACCTTACTAATAACCAAAAAGAGTATCCAATTTTACATGTGAAGAAAATTATTGCAGAGACATGTCACCAAAAGGATATGGATGGCTTATAAGCACATGACAAATTTCTCAACATTTAGACATTAAAGAAATACAAATTAAAATCATAATGAGACATGCTTACATATCTATTAGAATGGCTAAAATTATAAAGGCTAATTGTACTTCGTCTGAGCTAGATTGAGAAGCAACAAAAAATCTAAACTGTTGTTGGCATATATCATGATACCACCACTTTGGAAAATATCTGCCATATAATAGGTTCAGTAGACAATTTGTAAATTTCAGAAAAAAATAATGTTGAGAGTATACTGAATTTCAGAAGTCATTTCAATATTTTTTTCCAAAAAATAAACTATGTAAAACATACCTTAAATTTACTTTCAAAATATTTTATAGCATATAATGGACAATATACATAAGCCTTAAAGAAACAATCATATAAATAACCATTTCATACCTACTTAAAAATTGCATAATACCACACTCCTAGATCCTCTCTGAATGCTCTAAAATAACTCTTCAAAGGAAATACATTTTTAAAAATAGCAGATTTTTTTGGCAAATAATTTAATAAATAAAAGTTTCATTCATCTATGTAGATCATAATAAATGTTTTTAATAAGCATGAAATTATAACTCGGAAGTGTTCTAAAATGAAACCACCTGCGAAGGGTGAGAGAACAAAAATAAACATCATTTTTCCAAATAAGAGGAATTTATTACCTTTGAATCAAAGCATGTGGATTTGTTCAAACTGGCAATAAAGGAATATGGAAACACAATCCATAGAAAGTCATATTTTAGATTTCTAAAAGACTTCAAAGTGAAGAGTATACATTTTTTAAATGTTACATAATGCTACATAATGACAAGATGACAGGTTGTGACAAATAGCATTTTAAAAGCTCTACTCATAATGGAACGGAAGGTGTCATTTCCCTATATTTTTATATATGTCATTAATTTACTATATCTGGATACAACATATTACCAAACAGATGTTCATCAAAGACTAAATCATTTTTAATGGAACATAATAATTTGAACCTACATCTATTAATCATTTTTTTCGATCAAACATTTATAGTCTCGCTAAACATTTTATCAGTTGTCGACAAAATTAAAAAACAATAGGATAAAAAGTCGTGTTTGGAAAAGTAGATTTTCTTTGAAATTTGCATTTAAATGAAAATATTTGCTGATATTTTTAAAACTTTAAATGTAATTTTATATATATCTAACCTATCAAATGATATAAAATTTTTGGAGACTTAATATAGTTTGGGGCACATAGTAAGCTATAATCAATTTTTTTGTTGATCCAAGTGTTCTTGTATTATTTTTCTTAATTATTCTAGTACCACAATTTATAGTTCTAAGATTTTTCCACCCCCCCATTTTAATATCTCTTAAGGTGGCACTCACCTTGCACTTGATGACATATCCTAGTTTAACTGACAGCATTTCTCTTTCTTAGTCGAACATAAACTATAGTGCATCTTACCCTTGATGAAAGCTAGGATGCAATTAAATACTCTATTATGGTTACGATTCTGATATTTGAAATCCTCCGGTAGCTCCCTGTGCCCTCAGAGTGTAGTACCTCACCTCCTCGCCATAGTACACAAACCATCTCACCCCCAGTGTTAACCCCGGGGCTCAGCCTCCATCCCCAGGTGATGCTGCCAGATCAGCTGTCGGTTGTCATGAACTTGCTGTAGTTTGCCCAATGCACTGTGCTGGCTCCTGACACTTTGAAACTTGACACACTCATCCTCATTCTTCGCTTGGACCTTATCTATCACCTCCCCTGAAAATCTGTTCCTAAGTGGCTTTTCCAAGCTCCAACATACCCTTGGCAGTCTATTATCTCCCTGTGGTAAAGCCTGTCACACTGCACCATGGACATGCCCATTGTACCCCTGAGAAGAGAAAAGGGACAGTGAGGGCCCCCCAGCATTTGCAGCTATAGTGCAGAGCCCCATGCCTGGCTTGCAGGAAAGGCCAGATCATGAAGACAAACGGAGATCTTCCTCTGACTAAAACCAGCTCTTCTTTGCCTACCGCAGGATCTGGATCAATAAAGAGCAGCCAGTTATTATTGCTGTTTGTCTAGGGATTTTTTCCCCATATATTTCCCAGGTCTTTACTCTTTTTATAGCACTTTAATTCAGGCTTCAACCACTTCCTAGTCAGATCAGGTGAAATCATTTTCCTTCCCATACCCTGTATGTATTTCACACCTAGTAATTCTTTTTTTAAAGATCTTATTTACCCATTTGACAGACAGATCACAAGTAGGTAGAGAGGCAGGCAGAGAGAGAGGGGGGAGGCAGGCTCCCCGCTGAGCAGAGAGCCCAATGTGGGGCTCCATCCCAGGACCCTGAAATCATGACCTGAGCCGAAGGCAGAGGCCTAAACCATTGAGCCACGCAGGAGACCCCATATCTGGTAATTTTTTTAAAAAAGATTTTATGTATTTATTTGACAGAGAGAGAGAGATCAAGTAGGCAGGCAGGCAGAGAGAGAGGAAGCAGGCTCCCCGCTGAGCAGACAGCCCGGTGCGGGGCTCGATCCCATGACCCTGAGATCATGACCTGAACCAAAGTCAGAGGCTTAACCCACGGAGCCATCCAGGTTCCCCCATATCTGGTAATTTTTAATCAACGTGGATTTGCTGCATCAAATAGTTCCTTCTTCAAATATAAATATACAAGTCACTCGCATGTCTTAGGAGAATTTCATGCCTTTGGTTGCAAACTTGAAATCTTGGCCATTGGTTTTGATTTTTGATTTTTGTTTTGGTTTGATTTGGTTCGGGTTTTGTAATTTTAAAAAGGCCTCCAGCCCTTGGCTCTGTCTGACCTGATTGCTTTCAGCTGTTTCTGCAACAAAATCGTCCAGGCAGCGAAAACTCTCATTGTTTACAGTGGCGCCCCCTTCTGAACACTTTGTTAATAAAAAGCTTTTTTTTTTTTTTTTTTTTTTTGGCTATGATAAATGTGGAACAACAATGAGGTATTTCAAAGAGGTGAACCACAGATAAATTTCTCTAAGGGTGGGGTGAGGGTTACTCAAAAAGGAACTTGACAAGGCTTTTAAAGATATCGACAATCATTATAACATAATGTGACTGATTTTTACCGAGCTCTTAACTGGGCAAACACTTGTTGGCTTCCAAGAAAGACTAACATAGTTGAGATGGTTCTAGCGGCCTTCTAGCAAAGGGTCTCATGAGGCAGGGATTCTAGCCACTGGCTGTGCAAGGCATGAGGCCTGTGAGTGATTTTATTTTTTCCTCTGCAGAATGGGTCTTTCTACATTCCAGGTCCTTTCTACCCCAATAAATAATGCGGCAATTCTCTCAGTGAGGTGTACTTTTGGTTTAAACAGCCAACTGTCTCTTAAAAAGGACTTTTGTTTAAATTCCTTAAAAAAAAGTATTTTTAAAAAAAATCTTTTTTTTAATTTTTTGTTTTTTAATCCCATATGTTTACTCTGATCGTGGAACTTTGTCATTATGACCTTCTCAGCTGATTAAAATATTCATCATCAGCACCTACTGCTCTCCTCTCCTGGTGGTCTCTCCAGAAGGGGACTTCTCTAGCTCTTCTAGCAGGAGATGGGCACTTCCCCTCTACCCCTGTTGCCGGACCAGCCTTACCTATCCTGCAGGGTCAGGTCGTTCTGGACTTTTATCTGTTGTTCTCTTCTGAGTGGTTAGTTTTTCATAGATACCGTGCTTTCCTTTTGTCAGGATTTACCCTGGACTATCAAAACCCTTTTCTTGTGCCAGTGAAGCCTAAGAAACAGTCGTGATGAGAGAACCAGGAACTCGAACAGATCATATTTATCCTGAATGTTCTGTCCAAAATGAAAAATACATTTCTGAGGAGCCTCAAGATCTCTGAGAAGGGAAGTTTCACCAACTCTGTCATGTAGGGGCATCAATTCCGATTCTGTGTCAATTTTCCTACTTTCCCAGCTAATAATTCTCTACCTCATAAAACCCAATCTCAACCGTTTCCTCTTTCAAAGGCAGTTGCTCTTAGAGTCTTCACATGGCACCTGGGGCCTGCTGGTCGTTGGCTACTGCGCTCTGTACTTTGGGTCTAACAGCTGCACGGCATCAAGATGAGAACGTCTCTTGTTCTAAGACTTAATATAGTTTGGGGCACATGGTAAGCAATAATCACTTTTTTAGTTGATCCAAGTGTTCGAACTTTTCTTAATTATTCTAGTACCACAATTTACTTTTCTAAGATTTGCCCCCCCCCATTTTAATATCTCTTAAGGTGGCACTCACCTTGCACTTGATGACATATCCTAGTTTAACTGACAGCATTTCTCTTTCTTAGTCGAACATAAACTATAGTGCATCTTACACTTGATGAAAGCTAGGATGCAATTAAATACACTATTATGGTTACGATTCTGATATTTGAAATCCTCCAGTAGCTCCCTGTGCCCCCACATTGTAGTACCTCACCTCCACGGCATAGTATACAAACCATCTCACCCCAAGTGTTAACCCCGGGGCTCAGCCTCCATCCCCAGGTGATGCTGCCAGATCAGCTGTCGGTTGTCATGAACTTGCTTTAGTTTCCCGAATGCACTGTGCTGGCTCCTGACACTTTGAAACTTGGCACACTCATCCTCATTCTTCGCTTTGCCCTTGTCTATCACCTCCCCTGAAAATCTGTTCCAAGGTGGCTTTTCCCAGCTCCAACCTACCCTTGGCAGTCTATTATCTCCCTGTGGTAAAGCCTGTCACACTGCACCATGGACATGCTCGTTGTCCCCCTGAGAAGAGAAAAGGGACAGTGAGGGCCCCCCAGCATTTGCAGTTATAGTGCAGAGCCCCATGCCTGGCTTGCAGGAAATGCCAGATCATGAAGACAAACAGAGATCATCCTCTGACTAAAACCAGCTCTTCTTTGCCTACCGCAGGATCTGGATCAATAAAGAGCAGCCAGTTATTATTGCTGTTTTTCTAGGGATATTTCCCCCATATATTTCAGGGGTTTCTGGTTAGCCCCAGAGGGCAATGTTTTTTCTTCTGGAGGGCAGGCAGAGGGCTGCATTGTAGTTCTGGAATTGCCAATCTGGAGGGCCTGTGGGCCAGGAGTTGAGGACAGAAGTCTGAGAACACAAGCAACCTTAGGGTCTGGGCAAGGGCATGGCAGGTACGCTCTGCAGATGAAACAAGATCTCGTGCATCTGAAATCAGGTGAAGATCTGACGAACGCTCAGGTTGGAGTTTTTGTCCCTTATGGCCCTCTTCATGAAGAGGTGGTGGATCACAAGGCCATGGAATTTTTCCCACGATGGGAGTTGTGAGAGCTCCAAACTGTAAAGATTCTTCTGCAGGGCGATTGAGACCTGTTGGTTGGCTCCAGGACTTCCCATACGGATCGATTCCAAGTAGGGTTCTAAGGATGGATAGCTGGGAAGCTCTACTCTCATTCCTCTTGTGTCCTAGTGACAAGACAGGTTAGATCTGCTGGATATGGGGGAGAAAATGAGAGGGTTGAGTTGAAATGGACTCTCTTGTGGATGGGTCCTAATGTGGGTTTGTGTCCATGGAGAACTTGGAATGAGGCAGTGGCACAGGGTCCCTGAAGGGTTCTCCTAACCAGAGGCTTTGACTCAGCTCCAACGTGCAAGATTCCCACGTGGAGACGAGATTTCTTCTGATGGGTGCCTCAAGAAACAGCCATATGCTGCTATTGGAATCCAGGTCTCTGAGGAGAGATGCCTGGACAACAAAGCAATGGATCCGATTAGGATCTAGGGGTCTGCTCATTGCAATTTACCTCTGGGGACATCTGTCCACGGGTCTAAGTGCAGGTAGATGCTCAGCTGGTGTCAGACCGCCCTTGTTTTTCCTGGGCAGTCAACACTATTGGGATGGCCCCGGGCACTTTGGAGGTTTATCATCCTATTTCTAGGTTTGTGGCCAATGGAATGGGCAGAATTCCCAGGTACAGTCCTCAGGTTTGGCTCCAAGAACCTGTGCCTGTAGGTTTTGTGGGCCAGGGCTGTGGGGACAGTTGTCTGAAAACACAAACTCGGCTTAGGTTTCGGGTCGTAGGTATTGCAGGACTGATCTACAGACAGTGAGGAGAACTCTTCAGGATATGAACAAGGGGGCGAGTGTGAGACGCTTGCTCAAGATTTTGTCTCTGGATATTGTGTCACTGATGGCCGTGGAATGTCCGGGTGGCCTCATGGGCCATGGACGAATCTTCCTCTCTGGGCATTTGGCCCGATCCGAAGAGTTTGGGGTTATTCTTTGAGATGGGAGGAGTTGGTTTTGTTTTGTTTTTACCTCAGGTGTCCCACCAAAAGAGAGTTTCCAGAGCAGAGCCCTGGGGAGGGGCGAGGGGACAACCAGAAAGCTGGTTAAATCTTGGGGCCTAGGGGCATGGCAAGCCCATTATGACGTCTAATGGTCCAGCCACTGAGAGGACTTACTAGAGGACAGGACTCACGCTGAGGGTCACAATGCGTGTTTTTGCCCTCTTCGTACTTAAGCATTGGCGGGGCATAATGGTGTCAGGGTCAGGGTCAGTGTCAGCGTTTGGGTTAGGGTTTGGGGCAGGCTCACAGTCAGTGTCAGGGTCAGGGTTAGTGGTTGCTGTTAGGGTTAGCCCCGCTCCTGGGTCATGGACCCATCCGTTCAGGGTCTCAGGATAAACCCTGGGCAGAAGGGTGTAGACCCTCCACCCGATCCCACTTAACCAGCCTTAAACTGGTGTGTGAACATAACATGCCCACCAGACATCTAAACCCTCATCAGCCTGATCCTGCTTGGGGCATCTCCTCCCACGATGGCATGGCAAGGTCCTCTTTACACACAGACACACAGACACCCAGAGGCACACACACACACACACGCACACACACACACACACACACACACAGAAACGGGGAAGAGACCTAGGGCTACACCCGTGGATCAGAAGGTGTGGAACTCTCTGACTCTGAGCCCCCTGGTGTCACCTTTTGTTTTTATTAGCCAAAGGGTCTGAGGCATTGGGGAAACATGATATGACCTGAAGGGAGGCGACGTGTCTGGCGGGCGAGCTCTCTTCTCCCTGCATCCTCTCGGCTTCAGTACAGCAGAAGAACATGTCGCTTCCTTTAGGATGTGCCTAGAAATGAGCTGGGCAGGGGGTTTTTCTCTGTAATGGGGTGCCTGGATACGTGGGTTCCAATTCCGTTGGGCTCTGTCGTCAGGGAAGTGAGGTCACCACTGCCTGGGGGCTCCTTACCAAACTTCCTGCTGTACCAGAGCTCCCTGAGCCACCGGTGCGCAAGCTGCTCAGGCTCACACTCCACTCAATGCAGTGCCCATCCAGTGACCCCCATTCAGACTCCACCCAGCCCTTGGGAGGCCTGGGTGCAGCTGTTGTCCCCGCTAGAGGCAACAGAGCTGGGTTTAGACTAGGTTAGTGTTAGGGTTAGGGTTTAGAAAGACTTAGGGTCAGGGTTAGGTTTAGACGTCGTTGGGGTCAGGGTTAGCGTAAAGCTTAGGGTAGGGGTCAGGGTTAGGGTTAGGTTTAGGGTCAGGCTCACAGTAGGGTCACGGTTAGCGTAACGGTCAGAGTCAGGGTCAGGGTCAGTGTTAGGGTGACGGTTAGGTTTAGGGTCAGGTTCAGGGTCATGGTCAGATTTAGGGTCAGGTTCAAGTTTTGGTTTGGGGGCAAGGTTCATGTCAGGGTCAGGGTTAGGTTTGGGACAGGTCTAGTGTCAGGGTTAGGGTCAGGGTCAGGGTTAGGTTCATGGTTATGGTAAGGTCAGCTTTATGTTTAGGATCTGTTTTATGAGTAGGTTCAGAATCAGGGTTAGCTTTAGGGTTACGATTCTGTTCAGAATCTTGGATTGGGTCAGAGTTAGGTGTACATTCAGGGTTAGGGTCAGTTTTAAGGTCAAAGCCAGGGTCAGGTTTAAGGTTAAGGTCTGACATAGGCAAAGTTCAGAGATAGGGTTATGATCAGGGTCAGGTAGAGGGTCAGGATTATTGTTAAAGTGGGGTTAGGGTTAGGGCTAGGTAGGTTGAGGGTTAGGGTTAGACCAGGTTAGGGTCAGTGTCAGTGATAATGTTAGGGGTTAGTTTTAGGGTTAGGTTCAGCGTTAGGTTTCGGGTCAGGGCCCGTGTTAGTGTCAGGGTCAGGGTTACGTTTAGGGTTAGAGTTAGGGTCAGGCTCACAGTCAGGGTCAGGTTCAGTGTTCAGGTCAGGGTCAGGTCACTGTTAGGGTCAGGGTTAGATTTATGGTCATGGTCTAGGTCAGGGTCAGGGTGAAGTCTTGGGCCAGTGTGGTTTACGGTCTGGATCAGGTATTGGTTTAAAGTCCTCATTCAGGTCAGTGACAGGGTTATGTAGTGGTCAGTGTTAGGGTCATGGTTAGGTTTAGGCTCAGGGCCAGGGTCACATATAGGGTCAGGGTCTGGTATAGGCAAAGTTCAGGGTTAGGGTTATGATCATAGTCAGGTATAGGGTCAGGGTTATTGTTAAAGTTAGGGTTAGTGTTAGGGTTAGTGTTTGGTTGACGTTTAGGGTTAGAGCTTGTTAGGATCAGGGTCTGTGGTAGGGTTAGTGGTTAGTGTTAGGGTTGGGACCAGCGATAGGATTCGGGGGAGGGCCTGTGTTAGTGTCAGGGTCAGGGTTACATTTAGGGTTAGTGTTAGGGTCAGACTCACAGTCAGGGTCAGGTTTAGTGTTCAGGTCAGGGTCGGCGTCACTGTTAGCGTCAGGGTTAGATTTATGGTCATGGTCTGGGTGAGGGTCATGGTGAAGTTTAGCGCCAGTGTCAGGTTTAGGGTCAGGTATAGGTATTGGTTTAAAGTCCACATTCGGGTCAGGGACAGGATTGTGTAGCCGTCAGTGTTAGTGTCATGGTTAGGATAAGGATCAGGGTCAGGGTCAGGTGAAGGTCAGGGCCAGGGTCAGGTTTAGGGTCAGGCTTTGGGAAAGGTCAATGTTCGGTTCAGTGTCACAGTTAGGTTTGTCGGTAGCGTTTGGGATTGGGGTTAGAGTTAGAGTTAGAAGTAGGGTTATGGTTAGGGTTAGGGTTAGACAGCGTAAGGTCAGGGTTAGGGCTTGGTTTAGGGTAGGGGTTAGTGTTAGGGTCAGGGTCAGCGTTAGGTTTAGGTTCAGGGTCCGTATTAGGGTCATGGTTAGAGATACCTTTAGGTTTAGGGTTAGGGTCAGGCTCACAATCACAGTCATGGGTAGGGTTAGGGTCAGGGTTATGTCAGCGTCAGGTTAGGATTAGAGTCATGGTCAGGGTCATGGTTAGTTATGAGTCTTGGTTACAGTAATATCAATGTTAGGTTTAGGTTCAGGGTCCACATCAGGGTCAGTGTCAGGCTTAGGTTTAGGTTTAGGGTTCCGGTCAGCATCACAGATAGGGTCAGGGTCAGGGTCAAGGTTTGGGTTAGGGTTTGGGGCAGGCTCACAGTCAGTGTCAGGGTCAGGGTTAGTGGTTACTGTTAGGGTTAGCCCCGCTCCTGGGTCATGGACCCATCCGTTCAGGGTCTCAGGATAAACCCTGGGCAGAAGGGTGTAGACCCTCCACCCGATCCCCCTTAACCAGCCTTAAACCGGGGTGTGAACATAACTTGCCCACCAGACATCTAAACCCTCATCAGCCTGATCCTGCTTGGGGCATCTCCACCCACGATGGCATGGCCAGGTCCTCTTTACACACAGACACACAGACACCCAGAGGCACACACACACACACACACACACACACACACTCACACACAGATGGGGAGGAGACCTAGGGCTACACCCGTGGATCAGAAGGTGTGGGACTCTCTGACTCTGAGCCCCTGGTGTCACCTTTTGATTTTATTAGCCAAAGGGTCTGAGGCATTGGGGAAACATGATATGACCTGAAGGGAGGCGATGTGTCTGGCGGGCGAGCTCTCTTCTCCCTGCATCCTCTCGGCTTCAGTACAGCAGAAGAACATGTCGCTTCCTTTAGGATGTGCCTAGAAATGAGCTGGGCAGGGGGTTTTTCTCTGTAATGGGGTGCCTGGATACGTGGGTTCCAATTCCGTTGGGCTCTGTCGTCAGGGAAGTGAGGTCACCACTGCCTGGGGGCTCCTTACCAAACTTCCTGCTGTACCAGAGCTCCCTGAGCCACCGGTGCGCAAGCTGCTCAGGCTCACACTCCACTCAATGCAGTGCCCATCCAGTGACCCCCATTCAGACTCCACCCAGCCCTTGGGAGGCCTGGGTGCAGCTGTTGTCCCCGCTAGAGGCAACAGAGCTGGGTTTAGACTAGGTTAGTGTTAGGGTTAGGGTTTAGAAAGACTTAGGATCAGGGTTAGGGTTAGACGTCCTTGGGGTCAGGGTTAGCATAAGGCTTAGGGTAGGGGTCAGGGTTAGGGTTAGGTTCATGGTTAGGTTTAGGGTCAGGCTCACAGTAGGGTCAGGGTTAGCGTTATGGTCAGAGTCAGTGTCAGGGTCAGTGTTAGGGTGACGGTTAGGTTTAGGGTCAGGTTCAGGGTCATGGTCAGATTTAGGGTCAGGTTCAAGTTTTGGTTTGGGGGCAAGGTTCATGTCAGGGTTAGGGTTAGGTTTTGGACAGGTTTAGTGTCAGGGTTAGGGTCAGGGTCAGGGTTAGGTTCATGCTTATGGTAATTTCAGCTTTATGTTTAGGTTCTGTTTTATGAGTAGGTTCAAGATCAGGGTTAGCTTTAGGGTTAAGATTCTGTTTAGGATCACGGATTGGGTAGGAGTTAGATTTACATTCAGGGTTAGGGTCAGTGTTAAGGTCAAGGCCAGGGTCAGGCTCACAGTCACGGTCAGGGTTAGGTCAGCGTCAGGAATAGGATTAGGGTCAGGGTAAGGGTCATGGTTAGGTATGTGTCATGGTTACGGTAATGTCAGAGTTAGGTTTAGGTTCAGGGTCCACATCAGGGTCAGTGTCAGGCTTAGTTTTAGGTTTACAGTTCAGGTCAGGATCACAGTCAGGGTCAGGGTCATGGTCGGGTCAGGGCTTGGGTTAGGGTTTCGGGCAGGCTCACAGTCAGTGTCAGGGTCAGGGTTAGTGGTTACTGTTAGGGTTAGCCCCGCTCCTTGGTCATGGTCCCATTCCTTCAGGGTCTCAGGATAAACCCTGGGCAGAAGGGTGTAGACCCTACACCCGATCCCTGTTAACCAGACTAAACTGGGGTGTGAACATGACTTGCCCACCAGACACCTAAACCCTCATCAGCCTGATCCTTCTTGGGGCATCTCCACTCATGATGGCATGGTCGGGTCCTCTTTTACACACAGACACACAGACACCCAGAGGCACACACGCACACACACACACACACACACACACACACAGACGGGGAGGAGACCTAGGACTACACCCGTGTTGATCAGAAGGTGTGGGACTCTATGACTCTGAGCCCCCTGGTGTCACCTTTTGTTTTGATTAGCCAAAGGGCCTGAGGCATTGGGGAAACCTGATATGACCTGCCAGGGAGGGGACGCGTCTGGCAGGCGAGCTCTCTTCTCCCTGCATCCTCTCGGCTTCAGTACAGCAGAAGAACATGTCGCTTCCTTTAGAATGTGCCTAGAAATGAGCTGGGCAGGGGTTTTTTCTCTGTAATGGGGTGCCTGGATACGTGGGTTCCAATTCCGTTGGGCTCTGTCGTCAGGGAATTGAGGTCTCCACTGCCTGGGGGCCTCTTACGAACTTCCTGCTGCACCAGAGCTCCCTGAGCCGCCGATCCCCAAGCTGCTCAAGACTCACACTCCACTCAATGCAGTGCCCATCCAGTGACCCCCATACAGCCTCCCCCAAGCCCTGGGAGGCCTGGCTGCAGCTGTTGTCCCAGCTGGAGGGAACAGAGCTGGGTTTAGACTAGGTTAGTGTTAGGGTTAGGGTTAAGAAAGACTTAGGGTCAGGGTTAGGGTTAGACGTCATTGGGGCCAGGGTTGGTGTAAGGCTTAGGGAAGGTTTCAGGGTTAGGTTTAGGTTCATGGTTAGGTTTAGGGTCAGGCTCACAGTAGGGTCAGGGTTAGCGTTATGGTCTGAGTAGGGTCAGGGTCAGTGTTAGGGTGACGTTAAGGTTTAGGGTCAGGTTCAGGGTCATGGTCAGATTTAGATTCAGGTTCAAGTTTAGGTTTGGGGGCACGGTTCATGTCAGGGTCAGGGTTAGGTTTGGGACAGGTTTAGTGTCAGGGTTAGGGTCCGGGTCTGGGTTAGGTTCATGGTTATGTAAGGTCAGCTTTATGTTTAGGTTCTGTTTTATGCATAGGTTCAGGATCAGGGTTAGCTTTTGGGTTACGATTCTGTTCAGGATCATGGATTCGGTCAGAGTTAGGTTTACAGTCAGGGTTAGGGTCAGTTTTAAGGTCAAGGCCAGGGTCAGGTTTAAGGTTAAGGTCTGACATAGGCAAAGTTCAGAGTTAGGGTTATGATCAGGGTCAGGGAGAGGGTCAGGATTATTGTTAACGTGGGGTTAGGGTTAGGGTTAGAGGTAGGTTGAGGGTTAGGGTTAGACCGGGTTCTGGTCAGTGTCAGCGATAATGTTAGGGGTTAGATTTAGGGTTAGGTTCAGCGTTAGGTTTCGGGTCAGGGCCCGTGTTAGTGTCAGGGTCAGGGTTACGTTTAGGGTTAGAGTTAGGGTCAGGCTCACATTCAGTGTCAGGGTTAGTGATAGGGTCAGTGTCAGGGTCACTTTTAGGGTCAGGGTTAGGTTTATGGTCTTTGCCTGGGTCAGGTCAGGGTGAAGGCTTGGGCCAGTGTCAGGTTTACGGTCAGGATCAGGTATTGGTTTAAAGTCCACTTTCGGGTCAGTGACAGGGTTATTTAGTGGTCAGTGTTAGGGTCATGGTTAGGTTTGGGCTCAGGGCCAGGGTCAGGTATATGCTCAGGGTCTGGTATAGGCAAAGTTCAGGGTTAGGGTTATGATCATAGTCAGGTATATGGTCAGGGTTATTGTTAAAGTTTAGGTTTAATGTTAGGGTTAGCGTTTGGTTGATGGTTAGGGTTAGAACTTGTTAGGATCAGGGTCCTTGGTAGGGTTAGGGGTTAGTGTTAGGGTTAGGTTCAGTGATAGGATTCGGGGTAGGGTCCGTGTTAGTGTCAGGGTCAGGTCTACATTTAGGGTTAGAGTTAGGGTCAGGTTTAGTGTCAGGTCAGGGTTGGGGTCACTGTTAGGGTCAGGGTTAGGTTTATGGTCATGGTCTGGGTCAGGGTCAGGGTGAAGTTTAGCGCCAGTGTCCGGTTTAGGGTCAGGTATAGGTATTGGTTTAAAGTCCACATTCGGGTCTGGGACAGGATTATGTAGTGGTCAGTATAGTGTCATGGTTAGGATTAGGGCAGGGTCAGGGTCAGGTGAAGTCATGGACAGGTCAGGTTTAGCGTCAGGCTTTGGTTTAGGGTCAATGTTCTGTTCAGTGTCACAGTTAGGTTTTGGCGGTAGGGTTGGGATTTGGGTTAGGGTTAGAGTTAGAAGTAGGGTTATGTTTAGGGTTAGGGTTAGACAGCGTAAGGTCAGGGTTAGGGTTTGGTTTATGGTAGGGTTTAGTGTTAGGGTCAGGGTCAGCATTAGGTTTATGTTCAGGGTCCGTATTAGGGTCATGGTTAGAGTTACCTTTAGGTTTAGGGTTAGGGTTAGGCTCACAGTTACGGTCAGGGTTAGGGTTAGGTCAGTGTTAGGTCAGCGTCAGGTTTAGGATTAGGGTCAGGGTCAGGGTCATGGGTAGGTATGAGTCATGGTTACGGTAATGTCAGAGTTAGGTTTAGGTTCAGGGTCCACATCATGGTCAGTGTCAGGCTTAGGTTTAGGTTTAGGTTTCAGGTCATGATCACGGTCAGTGTCAGGGTCAGGGTCGGGTCAGGGCTTGGCTTAGCTTTTGGGGCAGGCTCACAGTCAGTGTCAGGGTCAGGGTTTGTTCTTACTGTTATTGTTAGCCCCACTCCTGGGTATGTACCCATCCATTCCGGGTCTCAGGATAAACCCTGGGCAGAAGGGTGTAGACCCTCCACCCGATCCCACTTAACCAGCCTTAAACTGGGTTGTGAACATGACTTGCCCACCAGACGTCTAACCCCCATCAGCCTGATCCTGCTTGTGGCATCTCCACCCACGATGGCATGGCCAGGTCCTCTTTACACAGAGAAACACAGACACACAGAGGCGCACACACACACACACACACACACACACGCACACACACACAGGAATACTATGCAGCCATCAAAAATGAAATCTTGCCTTTTGTAATGACTTGGATGGAACTAGAGGGTATTATGCTAAGTAAAGTAAGTCAATCAGAGAAAGGCAATTATCATATGATCTGTCTGATATGAGGAATTTGAAAGGCGGGGTAGCGGGTCATGGTAGGTAGGGAGGGAAAAAATGAAACAAGATGGGATTGGGAGAGAGACAAACCATAACAGACTTAATCTCACAAAACAAACAGGTTTGCGGTGATGGAGGGGGTATGGAGAGGGTGGCTGGGTTATGAACATTGGGGAGGTTATGTGATACGGTGAGTTCTGTGAAATGTGTAACACAGATGAATCACAGACCTGCACCCTTGGGGCAAATAATACATTATATGTTAATTTAAGAAAATTTACCTGTGCTTTATGCAGTCTGGAGGAGGATGGGCACACATATAAACCCATATAGTGACTAGTCCACCTGACACCAATAAGACCAATCAGAGTCTCCCTGGGATTGATATGTAAATGACAGGAAGACGAGGTTCTCTCTTTAGGCGAGTGACTGGCCTTGCTGGATGGGATTCAGGAGCTGGCCATGGCCATCTTCCTGGACACTTGAAGAGTCTGACCAGAGAAGAAAGCAGCCATATGGAGACGAGTAAACATGAGACATGGAGAAATAGAAAACTGTTTTGCCGGTTTCCAGTCCCTGTTCTTTTTTTTTTTTTTTTTTAAAGATTTTATTTATTTATTTGTCAGAGAGAGAACGAGCGAGAGTGAGCATAGGCAGACAGAGTGGAAGGCAGAGTCAGAGGGAGAAGCAGGCTCCCTGCAGAGCAAGGAGCCCGATGTGGGACTCGATCCCAGGACGCTGGGATCATGACCTGAGCCGAAGGCAGCTGCTTAACCAACTGAGCCACCCAGGCGTCCCCCAGTCCCTGTTCTTGATTCTGAAATTTTAGTTCTGCAGCTCTTCTTTTGATTTTTTAAAAAGATTTTTTTTTTATTTATCTGACAGAGATCACAAGTAGGCAGAGAGGCAAGCAGAGAGAGAGGAGGAAGCAGGCTCCCTGCAGAGCAGAGAGCCCGATGTGGGGCTCGATCCCAGGACCCTGGGATCATGACCTGAGCCAAAGGCAGAGGCTTAACCCACTGAGCCACCCAGGTGCCCCATCTTCTTTTGGATTTTTATGAACTTCTGTAGTATCCATCCCTACAGGAACCTGGACATTCCTTTGTTTTTTGTTTGTTTGCTCTCTTTTCCCTTTTGGTTCCTCCAGTTTTCTTTGGATTGCTGCCACTTGCAAGCAAAGGGTCTTGTAAAAATACCACACCAAGGAAATTCACACGTCCTTAGGAGCTATTGAGTAAGTTCCTGTAGGGGAAGGACACAGTGAGATGCACATTTTAGAGTGATCATCTTAGAATAAGTTTAGAGGATGAATTGGTGTGAGGAAGGGAGGGAAAGGGGCATATTCCTGAAGATGAGATGACAGGTTGGAAGGCCGTTATGGTCATTCTGGCAAAGTATGGTGAGTGCCTGAAACAGAAGAGAAAAGGGGGCCGAGGAAAGATTAAACTTACACAAGGTGAGAAGACTAATGAGACTTTATGAAATCTGAGTTTGTGAAATCGGATATTGTTAGGTTTTTAGCACACTAACTTTGGGATCTAATCTTCAAAAATATTTAAATATCTCTGGTGGTGACAACACTATCGTCTTTTCAGTGATTAAGAACTCTGAAATCTTAATCTGGCCTGGGCTGTAGAATGTCAGCTGTGGCTTGAGCACAACGAAAAGCCGTTGAAGGGTTTTACACTGGTGGGTGGAGGGTGGTCATGGGATTCCTTTTGCATTTTTAAAATGTCATTTTTGGCTGCTGTGTAAAGAATGGATAGAGAAAAGGCAAAAATAGTAACAAATCATTCTCCAATATTTACGGAACATCTACTATGTGTCAGATACTGTTCTAAACCCTAAAGACAGAATAGTTAAAAGAGACAAAATAAATTTGATGTCCTCTTGGAGTTTTCATTTTAGTTGTTGAGTGAGAAATGAAGCAAATAAATATACATACATATCAGGGGTTGATGTGGGGTAGGAGGGAAACTAAGCTGAGTGAGTGGACATGGGGTGTGGGGTTTAGGGGAGCAGGTTGGTATTTTCTATGGGACTGTGTCAGGGAAGTCTCCCTCATTTGAGGAAAGACTTGGAGGAAATTAAGGAATGAGCAGTTGTGCTGTTTGGAGAAGAGCATCCCATACAAAGCAAACAGTAAGCCCAAGGTGGGAGCACATCTGGTGTGTTTAAAGAATGACACGGCGACCAATAATGCTGGGCAAAAAATGAGCAAGACGGCAAGTGGTAGTGAAAGACCCTGGAGCCGCACCCAAGAATCAAACAGCACGCCTCCACTGGATGCAAATTGCAAGAGGTTTATTGGTTACACAGGTGTCTGCGGATGCATCAGCCTTTGTGGGCTGAGCGTGCCGGGCTAAGTTGGGGAGCAGATTATATAGGGCAGGGTTGGGGTGGCGGGAAGCAAGCTTACAGAAGCAGATGCATGGTTACAGGGATCTGATTGGTTAATTAGTCAGGCGTTGGGTTTAAGGCAAGGACACAGCTGTTTGTTCTGGCGGGCCTTGCCTCAGCACTCTGGAAAGTCCCAGGTACACTCTATTCCTCATTTGTCTTTTCTTTTGACAGACCGGGTGATCACAGACAATAGACATCCTGGTATGTGTTGCCATCCGGCTATGGGGACAATCAAGCCTTCATCAAGGGGAGAGGGGGTGCTGTGGGGACATCAGGTTACTTAAACAAGCCTTTAGCAAGGGGAGAGGGGCCTTTCAGTAGGAGGTAGGTAAGGAAGGTAGTGGGGTCAGATCACATAAAGTATTCAAGGCCATTGTAAAGATTTGCCTTTAACTTTGTGCCAGATGAGAAGAGCTTGGATGGTTTTGAAGAGGCTTGACTTGATTTAGATTAGAAAAGGATCGGGGCGCCTGGGTGGCTCAGTGGGTTAAGCCTCTGCCTTCAGCTCAGGTCATGGTCTCGGGGTCCTGGCATCGAGCCCCGCATTGGGCTCTCTGCTCATCAGGGAGCCTTATTCTCCCTTTCCCACTGCCTGCCTCTCTGCCTACATGGATCTCTCTCTCACTCTGTCAAATAAATAAATAAAATCTTAAAGAGAAAAGAAAAGAATCACTCAGGCTGCTGTGTGCAGAACGGACTTGTGGGGTTGTGGGGTGGGGATGCTACTTGCATTAATGTAGACTGAGATTTCTATACTGCTGACATTTGGGGCCACATTAATTTTTGTTATGGGGAGCTGTCCTGTGCACTGACCACTAGATCGCAGGAGCGCCTTTTCCCACTCTCAAGTTGTGACAACGAAAAGTGTGTCCAGACCCTGTCAAATCCCCTGGGGGGGAGCAGGTACACAAAACTCTCCTGGTTGAGGACCACTGATTTGGGTGAGAAGGGGTATTGGCCCAGACCAGAGCAGTAGATGCAGGGGTGGGGAGAAGGGGGGAGATTCTGGGTGTATATTGAAGACAAAACATGCAGGATTTGTAAACATATTAAGTGTGGAGTGTGCAGAAAAGACAAGAGTTGGGATGATTTTACAATTTTGGGGGCCCGTGGCCCTGGAACAGTGACGTTACCACTTGCTAAGATGGGAAAGACGACGGGAGAAGCAAGTTTGATGGGCAACAGGTGTTTGGTTCTGGAGATGGTGGCTGAATCCACATGGGGATGCCCAACCAGCAGCTGAACACACGAGTCTGGCATTCACGGGTGAGGTCCAGGCTGGAGGCACAAATATGAGCACCGTTAGGACATAGGGTTCAAGCTCTGAGAAGAAGTGGGCTTACCTACGCAGTGAGTATGGACAGAGGTGTGTTTGGCAACATGATAAGGCAGCTTCATGATATCTGTCCCCTGGTATTTGTCCTGTGAGTATGGATGGGAGTGTGTATGGGACTTAGGACTTGCTTTTAACCAGTAGAATTTGGCAAGGTAAGAAGATGTCACTATTATGATCTCATTATATTAAATCAGACTGTTTTACGGATTGGAGTGAGAGGCTGTCCTGGACTTGAAGAAGCAAAGAGCCAAGTTCAGAATCACCTGTGGAGAGAGTTATATGGCAGGAAACCGCAAGCAGACTCTGGGGGCTGAGGATGGTTTCCAGTTAACAGCCTGGAGAATCTCCCTGGCCTGCCCCAGCATGGGCTGCCCCCCAAATCACACAGCTACAAGGAAATGAGTTCTTCCAACAACCCGAGTGAGTTTGGAAGCAGAGCCTTCCCTAGTGGAACCTGCAGGTGAGAACACAGCTTGGTGGGCGCCTTCTCTCCTCCTTTGAGTGAGACCCAGAGCCGAGGACCCTGGTTAAGCTGTGTCTGGCCTCCTGACAGCTAGAGATGGTAGGATAGTAAACTGAGCTGTTTAAAGTTACTAAACTTGTTATTATTTGTTATGAAGTAACTATTAAAAACAAAACAAGAGGCCCAAAATGGAGTTGCTTATGCTAAGCCCCATGTCCCCCAAACCAGACTTAATTATGATTTCAGCTGTCCCAGAAATTGAATCTGAGCCCAGGCAAGCAGACACCACCTGATCCCCACTCCCTCGGACCCCTGCCATCCCCATAAGCCAAGTCACCTGGCCATAACCAACCTGCCTTGTTTGCCTGACATGACTTCCTTGCTCCTCCTCTCTTCTGCCTATAAAAGTCTTTCATTTTGTACTGCTCCTCCGAGCTCCTTTCAGTCTGCAAGCAGGATGCTGCCCATTTCGTGAATCATTGAATAAAGCCAATAGGTTCTTTAAAATGTACTCAGCTGAATTTTTTTTTTAACACAACAGAAAACTCAAGCAGAAGGTCCGAGTCCCAGAGCACAGGACTGATGTCTAAAGGTCAGGAAGCTCAACAAAACCCAGCCAGGAAAGGAGCCATCATCACTGACCAGTGTGGAAGAGGAAGGGAGAGCCAACATCACGATGAAAAAGATAGAATATTTCCAGAGAAGTGGAGGGAGTTCTATGTCTATAGGACTGACAGGTTGAGTCATTTGGATCTGAAAGTTAATCATTGGATTTGGCAACTTGGCAGTGATTAGCGATCTTGTAAAATATCTGTGTAGGTGTAGTTGTGGCTGTTAACAGTGTCTGAAGTGCAAAAAAAAAATTCAGGGTTTGGATTCAAATGGGAGCAGTGGATATAAAGAGCAGTGAGCAAGTCTGACTTCTGTTTTGGAGGTCAAATCAGTTGGTTTTGCTGATGGATTAGATACGAGAAAAGGGAAAGGGGGAATTTATCCCAGGGGCTGAGGCTTTAGCCAGTAGGAGGTGGGGATGCTGTTTACTAAGATGGGGAGACTGGGACAGGAGCAGGTTGAGGAGGGAGCAGGATAGAAATCATGGTGAAAATAAGACTCCTGTTACATATTCATGGAGAAATATGCTGCAGGCAGTTGGCCATGTGAATCTCAGCTCCAAGTGCGGGTTAGGATTAAAGACGTTAACTTCAGAGCCTTCAGCTTCTACAAAGAACTTAAATCAATGATGCTGAATGAAATCAGCCAAAGCAGTGGTTTTAAAACTGGGGCTGGGAGGCAAGGAGTTTTGCTCCCAGGGCCGATTGAACAATATCTGGCGACACTTTTGGTGCTCACCACTTGGGGGGGGGGTGCTGCTGGCATCTAGTGGCTAGAGACCAGAGATGCTGCTAACTGTCCTGCATGGCACAGGACAGCCCCACAGCAGAGAATCACCCACCAGGTATCCATAGTGCTAGGTTGCGAAAGCCTGATGGAGGGAGAGAGAGAGAGAGAGTGAACGCATAGCTACAGAAGACCCAGAATCAAGCTCTTCAAAGGGGCAGAGATGAAATAGAGAAGCAAATTGAGAATACAGGTCCAGGAGGGTAGGAAGAGAAACCATGTGATTAAGAGGGCACTAAGAAAGCGGGAACCTAGGGACACCAAGTACATCCACGTTTGCTAGTGATAGGCGTGTTCGGTGCATGGACCACCTATGAGAATTCACACACCTTGCACATTTTTAAGTTGACATCTGAAACTTTTTAATCATAAACTTTTCATCACAATATATGTATATTTTATTAACTAGGTGTTGAAAATATTAAACATTTAAAAAATGAGATAGAGGGCACCTGGGTGGCTCAGTCACTAAGCAGCTGCCTTTGGCTCAGGTCATGATCCCAGGGGCCTGGGATGAAGGCCCACATTCCTGATCAGCAGGAAGCCTGCTTCTCCCTCCCCCGCTCTCCCTACTTGTGTTCTCTGTGTGTGTGTGTGTGTGTGTGTCTACCAAATAAATAAATAAATCTTTAAAAAGAAAATGAGATAGGAAAGGATCGACTTCATTGGAATAACATTTGCCTGCTACAAGTTGTTTTTTTTTTTTTTAAAGCAGAACAGTCTCATTTTCTGTTATTTTATTTCCCAAACCACACTGGAATGGAATGAAACCATTAAAATCCTTACTTGTGCTTTTTCCTATTATGTCCCTAAAAATATGTAGTTTAATTTAAATATGAAGGAATGAGTGTCACTAACCAAAACTGATTGTTATTCTGATGTCAGAGCACTTCCAACATCTGCCCTAATCCCCTTTCCGATGTTAACCTTTACCCTTAATAAGGAGAGGAAGCTCTAAAGGCAGAGCCCCAGGACTGCCCACAGAAGGGCATTATTTGAAACAAAACTGGTATTTCAACTTTGGTATCAGCCCAAGTCCTACACTCGAATAAGATCTGTCTTGATCTTCCAGGAAGTAGAGGAGTATCCTGATATCAGACCCAAGAATGGGCATATCACCTATCCTACAGAGCATACATGGAGTTTGGATCTGGAAATGGACTCCCTTAAAATGATCTGCACGTAAGGATTCTTTATAGAGATTTTTCAACTACCCTTGGGGACACGGTACCCTACACCCACAGGTGTAGACAAATATTTTACAAGCAATGCTGGGAATGAGGTGGGGAGAGAAATATGGAGGTTGTTATAGGAAGGTAGAAGGTTAAAGGAAGTCTTTGTTTTGGGCTTTTTCCTTTTGTTTTTAAGAAAAAGGTCATTTGTCTTCTGACTGGAAGGATCCATTGGGACAAGAACTTGATATTGACCCTGGGAGTGAGTCCTGGAGAGGGTTGGAGGGAACAAATCCCAGGCACAAGGAAGAACAAACCCCAGCTGGGGATGTCTGCTCTTCTCAATAAACCTGCTCTGTCTTCAACTCTTTCTGTGTTTCTTGTACATTTCTCCAATTACCATGTAAATTCCATGATGCCAGGGACTTTTCTGTGTCGTTCGCCACAGATTTACAAACACTCAGGGCAGTGTGTAGCACACAGTAGGTACCGACTAAATATTTGTTGAGTAAATGTCTAAAAACAAATTAAAAATGGATACAAATGTAGGTATAGATTTGATTGGGTGGTGGTAAGATAAGGGAATTCCTGCACAAGGGGCTTTTATTTTCTTGAAGTGTGACACTAGTGATGAAGTTTTGGAACACAGGTGAGGTTTGGTGGGGTGAGGTCCAGAGCCGATGACCAAGAAAGGATTTTTGAGACGTCTTAGGTGCAAATGGTGGTTTTATTAAAACACAGGGACAGGACCCAGGGTCAGAAAGAGCTGCTCAGACAGAGGCATGGTTGACTGGGAGCTGAGGAAGGTGAGGACAAAGGGGGTGTCCAGAAGGACTGTCATATGCTAAAGAAGAATTTCAGGATAAGGGAGACCTGGTTATTGTCAAGTCAAGGCTGTTTTTGCCTCTAATGAGGGAAAGCATGAAGACAGCTGGGAGTTTCCTGGAGATATGTTACATTCCTCCTATCACACATCCTTGTCAGTGGGCTTTGGGCTTAGAAGAAATTCAATTTTATTACACTTCCCTCCCCCTTAGCCTCCCTCAATTTTATGGAGGGGAGGGTGATGTTAGGGCTTCCGGAAACTGAGGTATGGGTGTCTGGAAGTCAGGCTATTGATGAGAAAGCTTCTTCCTTCCTTGTAAGTCGCTAGGACATTTGTAGATGGAGGGAAACTCCTGTCCTGCAAGACTGGGATCTCTATCAGTTAAGAATCGTTTTTCCTTTAGGGCAGCCGGGAGTGCATGAGGAATGTTACACATATGGCATGGGGAGAGGGTGTAGGGCGCCAGCTTCTGCTTTGTCCTCAGCTTGCCTTCTGCTCCCTCATCCTTAGGACAGGAGCTGGGAGTGAGGTGACATAGTTCAGAAGAGGTAGGGGTAGGGATTGTTGAGGCAAGTCTTGAAGGTGTGAAACGGTCATCCATTAGAGGGAAAGCAAACTCACCAGAGAGAGGGAGTTTGAAGCCAGAGTTGAGTATCCACTGGAGAATTGTGGTCAAGTGTTTTAAAGTACAGCAGGTTGGCTCAGCTGTATGATTCCTTCCTGGTTTCTGGTGCATGCCGCTGGCATTGGTAGAATCATTTCTAAAGAAACAAAACAAAAGAGGATAAGCCGTTCTTTCAGAAATGACGATGAATCAAGTTTTGAACATGCTGGGTTTTGAGGCACAGGTGGGATATCAGTGAAATAGCATGAGTAGGTCGTCAGTTACACGGGCCTGGTGGGTAGGAAAGAAACAGATGGTCATGTATCAGTGGGAGAGATGTTGGCTAGGGAATGGGAGCTGAAACCAAGGGCACAGTTGATATCACTACAAGAGAGGGTAGCTTGGAAGAGAAAGGTTAACTGAACCCCCGGGGAAACCCTGATGGGAAAGTCACATGCATTTCTCAGGCATGCCAATGTTGACACATATTATTGTAACTTCTGGAGGCCAGAAGCCATGGCTTTGAGACTCATTCATTCTCTGCCTCTGGCATAGCATGGGCCACATTAAAGGTAATTCTAAAATTCATTCCGATTTGATTTCATTGCACTTCTCATTTACTAGAATCTTGTCATGGTTTGCTAGTGTATCATTTTCTCGAAAAGATTAAATAAGGACCATTTTACAAATATGAGATGAATGCCTGAAGGGATTTTGTTTAATTCATTCATTAGCTCGGGAACCACTAAGATGTTACCACCATTTCAAGCAAAAATCTCCAGGCAGACACATATACAATCAGTAATACTTAAACAAATTTGCTTTGATAGATGCAAATATATATGCAAATAGAATGCAAATGGATGCAAAACTGCCTTCTACCAAAGGAAAAGGGGTCAACTGTACTTCCAGTGGACAAAATTCATTTACATATAGCTAGACAAGATCATCTGCATCCACATCAATTATGTACAATCTATAGAGTTGCAAAATAGCTCAAAGACAAGAAAGGCACAGAATATCCCATAGAATTGGTCATCCCAGAAGGTTACATGAGACAACACGTGTTTTCCCTTGGAAGACACTATAATCTTTTAGGTTCATTTCAATGTCTTTCGTGATTTTGCCTATGCTTTAAAAAAAAAAAAAGTTACCCTTATTCTTATTAGTTTGAAAAAAAACTAATAAAATACTAGTCTGTTATAAAATACACATGGAAGAATGTTCTGGCACTATCATACCCAATTTGGGGTACTAACTGATTAGGAAGATGAGGCAGAATTTGGGAGCCCCTAGAATGAGTCTGTTTCCGGTTGGAATGGGAAATATTTAAGAATCAAATTAAATGATCTCAAATCCACTCTGGAATGAAACAGGTTATAAGGAAAATACAGAAGATGTTGAAATGGACCTGTTGGCTCATTGTGAGCTTTCCTGGTCGAATGGAGACCTCTACCATGATGCTTGTCCTCCATGTCCCACCCGTCCCATACCTGCTATCCTGGCACCAAAGGGCCATCAGACTTTAGGCTCAGTCTGCAGTTCCAAATGGAAACCCTCTGTTCCCACAGTAGTGGACAGGATGACTCTGGCTGCTGGTGGAAGCGTCAGCTGCTTTAGTCCAACAGTTCAAGAGAGGATCAGAAGAGCATAAGGACGATATTGGAAAAAAATACTCAGACGAATTTCCAGAACACAATATTTCTCTTTGCAATTTTTGAGTGTTCTGTAGCCAACCTGCCAAAAAAATGTGAAAACTATAAATAGAGAGGAGTGGGAAGGAGAAATGAGGACCTGTCACAGTGCCAGCGAAAATAGGGAACTGAGAATCTTCCAGAGATTCAGAGTCAAGGGGGGTTAATATTTACTTAGAAAAGAAGTCGTGGGCACAAGTTCTAGGATGAAATGAAGGCAAGAGAGGGAAGTTAGGGAATCGAGAGAGAGAGAGACTTGAAGATAAAAAAAAGTCAACTTAAAGTCTCATTCCTCATTAAGGAAAGTACGTATCAGAGAAGAGGGGAGAGACTGGGATATAGTTGATCGCCGATTGTGTCTGGTTCTGATTAGAAGCTTTGTATCCACTTTTTAATTTAATCTTCCAGCCTGTTTCCTGGATTCCAGCTTCTATTTCCTATGAAATAGGTACCATCACCAAAGACGAGAGTCAAACATGTAACAGTAGTCAAATCTTTAACAGCGCGGACAACTAACCAACCAAAAGCTGGCCCGGGGACCCCTGCAGAGTCAAGTGTTACACGCCCAGTGCCTGGATCACGAGGCCATGGTAGGGATCTTGGGAAGGGTTTAGGGTAGGGAGAGACATAGCAGGTTCTGGCCAGAGGCTAGTCACCAAACTTTGTGTGGCTGAAGGGGTGTGTACCAGCTGAATGGCAGCTCCCAGATGAAACTGAGGGAAATGTACTTTGGGAAGGTTTCCGCTGACTCTCTGCCTTTCCTTCATCCTCCCCAGGGTGTTCCATTAGCATTTGGGGTCTGGGGTCTTGCCTGTTGCTCCTGGCTTTGGTGGGCCACGCCACTGCCACAGCCAGGGCTCCAAGTGGCAGTGCACTGTATGGGCTCTTGACTGTTCCCTCCTTACTCTCAGAAGGAGAACAGGCAGCAGGGATTTTCATTCTTTGTTGGCACCTACTCTCTTCAGCAACCCCAAGATCAGTACCCCAGGCTGCACAAGCTCAGGTTCATGTCTTTACCAAAGGCCGGCAATAATTTCAGAAAGGAATGACAATGAAGGTAAAAAACAGTTCAACTACTCGCTCATCTGGACTTCTAGGGCAGGTGGGGTTCCCAGACAAGTTTATTCCATCGGTCTGGCACCCTTGCACCCCGTCTCGGTGCCTTGGTGATGAGTGTGGGCCTTGCTGTTTGCGCTGCCTGAATTTGCCCTTGTCGCTTGTTAGTACTGTGGCCCTGGGCTAAAAGTTATGCCTCTCAGAGCCAATCGGAATAGCTTATTACACCTATTGATTCTGGCATAGTGGGCCTGTGCAGAAATCTCTCTTCTTCATCCCTCCTCCTTCTCAGTCTTCCCCTCCTCCACCTCTTCCTCCTCCTTCTTTGATGTGTAAACCAAGGTATTTGGGGAGCAGGGAATGATGTGATGTTTGGGATTTACTTTAAAATATATTCCAGACCTCCCCCCTCCCCAAAAACAAAAATACAGGCACTTCGGGGGCAGTAGAAGGAGGAGGGCCTATGAAACAGTTGGGGAAGCAGAGTGATAAGTACTCGGAAGGGGCGGGATCCTTCTGCTCTACACATTTTGGTGTATGCTTGAGAATTTTCATAATAAGAGTAAACAAACAAAGACCAAATAATGAGGCTTTCATTCCCTATATCCAAATGACCACAACAGGGCATAGAATGCAATTTCATAGTTGTTCCCCTGGCAATTTATTCTGATTCTCCAAATAAGATTCCAGCTCTCATTCTACCTGTCATAGTCTCTGGATATTGACTGGGAACGTTTTCCTCAACAAGGCCTTGCCAGGCCCACTGCTAGGGAATGTATTGTTTCAGATTCTGTACTCAGGTTTTAAAGATTTTTTTTTATTTATTTATCAGAGGAGGGGGAGAGCGAGCACAGGCAGATAGAATGGCAGGCAGAGGCAGAGGGAGAAGCAGGCTCCCTGCCGAGCAAGGAGCCCTTGTGGGACTCCATCCGAGGACGCTGGGATCATGACCTGAGCCGAAGGCAGCTGCTTAACCAACTGAGCCACCCAGGCGTCCCTGTACTCACGTTTTAAAAAAAGTGACCAGTTTCCCGTTTGGAGTGACTCGAATGCAAGACTCACTGTAAGCCGTTGTCTTGCTGTGTCCCATCCCTTTCTAAGGACTGCTTGTGCTATCTCTGGGAGATCACAGCATTGGGAGGGGCAGCCCAGGCCTGGGCTATTACAGCAAAGCTGCAGCCTGAAGGGCACGCGTGAGATCTGTGGTTTGAGCTGTCAGAGTCTCACGGAGAAAAAAAAGAGAAATGAATCATCATTTGACCATGACATTCCCACTAAAGGGGAGAACAGTGGGAGAAAGAGCAAGGGAAGAGGAAAGAAAAATCTCAAAATAAATGTGGGGTGGACGGCAGGAGGAGGGGGGGCAGGTGTGGCGATTGAACCAACGCTAGCCAAACACACGATTCCGCCCATTCTAGAGCGGACTGGACATAAACATGCTCCCACTTCTACTTGTCGGCTGCGTTTTGTCGGCCAGTAGCGAGGTGATTCTTTAAGAGCTCTGAGAACCCAAACTTGTGGCCTCCCAGCAGCTGAGCCGAAGTGGAGCTGGGAGCTGCCCAGACGACCCGAGGCTGCCAGCTGACCACCTTCCTCCCTACTGATCGCTGGAGCCAAGCTCGGCGGGGGAGAAGCCACGCTCGCGGGTGGGTGCGGGGGCTAAGGGCGGAAGCCGGGTTCCCACAGAGGACTCCGCGCCCAGGCGGCTGCAGAGGCAGCGCAAGGGGACCGGAGGCCTGACACCGGGACGCGCCCCCCACTCTGGACAACCGGCCGCAGAAGTAAAGGGCCAGCATCCCGCCACAGCTATGCTTCCCGCGGGACAATCTCGGGAGAAGGTCCTGGAAGAGGCTCGCAGGCCGATTTTCCGAGGGAAACGGCGAGGTGGGGAGGGAGCGCCCCTGACCCTACCCGCCCTCCTCTCTCCCGCTCACCCCGCATCACCAGCGGCGGGGCTGCTCCGCAGAAACTTACTCGAGGTTGTAGTGTCGCCCTCCGCCGCATGGGGGCCGCATCACCTGCTGGCTCGGCGTTAGCGGTCCGCACCCCTCTCTTGGCGGAGGCAGGCGGAGGCGGGCCTGCGGAGTCCTCTTTCATTGGCCGGGGCGCAGACGCTGCCATGTTGGAGGAAGCAGTGCCTTCTGTTCGGTGGAAACGCCATGGCTTCACCGGTAGCGTCGGGTAGCGCAGCCTCCTACCTTTCCTCCTCGCTCGAGTGTCGGTGCTGAGAGGCGGCGGCCGGCGGGATGGAGAGAAGTAGGATGAACCTGCCCAAGGGGCCGGACAGGCTCTGCTTCAACAAGGACGTGTTCATGAAGGTGCGCGCCTGGGCTCTGCTCCCCGGAGCTGGGCCGTGGGTGGCCTGCCCTCCTTGGCCCTCCGGGGCCTCTCCTCGGGCTTCTCCTGCGGGCTTCCTGGGCCGTCCCCGCCCCGGACGGGTCCTCGGCAGGGACCTCACTGCACTTCGCAGTGAGTCTCTTGGCCTCGGGTGGGCTAGGTGCAACCTGGAGAAAGCACTCCTGTGAAATCGTGCACATTGAATGAAAAGGCCTGAAAGTTCAGGGCAAGTGGTTTTGAGCTAAACGTAAAAGCCCCGGACCCGTAGGACCCGCCTCTGGTACCGTGCGGCACAGTCAGACCGCCGCTCCCCCAGCCTGACAGAAGCCTCCCAGTGCCTTGTGCCTAGAAGCTCAGCGACTGTGCGTTGAACACATCTCTGAACACACGTACTTACCAGGAATCGGGTCAAAAAGGCACTTAAGCTAACGTTTATGCCTGACTTTCGTCTTAAGCTCAGAATGAGAAATCTGAAAGACTGTACTGTCCTTACTGGTTCTGGTCCAGTACTACAAAGCATACCAAGCTCCTTTTCTAATGTTTCCCTACTTCTCTTGGTGAAGTCAGCCTGAAGCTGGCAGCAGATAACTGTAGGACATAAACTTACAGAATAGAAATTTAAACTGAAAAGACTTTACTGACAGGAAAGGTTCATCAGACATAGCCTTGAAAATGTCCCAAGGTTTGAATCAGAGCCAGGAGGAGCTTTATCTGTTTTCTGTATCCCTCTGGGTCTGTACTTAAACTATCAAAACGTATATGTTTAATTTCTAAGGATTGGGATTTAGTAGCTGGTTTCAGTGTTAAAAAGTTTTGGCTCTGTAGGTACCTAAAATTCTGAAGAGTTTGAATTTCTTACTTTTTTATGGCTTCAAGTCATAATATGTTTTTTTCTTTTTTGGGTTAACCAGCTAGTTCCTTTTTGATACTTGCATTCAGATCACATCTCCCAAACTCTGGCTTTAAAAGTCCTTATGTCTGGATCCTCTGTGGTGTGGCCATATCATTTTTAATATGTAGGGATGTCTAGACGAAGGTATATTGTACTCTTGTTCTTGTATGGTGATGTTAAGCCACTGTAATAAAAGGTGTAAAGTGAATGGAGTGTCTGAAGGAGAGCACAGAGTGAATTCTCTGATCCAGAAACCTTTTGTTAATGAAGGACACGTGATGAGGAGAGAGGTCATTGGAAGAAGAAAAGGCACACACATAGACTTAAAGAATCTCAAAGCACGGAAGTCTCTTTAGCTTGTCTGTCTTTGGACTTCGTCAGGCTTTCTTTGGGCCTAACACTAGCATTTTCTAACACTTCCTAGCCCTGCCATCTTTCTCACTCTGAGCTGACAGAATGCCTTTGGTCAAAGCAGCTTCGGAAAATAGAAATCTCAAAATAGCAGTTCTAAAGTAGGACTTAGAGGTAGGAAGAGAGCAAACTGGGAAAGTGGCTAGAATGCCAGCAATTCCATATTCTTTCAAAGCTCTGAAATTTCTGAATATAATGTACAATTTGTAGTGTTAATGAACATGACCCCTTCATACATAGAAGGAAAATACATGGAACAGCTGTTCTGTGTAAAGTGGTATTGATCTTCTATGTGGGAGCTGGAGATAAAGGTTATTTGCAATTTCTGTTTCCATCAGAGAGATGTTTTGTTAAGTTATAGTTCCGAGGCAGAAATGAGCGGAGAGCTTGCTGTCGGGGTTGTATTTCTACATAGGTGTCTTGTTTGGCACATTTTGGAATGAGACTGGGATGGTAGAAAGGGAGATGGGGTGGGGCTGCGGGTTGCACCTTGGACACTGCATACATTGAGGGGTCCACGTTGATGCAGTCTTCATGGTAGAGCTGCAGTCAGGTTTACAGCAGGAAGTTGCATGGTCATATCTGTTGAGTTCGAGCTGACTGGTGGCAGGAGACTACTTAAAAAGTCATGTTTATGAGATCTAATAAGAAATAGAAGGGGAAAGGTATGCAAAAGAGGTAGGTGATCAAAGTGCAGGAATGGCAGATGGGGAAGGGTCACCTGGGGCAGAGGCACTGGCAACATCATACTTTGTCGGCTTAGAAATCCGAAAATCCTTTGGGTTGACAGCCAACTAATAGATGAGCAGGACATAAGGTATTGGTAGTAGGGGGAGAAAGTGGCATAACAGATAAATTAGACCATGTACATGGGTGTGCTATTGACATCACAAGTAGCCTTCCTCTTTCATCTCCAGTCGTACAGAAAAATTAGCAGCCATCCCACGGGACCTCTTCCATCCTGCTGATCATGATCCCATTCTTGTATTTGTCCCCTTCTCCTCCTCACCTGGTACGGGGAGGGGCTCTCCTTCCTCCTCGGGTTCAGTCTCCACTCTGGCTCGGAGTCCATGCCCTCCCGCCCTTCCAGGAGCCTGCAAGGATCCTCTCCCCTGCACTCCTTCCCATCATACGCTCCTGTTTGATCCTCTCCCACTTGACTGCCCCACCTCTAGGTATTGCCCTGTCACTGTCGCGCATCACAGCCAGTGCTCAGGGGTTGACTTGACTATCCCACCTTCCACCCTTCAGGCCCTGTCGTTCCACTAAAGAGTTCTTACCAAAACTGTTTCTAAGTCAGCGCACCTGACCTTTCTCTGTCTCCTTACTCGACATCGCAGTAGACCAAATGCTCTGCATTGCTTCCTGTCTTTCTTCTACCTCTCTGATGTGTCTCCTGTGCAAAGTCATGCTCCTGGTAGCCACTGAATGCTGATTATGGGCTCAGCCCCGTGTTCCTTTCTTTCCCTAGATGACCTTTTGTGCATTTTCATGACCACCTATCAGCAGGTAAGGCAGATTCCGGTCTCTGGTCCACACGCCTCCTGAGCACCAGTTCTGTGTATCGGACTTGCTGACCTTTCTTCTCGGATGTGTCTGTGGCCCCTCAGACTCATCAGGTTCAAGACGGAAAACCACCTTTCTTATTCTATTGCCTCTCTCGGTAAACACTTCATCCGTTTAGCCTGGAGTCGGGAAACCAGAAGTCAACTCCTACTCTGTCACCTTTCCAAAATCTAGTCTGTTACACCAAGTCCTGTGGATTTCGCTTACTAAACCTCTTGAGTCCATATACTTCTTTCCATCTCTTCTCGTACCTTTGCAGTGCACCCTTGCCATCACACTGTAGAAGCTTCTCACCCAGTCTGCATGTGCCTTCCTTGTCTTTCTGGCCCCTGGTCTACACTGCAGGCAAGCCACTCTTGTCAGAATGCGGATGTGATCTTGTATGTACCAGGTGACTGGTCAGTCCACCAGCTCTTGAAAAACCATTTTCCCATGCACTCGAACGTATTTCAAAGAGAATCAGTCCCCCATGGGGTAGTTTTCCTTGGTAGACAGCTTGTTTCTGCAATGAGCCATCTGCCTCCTTCGAACTTCTCTGTGTCAGTTCCTCTCTGGAACCTGTGGCTTTGTTGGCACCCCGGGTAGGCACATGATGACCTTTTCCATGAGAAGTGAAGGCAGGAGCCCTCTGGACGGTGAATGTATGTACCCTCATGTTCCATAGGTAAAAGAACCGTGTGTGGGGGTGGGGGGGTAAGTCCTTGAGGCTCCTCCCTGTTCTAATTGGGTGAACTGGGAATTTTGAGGCAGGAAGAAGGTCCTGTGTGTCCTTGTTTGCAGGGAGCATGCATTCTGATGGACAAAACGGAAAAGGGGAAGAATGAGCAGCTGCTCAGATCTGTTTGTACTGTGCTGGCTGATTAGCTGTGACCTGCAGATGTGGGTCCCATCCTCGGCTCTGCTCTCTGCCTGCTTATGTCTGACTTGGGGCAAATCACTCGCCTCCGGCCTTCTGTTTGCTTGTTAGTATAATGAGGTGGTGCTTATCTATGTGATCTTTGCCGGCTCCTCTGAAAAGACTCTAGTCCATCCTGGCTTGCAGATAAGGAAACTGAGGCCTGAGGTGTGATGACTTCCTTTAAAGCCACACAGCTAGTTGGGGCCAATCACAGGCCAGATCTCCTGGCCCCCACGCATCAGTCCTTGGAAATCCTACTGTAATATGTTCCTTTCCAGAGGCCACAGGTGGGAACTGAGGGAAGTGGGACAATCAGAACATTAAGAATAGCGCAGAAGATGGCACAATGTCCGCATGCCTTGGCACCTGCATTTCACCAATAGGGCCACCTCTTACCTTAGAAGAAGTTCCCACAGGGCTGGTGATCTGGATGCCTGGCCTGGAGCTTAGCTATGGTAAATGGGACCAGAGGGAAGTGATGGCTGTTTGAGGTGGACTTTGTTGACAGCAGCTGGAGATAGCAGCTGACAGAGGAGGAAGAGGGAAGAGTGACAGACAGCAGATAGCCGCAGGCCTGCAGGTCAGCCACTGTTGCCCAGGGTCGCCCATCCCCAGGAGCCGACTTCGTATCACAGGAGCTGAGTGCTTACCCTGTGGGTTCTTAGTTCGATGTCACGTCTTTATGACAAGATTCCATTCTCTTCCGCATCAGTGTGAGACAGACATCGTAATGAAATTCTAATTAGCCAAATATGGAATGTAAGCCTGGAACTCATTTTATAGAGAAATTTTCTTATGTGAACTACTTTCCCTGATGATAGAGGAGTTGTGACGATGTAACATCAGATAAAGTTTATCTGATTGGCACTTGTAAGAAGGGTTCCTGGCAAAAAAGAACTGTTTTTTTGTTGTTGTTGTCCTCCCTTTTGATCTTTCCTTTCCATTCCATTCCTTTTTTTTTTTTTTTTTTTTGTCTTGTGAGCGGTCATCTGATTTATAAAAAGATGCAACAAAAAGTAAAATGGTACAAGATAATCAGTTTCAAAACATAAAAAAGTGAGTGTCTTTAGCCATAGCTCAGAACAGAGGAACTGGGTAAGGAGAATTGCTTGTATGAACTGGCAACAGGAAAAGTTGGTAAAGGAGAGCTGAGGAACTCTGTTAAGACATAGGAGTGAGGGGCTCCATCATCATCTGGCATTTGCTCAGTGTCATCTATATGGTTAGAGATGTCCATGATGGGAACTCCAGCAATCTTCTGGGTCTGGGTCAGCTGATGCCACAATGTAACACTCTGAAGTACTTCCATACTGAGCAGTCATCTGCATAGTTTGTCTTGTGTGTACATGGTAATCATTTGAATCTTGGCTCTTTCGCAATCCTTAGAGCCTCTTGATACTTTCACCCAGGTTTCTCAGTTTCAGCCATTACACAGTCAGTTGTACAACTGGTAAACTTGGCACACAGCCCATCCATCATTGACCGGTCAAGTTTGGCTTAAATAGAAAAGTTGATAAAGTCGGTACCAACCAGGATGTGGTAAGTCGGCCCAGCTGTGTGTTTATATTGGAAAAAGCAGGAGGGATGTTGGGGGACTTCTCTTTCCTTGAGTGCATGGGATCCTTCTTTTCTTTCTTTTTAGGTTTTAATCTGTCCTTCTCTCAGAGAAGGATCTCAGAGCTAAGCATTCGCTTCCCGGTCACATACTTTCTTGCTTTCTCTTGCTTCCCCATGTTCACATCATGCCCATTTCTCCTTGCTTTTGATTTTCTAATTCACTCTTTGTAGTACCATAAAACTTATTTAAATAAAATGTTGGCCTACTAAGTCATTGATTATTAGTAACTTCTTTGTTCAAAATTTGAGAGCAAGAAGTATTATGTAAATATATCTTTTTGTTATTTAACTAGTCTTACAACATTTAGCATCAAATTTCTTGAAACATTTAAACAAATTAATCACAAACCGGGGCTTGGGCTCTTTCTTTCTTTTTTTTTTTTTTAAGTAATCTCTATCCCCAACATGGTACTTGAACTCACAACCCTGAGATCAAGACCTGCACGCTCCAGTGACTGAACAAGCCAGGTGCCCTTTGGGCTTTTTGTTTTTAAGTTCCTCAGGTGAGGGGGTGCCTTAGTGGCTCAGAGGTTTAAGCTTCTGCCTTCAGCTCAGGTCATGGTCTCAGGGTCCTGGGGTCGAGCCCTGCATGGGACACTCTGCTCAGCATGGAGCATGATTCCCTCCCTCTCTGCCTACTTGTGATCTCTCTCTCTCTCTGTGTCAAATAAATAAATAAAATCTTAAAAAAAAAAAAAGTTCCTTAAGTGATTCTAATGTGTGACCAGTGTTGAGAACTCTAGCACTGGATAATTCCTTTAAATAGCTCAAGAAATTAATTTTGAAAAGCGAACTAAAAGCCTACATAGATTATGATTGGTGTTAAATTGAGGGGAAAAAAGAGATAAAGAGAAGAAATCAGCTGGAACAGAGTGTAATTAGGTACTCAAATATTTGTTAGATGGATAAATACATTTACGGAATGTAGGGTTTGTTTTTTTTGTCTCTTCATAAATATGTCAAATGGGTATATAAATTCAAGAAAGGAGTTTGATATAAAATTGATTAAAATGTTAGAACAGAAGTTTTTTAGAATTTTAGTGTTACTATTTCATGATGCTTTTAAGATGATCTCTCTGTAGATGGTGGGAAGATCTTGTTAGCATATGTTTTTAATTTCTCAAGCTTGAATAATTTAGTCACCGAACAAAGATTTAGAATGAGTTTTGGGAGACACAAGTCCTAGATTATGTCCCCACCTAGCTGGGTCAGAGATTTGAGAGCAGGGGCTGGAGGGAAGAGCTCCAAGGACATTTTTGTATACATGCTGATACCTTGGGCAGGAACACTCTTCCCACACTTCCGGTGGCTAGCTCTTTTGTGTCATTTGGATCTCAACTCATTGTTCTATATTTCCTGGTTCATCCAAGTTAAAATACATCCCATTTGTCACTCAACCTTTACTGTGTCCTGTTTTCTTTTTAGCTGTGATCACTATTCATTAATCACTATTTGATCACTGTTCATTAATATAATGTTTGTTTACATATTTATTTTCTCATTTCTGCATTAGAATATCTGCTCCTTAAAAGCAGAGACCTTGTCTTTTCTTTTCATGACTGTGTCCCCAGGTCTTAGAGCAGAGCTGGAGTTGCATGATAAATATTTGAGGAATATTTATGGGATATACAGGGACATTTATTCATCTCTGTTGTCCATTGTTTTCAAGAATGGTTTGAAACACACACATACGTGAGCTCACACAAACTTTCTATGTCTTTCAACCCCTATGTAGTGTGCAGATTAGTGCTTAACTATTTTGGTTTTTTGTCTCGATGAAATGGGACATGTTTCATAAATTTCATATGCCCTCTTTTTTTTTTTTTTAAAGATTTTATTTATTTATTTGACAGAGAGAGATCACAAGTAGACAGGCAGGCAGAGAGAGAGAGAGGAGGAAGCGGGCTCCCTGCTGAGCAAAGAGCCCGATGTGGGACTCGATCCCAGGACCCTGAGATCATGACCTGAGCCGAAGGCAGTGGCTTAACCCACTGAGCCACCCAGGCGCCCCTCATATGCCCTCTTAGTACTTCTCATCATTACAGAGTGATGGTTCTGGGGGATTCTGCTTCTCGTGGAGATAGTATATAGTGATTTTATAAGTCCATGTATTTGGGAAGGAGTGTTTTACTTCTTGGCAGCTTAGAGAACTTCAATCTTTCCAAATTCCATGTAATTTTCATAGCATTAAAGCTACTAATTTCAGATTATTGGTAAGTTTTAAATGATTAATTCCCACGTTACTTTGAATTAGTCTTTGTTTGCCATCCCTGATTGCAGCTAGTTAGTAAAGTAGCTAAACTTTTAAACTCTACTTGGTTTTAATTTTGAGTGATGTCACTGCTTCTCTCATGGTTAATGGTTCTTAATTACCTGCAGCTTGTCTGGTTTGCTCATTTATTTTCCTGTGTTCCAACACCTCTTGTGATCTCCCAACTTCTGGCCTTTTGGGGGATTTGTACTTTAACTGGGTTCAGATAGGAAATACCCCTGAGTACAAAGAGAAGATATTTTTCTTCTAACTTCACTATCTCCTATTATTAATGTATTACATTGTTGTGGTACATGTGTTACAACTGATGAACCAGCATTGATACAGTATTAATTAAAATCCATGGTTTACATTAGGGTTCACTCCTCTTTCTATAGTTCTGTGGGTCTTGACAAATGTATAATGTTATTTACCTACTGTTGGTATCTTACAGCCTAGTTTCATTGCCTTGAAAAACCCTGTACCTCATCTATTTGTTTCTTCTCCTCTCTCTGCACCCTCCTTGCTCACCCCTCAGCCCGGGATCTTTTTACTGTCTAGAGTTTTACCTTTTTAGAGGCACCTGGCTGGCTTAGTTGCTAGGGCATCTGACTCTTGATCTCAGGGTTGTGAGTTCTAGCCACCACATTGGGTATAGAGATTACCTAAAAAATAAATAAAAATTAAAATGTTGGTTAATTTTTACCTTTTCCAGAATGCCATAGAGTTGGAATCATATAGTATTTAGCCTTTGAGACTGGTCCTTCACTTAGCAATATGCATTTAAGGTTCTTCGAAGTCTTGTGGCTTAATAATTCATCTTTTAATTGTCAAATAATCCGTTGTGTGGGTGTGGCACAGTGTACCTGTTCACCTACTGAAGGAGATTGGATTGCTTCCAAGTTTTGGCACTTCAGAGAATAAAGCTGCTGTAAATATCCGTGTGCAGGTTTTTGTGTGGACACTAGTTTTAAGCTCTTTTGGGTAAATACAAAGGAGCACAATTACTGATCTTATAGTGAGAATGTGTTTAGTTCTGTGAGAAACTGCCAAGCTGTCTCACACAGTGCCTCCCATTTTGCATTCTGACCAAACAGTGAATGAGAGTTCGGTTGTCCCACATCCTTGCTAGCATTTGGTATTACTAGTGCTTTGGATTTTTTATATTCTACGTGATATGTAATAGTACCTTGTTTAAATTTGCAATTTCTTAATGACATACAAAGTTGAGCATCTTTTCAGATCCTTTTTTTTTTTCGTTTTTAAAGACTCTATTTATTAACAGCACAAGCATACGGAGAGGTAGCAGCAGGCAGCAGGAGAGGGAAAAAAGCAGGCTCCTCGCTGAGCCGGGGGCCCAGTGTGGATTTCAGTCCCAGGACCTGAGCTAAAGGCAGATGCTTAACTGACTGGGTTTCCCAGCCACCGCTCTTTTCACATTTTTAAATTAGGTTTGATTTCTTGTTGCTACTAAGACATCTTTATATTATATTTCTTATTTTAAGTCCTTTACCATGGCTGTGTTTTGCAGATATTTTCTCTACTCTGTGACTGGTCTTTTCATTCTCTCTCTTTTTTTGTTTTTAAGATTTTATTTATTTATTTGTCAGAGAAAGAGCGAGCGAGAGTGAGCACAGGCAGACAGAGTGGAGGGCAGAGTCAGAGGGTGAAGCAGGCTCCCTGCGGAGCAAGGATCCCAATGTGGGACTCGATCCCAGGACGCTGGGATCATGACCTGAGCCAAAGGCAGCTGCTTAACCAACTGAGCCACCCAGTTGTCCCATCTTTTCAATTTTTTTTCTTTTGTAGATAATGCTTTTGGTTTTATATCTGAAAAGTCATTGCCAAATCCAAGGATCCCTACATTTTTTCTTATGTCATCTTTAAGAAGTTTTGCATTTTACGTTTAGGTTTTGTGAAAAGTGTGAAAAGTTTGTTTTTATTCTTTTCATTTGTTTGTTTTTTCTTATCAATGTCCCATTGTTCGGTTCCATTTGTTGAAGACTGTCCTTGCCATTGAGTTGCCTCTGCCTGTGTGTGTGGATGTTGTTCTGGGCTCTCCACTCTGTTCCAAGCACCTGTCTCTTTTGCCAGGCACCTTCTGTCTTAATCACTATAGCTTTAATAGTAAGTCTTGAGATTGGGTGGTGGCAATCCTCAATTTCCTTTTTTTCCCCGCTCTTTAATATTTTGTTGACTACTCTGGGACTCTTGGTTTTCCAGTTTTCCATCCAAATTTTAGAGTCAACATGTTGGTATCCACAGAATAACTTCGTGGCATTTTGATTGGGATTGCATTGAGTCTGTCGATCAGTTTGGGAAGAACTGACCTCTTAACAGTATTGAGTGTTCTTACCCAAGATTATGGACTTTCTTTCCACTTCACATCTTACCTTGCTTGTTATCTTTCATCAGAATTTTATACTTTTTCTCATATAGATCTTGTGCATATTTCGTTAGATTTGCACCTAAGTATTAATTTTTTTGGTATGCTAATGTAAATGGTCTTGTGTTTTTAACTTCAAATTCCACTTGTACATTGCTGGTATATACGAAAGCAATTGACTTTTTAAATTTTTTAATTAAAATTCAATCTCGTTAACATACAGTGTACTTTTAGTTTCATGGTTAGAATTTCGTGATTCATTGGTTGCATACAACACCCAGAGCTCATCCCAACAAGTGCCCTCCTTAATACCCCTCACCCAGTTACCCCAACTTTCCCCTCTCCAGTAACCCTCAGTTTGTTTCCTGTAGTTAAGTCTCTTGTGATTTGCCTCCCTGTTTCTATTTTTCCTTCCCTTCTCCTATATTCATCTGTTGTTTCTTAAGTTCCACATGTGACTGAAACTATATGGTATTTGTCTTCCTCTAGTTCCATCCATGTCCTTGCAAATGGCAAGATTTTGTTCTTTTTGATGGCCGAGTAATGTGTGTGTGTGTGTGTGTGTATGTATGTATACCACATCTTCTTTATACATTCATCTGTTGATGGACATCTGGGCTCTTTCAATAGTTTGACTATAAACATTGGGGTGCTTTTGCCCCTTCAAATCACTTTGTGTACTTTGGATAAACATCTAATAGGGCAATTGCTAAGTCGTTGGGTTGTTACATTTTTAACTTTTTGAGGAGCCTCCATACTGTTTTCCAGAGTTGCATTCCCACCAACAGTGTAGGAGGATTCCCCTTTCTCCACATCTTCGCCAACATCTGTTGTTTCCTGACTTGTTAATTTTATCCATTTTGACTGATGTAAGGTGGTGTCTCATTGTGGTTTTGATTTGTATTTCCCTGATGCTCAGTGATGTGGAGCCCTTTTTCATGTGTCTGTTGGCCATTTGGATGTCTTCTTTGGTCTGTTCATGTCTTCTGTCCATTTCTTGACTGGATTTTTTTGTTTTTTGGATGTTGAGTTTGATAAATTCTTTATAAATTTTGAATACTGGCCCTTTGTCTGAAACATCATTGGAAAGCAATTGACTTCTGTATTTTAACTGTGTATTGTGCAGACTTGCTATAATCACTTGGCTAGTTTCAGGAGGGTGTGGGGTGTGAAGTCTTTGTATTTTCTGTAGACAGTCATGTCATCTGTGAACAAAGTTTTATTCTTTCCCAGGTTGTATACCTTTTGTTTCCTTTTCTTACCTTATTTCATTAGTTTGGCCTTCCAGTATAGTATTGAATAGTAGTAGTAGGAGGGACATCCTTGCCTTGATTCCCTGTCTTCTATTTTCTCAGTATTAATATCATGTTAGCTGTGGATTTTTGGAAACATTCTTTATCAAGTTGAGGAAGTCCTCCTATTCTTAGTTTCCTGAGGGTTAATAATGAAGAGGTGTGGATTTTGTTAAATATTTTTTTTCCTCCCTTCATTGATATGATCATGTGATTTTCTTTCTGTTGATATGATGGATCACATTGATTTTCTAATGTTGCATACCTGGAATAAATCCTACATGACCCTGGTGTATAATTTTTTAATATAGTGTTTGCTTTTATTTGCTAATTTTTGTTGAAGATTTTTGTGTCTGTGTTCATGAGAGATACTAGTTTGTAGTTTCTTTTCTTGTAGTATTGGTTTTGGTGTCAGGGTAATAATGATCTCCTAGAATGATTTAGGAAGTACTCCTTCTAGTTTTACTTTCTGGAAGAGATTTTAGAGAATTGTGTAGTATTCCATAAATGTTTGGTTGAATTTACAGTGATTGGGATTGTTAGCAGTAGCCCTCCCTTCTTTCATCTGATATTAGTAATTTATGTCTTCTACCTTTTTTTCTTTGTTTGACTGGCTAAGGGTCTATCTGTTTTATTGATGTTTTCAAAGAAACAGACTTGGGGTTTATTGATTTAAAAAAAAATTCCTGGTTTTAATTACATTGATTTCTGCTCTAATTTTTATTTTTTTTCTACTTCCTTTAGGGTTTTTTTTAATGATTTTATTTGACACAGAGAGAGTCAGTGAGAGAGGGAATACAGGCAGGAGGAATGGGAGATGGAGAAGCAGCCTCCCTGAGCAGGAAGCTCTGATGCAGGGCTCGGTCCCAGGACCCTAGGACCATGTCCTAAGTCAAAAACAGATGATTAACCAACTGAATCACCCAGGAGCCCCTCCTTACTTTAGATTTGATTTTGTTGTTGTTGCCTAAAATGGAAGCTTAGATTATTGACTTTAATCTTTTTTTTTCTAATATTTGCATTCAGTACTGTATTTTCCCTTTAAGCAGCATTCCACACATTTTGCTACATTGTATTTTGTTGAGACTGGTCTCCTGTCATTTAGAAGTGTGTCATTTAATCTCCATGTATTTTGGACTTCTTCAACTATCTTCTGTTACTGATTTTTAATTCCATTGCGGTCTGAGAACATACTTGGTATAATTTTTATTTTTAAAAATTTGTTGTGTTTTGTGGCCCAGAATTATTCTGTCTTGATGAGTGTTCCATATGAGCTTAAGAAGAATGTGTGTTGCACTATTACTGGGCGAAATAGTCTGTGTACATCTGTTGTACGGTAATTGATGGTGGTGTTAAGTGTGCCATGTCTGGACTGAATGTCCACATCTGTCAAATCCTTGTTGCCCTGCTGCTGGATCGGCCCATTAATGATGGAGAAGTGTTGAAGTCACCAGCTGTGATAATGGAATTGTTTATTTCTCCCTGCAGTTCTGTTAGGTTGTGTCTCACCTGTGTTGATCAGGCACACATACCTTAAGGATAATTGTGTCTTTTTGGTCAGTCGATTTCTTTATCATTATGTAATGCTGCTCTTTATGCCTGATAATTTTCCTTCTCTGAAATCTGCTTTGTCTGAAATTCATGTAGCTACGCCATTGTTCCTATGATTAGTGTTACTTTGGATTTTTTTTATTTTAATGTATCCTAGCATTTAGCTTGTTGATATTTAAGTTGTTTCATTTTTCATCAAAATATAATTCACAAAGCATAATAGTTGCCATTTTAAAGTGTACTCTTCTCTGGTTTTTAGTATATTTACTGTGTATATGGTACATATGTCACTTCTGTCTAATTCCAGAATGCTTCCATCACCCGAAAAATAAACCTCTTACTTCCAATTCTCCCCTCCCCTTATTCCCTGGCAATCATGAATCTACTTTCTGTTTTTATGGATTTGCCTTTTCTGGAACATCTCATATCAGTGGAATTGTATAACACGTGACCTTTTGTGTCTGGCTTCCTTTAACCTGAGAGTAGAATGTTTTCAGACTTCACTCGTGTTGTAGCATGTAACAGTTTATTCCTTTTTATGGTTGTGTAAGAGGCTCTTCCACATTTTATGTATCCATTCATCAGTTGATGGACGTTGGGTATATACTCTTTTGGCTGTTATGAGCAGCGCTGCTGTGCACATTCATGTACAGGTTGTGGCAGGAACATCTGTTGTCAGTTCTGTCGGTGTCATACCCCTAGACGTAGAACTGCTGGGTAATTGTACGTGTGTAACTTCTTGAGGAGCTACCGAGCTGTTTGCTGCCTTAGTCACACTGTTTTACATTCTCACCGACAATACAGGAGGGTTCCAGCTTCTCCGCCTTCTTGCCAGCACTTTTCTTCTTCTTTTTTTTTCTTTTTCTTTTTCTTATTTTACCATAGTTGTCCTAGTGGGTGTGACGTGGCATCTGCATGTGCTTTTGATTCGCATTTCCCCGATGACTAAGGATGTCGAACATCCCGACATGTGCTCTTGACCGTCTGTGTATCATCTTTGGAGAAATGTCTATTCAAAAGTCTTTGGCTTGTTTTTAAATTAGGTTATTTGTCTTTTTGTTGTTGAGTTCTAAGAGTATATTTGCATATTCTGGTTATTAGATCCTTGTCAGACAAATGATTTGCAAATACTCTCTCCCATTCTGTGGGTTGTCTTTTCACGTTCTCCGTAGTGTCCTTTGACACACGAAAGTTTTTATTTTGATCAAGTTCAGCTTATCTAATATTTCTTATTGCTTTGTGTATCATGTCTAAGAAAGCTTTTCCCGATCCAAAGTCATACAGATTTTCACCTGTTTTCTCTGAGTGTTACAGTTTTGACTCTTACATTTAAATCTTTGATCCATTTTGAGTTATATTTTTGTGTATGTGTGACGTTGCTGTTCCAAGTTCATTCTTTTGCATGTAGATATTCACTTGTCCCAGTAGTAGGCACTCGAAAAGACTGTTTTTCCCCCCATTAAATGGTCTTGGCATCCTTGTGAAAAATCAGTTGACCATAAATGTATGGGTTGTAAATACTTTCTTTTTGAATACTTGGGGAATCTACACTATAAAGTAAAACCATTCCTAAAGTAGTAAAACCATTCTTGGTTAAGTGAAATGGGTCTCTATTATGGCACTGTGAGTTTGGGTTTGCTTTTCACAGCAAACGCTGCCTAACCCAGTATTCACAGATGTTCCGAGTTATTTAGTCATGTGTTATGCAACTTTTGTTTATCTGAGAACAAATGCATAAATGGTAAGTTGAGTACTAATATTACCTAATAGCATTTGTTCACTGAGGCTAAGTTATATGATTTATTTATTTATTTAAGATTTTATTTGAGAGTGAGAGAGTGCAGGAGCAGGAGGAAGGGACAGAGGTAGAAGCAGGCTCCTTGCTCAGCAGAGCGCCTGATGTGGAACTCAAACCCAAGAGACTGGGATCATGACCTGAGCCAAAGGCAGATGCTTAACCACATAGGCACCCCAGTTATACAATTTAGAATGCCATCATGAAGTTCAAGAACTTCAACAATGTGTAACTGAGGCAGGGAAAGTAATCGACCTAAAGGTATACAGTTGATGAGTAGGATGGCCAGGATTATGAACCGAGACCCCCTCCCGTGATGTACTACATAACTATGATGTAAGGTCTGAAATTGTCTCAGGAGAGAGAGGTCCAAGCTAATTTGGTCACCAGTGTAAGGAGCAGGTGGCTTTCTGTAGATGACTGTGAAATTACGGTTTGGTATGAAGTCCTTCTCTCCGACACTAGCAGGGCCAGTCTTTGGTTGATTAACTAAAAAAGTCAGTTTAAACAAGTACTCTTAGGGAATGGTACATACAGTTTTTAGCATTTTATTTGGAAAAAATATATGTACATTTATTCTCCATTGAAACAGTGCCAGGTCTTTTCTCTGGAAACTGGCCTGCAGATTAGATTTCTGAGTTATCACAGCACTTGGGTTGCTCAATAGGTTAGGCATCTACCTTCAGCTCAGGTCATGACCTTGGGGTCCTGGGATGGAGTCCCACATTGGACTCCCTGTTCAGCAGGGAATCTCCTCCCATTGCCCCTTTCCCTGCTCATACTGTCTGTCTGTGTCTCAAATAAATAAAAAGAATCTTTAAAAAAAGCTTTCTATGTTGTCTTTTTTTGCATTCAGTTTCAGTTTCTTTAACTGAATTGAGTGAGAATCCTGTGATCACTCCCTCCCTGCCTGGTACTTGGTCATCTCACCCATACCTAACTTAGCAAAAATTTTCTTATTGATTTCTTTGTATCAAATCTTTCCAAAGTAGCTGTGTTAGTTTTCAAAAGAACAGTGATTTTTTTTGCAGTCATATTTTGTTGGTTTACATAGTGTTTAATGAAAAGTAAGTGTAGGTGTCCTTAACTAGTTTGGGAATCATCACATTTGATTCTTGCTGACTAAACAGGTCATGGAGTAGCAGAGTCACAGGGGAATTAGATAGTAATTTATTGCCTCTAAGCATATAAGCCTACCAGGGTATCACAGTATTGTAAAGGGGAAACACAGGATAGCTAATCCTGTGAGACCCATACTTGGAAATAGGTTATGAAAGATTTGGAACATCTGTTCAATGGGACACTCAGCATGCACATAAAATATTAATAGAAATGTATGTGTTTTATGTAAAGACATTCAAGTTATATTTTTAGATGGGAAATTTTTTTTAATAGAATGGGTTTTTATTTTTTATTTTTTTATTCTTTTTTTAAGATTTTATTTATTTATTTGACAGAGAGAGAGAGAGGTCACAAGGAGGCAGAGAGACAGGCAGAGAGAGGGGGGAAAGTAGGCTCCTGGCTGAGCAGAGAGCCTGATGTGAGGCTTGATCTCAGGACCCTGAGATATGACCTGAGCCGAAGGCAGAGGCTTAACCCACTGAGCCACCCAGGTGCCCCTAGATGTGAAATAGTTTAGAAAAGCATGAATATTTGTGTGTGTGTGTGTGTGTGTGTGTGTGTACACATATGTGTGTGTACACACATACATAGATAAGGTCTGGGGTTTCCATTCAAGATGGTGGCATAGGAGGATCTTGAACTCATCTCTTCTATGAAATACACACTGAATCTATAGCTCCATATGGAAAAATTTCCTGTGGAAAAAACCCTACAACTAGCTGAGTGACTCCTACACATTAGGTGAGTAAGGAAAAAAACCTATGTTGAAGTAAGAATCAGTCTTGCCATAAACCCCACCCCTGGTACAGCGACCTGGGATTGGGAGGGTACTCAAAACCCCAGGCTTCTCCCTGAGGAGCAAAGGGTTTGAGCCCCACTTCTGGCACCCCAACTTCCAAGACGTACATCTAAGACAAGACCCCAAAACATCCAGCTTTGAAAGCCATCAGAGCTTGCACCCATGAGACCCACAAGGCTATAGCAAACTGAGAAACAGTTCTTAAAGCAGTCCCATGAGTAGACTGACCCACCCTGGAACTCAGCACAGAAGCAGCAGACTGAAATGGGATCAGATTTCTGTGAAAGAGGCTCATTTGCTTATCTTAAAGCCCTGAGGGGCAGGCATCTAATTTAACGTGGATCTCGGGGACGCCTGGGTGGCTCAGTTGGTTAAGCAGCTGCCTTCGGCTCAGGTCATGATCCCAGCGTCCTGGGATCAGTCCCACATCCGGCTCCTTGCTCAGCAGGGAGCCTGCTTCTCCCTCTGCCTCTGCTGCCATTCCGTCTGCCTGTGCTCGCTCTCTCCCTCTCTCTCTCTGACAAATAAATAAAATCTTAAAAAAAAAAAAGACTTTTAACGTGGATCTCGGAGCCTAGTAAGGTATTCTCCAAAGATGGAGCTGATGGGTACCATCTTTGCGCTGTCCCTCTACCTCGCTTCTGCTTTCTGGTATCTCCTGGAAAGGAGCTTGAATGCTCGTATGATGCCCCGAGGTTTGCAGTTGCTACCCAGGTATACCTCTAGATCACCTGGCTCTAGCGGCCAGCAAGACTCACACTCACGGTAGTGAGTATCACAGTATTTACAACAACCAAGACTTGGAAATAACTAAAGTGTCCACCAATGGGGTGAATGGATAAAGACAATGTGTGTGTATATGATGGAATATTACTCAACCATAAAAAGAAGGAAGTCTTGCCATTTGCAACAACATGGATGGACCTTGAGGATATTGTGCTGAGTGAAATAAGTCAGACAGAGAAAGAGAAATACTGTATGATCTCCCTCACATGTGGAATCTAAAAAACAAAACAAAATGAAGTCATAGAGAACAGATTGGTGGTTGCCAGAGGCGAGGTTGTGGAGGAAATAGATGAAGGGGTCCAGTGGTATAAACTTCCAGTTAATAAGATAAGCCTTGGGGATGTAATGTACATCATAGTGACTGTAGTAAATAATACTGTGTATTATTGTATATTAATTTTATTATTTTTTATTAGAAATATGTATTATTAGCCCCAGGGTTACAGGTCTGTGAATTGTCAGGCTTACACACTTCCCAGCACTCACCGTAGTACATATACCTTCCCCAATGTCCACAACCCCAGGACCCTCTCCCTGCACCCCTCCCCCCAGCATCCCTCAGTTTGTTTTGTGAGATTAAGAGTCTCTTATGGTTTGTCTCCCTCCCAATCCAATATTTTTTTTTAAGATTTAATTTATTTATTGGACAGACAGAAATCACAAGTAGGCAGAGAGGCAGGCAGAGAGAGAGGAGGAAGCAGGATCCCCGTTGAGCAGAGAGCCCGATGTGGCCTCGATTCCAGGACCCTGTGATCATGACCTGAGCCGAAGGCAGAGGCTTTATCCCACTGAGCCACCCAGGTGCCCCCCTCCGAATCCAATCTTGTTTCATTTTTCCTTCCCTACCCCCACACCCCCCACTTTGCCTCTCAAATTCCTTATATGAGGGAGATTGTATGATAATTGTCTTTCTCTGATTATTTCACTCAGCATACCCTCTAGTTCCATCCACGTCATTGCACATGGCAAGATTTCATTTCTTTTGATGGCTGCATAGTATATTATATATATATATATATATATATATATTTTTTTTAAGATTTTATTTATTTATTTGACAGAGATCACAAGTAGGAAGAGAGGCAGGCAGAGAGAGAGGAGGAAACAGGCTCCCTGCTGAGGAGAGAGCCTGATGTGGGGCTCGATCCAAGGTCCCTGGAATCATGACCTGAGCTGAAGGCAGAGGCCTTAACTCACTGAGCTACCCAGGTGCCGTATATTATTATATATTTAAAGTTGCTAAAGCTTAATAGTTCTTAGCACAAGAAAAAAATGTGTATGTTTGGTGATGGATGTTAACTAGTCTTAGGGTGATCATTTCACAACAGATAAAAATATGGAATTTTTATGTTGTATGCCTGAAACTAACATGTGTCCATTATATGTCAGTTTCTTTAAAAAGTAATTGATATTTTATTTTTTTAAAAATTATTTATTTATTAGACAGAGATCACAAGTAGGCAGAGAGGCAGGCAGAGAGAGAGACAGGGAAGCAGGCTCCCTGCTGAGCAGAAAGCCCAATGTGGGCTTGAACCCATAACCACTGAACCAGCCAGGCACCCCAAAAGTAATTTATATTTTAAAGAGAAAGACTATGGCACCTGGGTGGCTCACTCAGTTAAGCGTCTGCCTTCGGTTGAGATCTTGATTTCAGGGTCTTGGAATGAACCCTGGCATCAGGCTCCCAGCTCAGCAGAGAGCCGGCTTCTCCCTCTGCCCCTCCTCCCACTTGTTCTCTCTGTCTCTCTCTCTCAAATAAATAAAATCTTAAAAAAAAAAAAAAGTAAAGAGAAAGACCAAAACAAAGTCTGGAAGGATGTGAATCGCTGTGTTAAAATTAAGAAGAAAAAGCTGTTTCTATTTTGAGAAGAGCCTCTTTGAAATGTATAATTAAAAGAAATAAAATGCCTGTAGAGTTAGGCAACAGGAGAGAATGGTCTTGGTGAGGGGCCCCCTTTCCCATAATCTTAGGAAGTGAGCAGACCCCCTGATGTCCTGTGTGTGTTCCCCTGCAGTAATACGGCCTCTTATTCTTTCTCTGATCTTATTTTTCTATGTAAAATGTGGTATCAGTGCAATCATTTTTTCTTTCTGGTTTGATTTTCAGGAAGATTTCGACGTCGATCACTTTGTGTCTGACTGTAGGAAGCGTGTCCAGCTGGAGGAACTAAGAGGAGATCTGGAACTCTACTATAAACTTCTTAAAATAGCCATGGTCGAGCTCATCAACAAGGATTATGCAGATTTTGTCAACCTTTCCACAAACTTGGTAAACCTGAAATTCACAAGTCCTACACACACACACACACACACACACACACTTTCTCTCTCCTTCATATTTATTAAAAGGGCAGAGTTTTTAGAAACCTTTCAGTTGATTTGTTGCTCTAGTTTGATTATGTTTCAAATTCATTAGTCAACAGTGAAAAGTAAAGGATAATAATACCCAAGGGGTTGTTTTATTAGTTGCTAAGTGATTACCCTGAAGTCTTCCTTGATTTAGACTAATTTGTAGGAGCAAATGTCCACCACTCTTACAATGTTTAATTTACTCCCAGGTATATCTGTTAGCCAGAGCTAGGTTGAGGGAACATTGGCCAATATTGATATTTAAAAAGTTTGGTTTTATAAAAATATAAGAATGATTTGCAGTGAGCTTATCAATTGTTTGTAAAAGCCGTTTAGAAATGTTGAATTTTGTTACTTGGCAGAAAAGTCTCCTTGTTGATGCTTCATTTTGTTTTAAATCTGTTTGTCCAGAGAAGCACAGAAAGTTGCAGCTCCGTGGGAATTTCAAGAAGCATTAAAATTAATGATGCACATTTGCTTTTGGGAAATATACCACTAAGATAAATATCCCAATAGGATTAAAAACCTAGAAAATTTTACTTCTGTTTAATTTCTATTTTTCTCAAGGCTTATAATAATGTTTAAGAGAGACGTAGCCCGTCAGACTTTCACATCAGCTGGCTGAGTATCATCAATTACAGACAGAGAACTGTTCACCTTCTGTGAAAATTTTTCACATTCATTTAAAATGTCATCTAAAGGCAAATTGTTCTTAAGGAAACTTTTGTTTCTCCTGACTTCCCTTATTTTTATAGTTTCATGTATTTCAACAGATTTTTTTCATATTCTATGAACAACATTAATGGCCAAATAACACTTCTGTTGTTTAGCTAGTTATGTAGCAAAATACGGTTGTGCCAAAAAAATAACTTAAATCTGGTACTGCTTTGATCGTTAAATAGATACGTCACTATTACTCCTTATCGTGATGTGTTTGTGCCAACCTGGTTTTGCCTTTAGGTTGGCATGGACAAAGCCCTCAATCAACTTTCTGTGCCTTTGGGACAGTTATGAGAAGTTCTGGTAAGTCCCCAATTAATGAAAACAGTCTGCTGTGACGCCTGTTGTCCTCGTTGGCTTTTCTCTAAGAATTCTTTTCATCTGTTAGTTTGGTGGTACTGGTGGTTGTATTTTAACGGTTCATGATTATAATATTCACCTTCAGAAGAGTTGTAAATGATTTTGTTTTTGCATATGCTAAAAACCTAAAAAAAACATGTTCGATTTGAAGAAGACATATTCTCAGAGTAGACAACCTTAAAATGTCAGGGGAGAGGAAGCATATTTCCAAATTCAACTTATTAATGCCACTTTGGTCATATGTAAGTGGTTTCTAACTTACGAATGACTTGTATTTTAACAGTTTGTAATCTTGTAAATATCCCCCCCCCACCCCACGTAATCTACGTGTGGTTAGGTTCCTGGGCTGATCTACAAAAACTGTGTAATCCCTAATGGAACTGAAGGATAATATAAATAAAATGTAATACTTAATAAATGTTACATTTGCATGTTCTCTCAGAAAAATCTCTGTTGTGGGAATGGGACTCCCCACCTCTAAGCCATTGGGAATAGGAACTCCACCTGGGTGAACAGTGGAGGGGCAGTTGTGGCATCACTTCTAACAGAAAACTGTGCTGCCCTGTCTCCCCTCCCACCCCACCCCCCCGTCTGTGTCTGGTGCCCTGACTTACGGCCTCTGTCCATTCTGATGCCCTGTTGTAAACTTGTCATAAACGACACCATCCTTCCTTGTGTGTCTCCTCTAGCTTGAGTGGCCTCTTGCGTCCCTCCCCTAAGACAGTGCCTGCATCCTAGAGAGAATATAAGGAGAACATAATTTAAGGGAAGACACAGTACATGGTTAGAACCAAGAAAAATGCGGAGTAATGGAAATATCAGTGCTGAGAAGCCTAGGGGAGGGGCAGGCAGGAAAGAGTTCGTGAAACAGGTAAAAATCTCGAGTTGTGCCTTGAGGTAGCCAATACTTTCCATGGTTTATGTCTCATTTGAATTTTACAAAATCTTGTTAAAGATACTTTTCCTTGGAATGGAAGGGATTTTCATGGTCCGCTGTTGGATTCCACACCAGCCGCTGTGGGGCTCTCCCACTGCCTCCTTGGTGTGCCTCTTCCTCCCGGGGCCTCATAGTGGTGTTGTTTCCCAAGCCTAGCCTTCCTTTGGCCTCCCACTCTTCTCTCAAACCCCCTCCCTGGAGGCAGATTTGCTCTACTCACACAGGCTCCCGTCCCACCTCACCCCCTGCCATCACCGTATCCCCTCCCTTTTCCATGGCCTGTTTTTATGGCCACTTTGGTCCTGCTCAGCCACAGGCCTGACCTGCCTTTCTGGTCCCAACTCTGAAGCTGTTCTGTGAGATTCTCAGACCACTGAGGGATACGACTATATCTGTCTTCATTGCATCCCTGTAGGCTGCCACAATACTGACGTCCAGGAGGTGTTTCATAATGTTGATGGAGTGAATTAATTCACCTTCCTGTGGAATTTTTGTGATATGCCTACTTCATTCTAGTTGTTTCTGTTAACCTTTGTTTTGGCCCTAATTCCTAATTATCTCTTTATTCATTAGCTTCTGGACATGTTTCTCTACCTCTGTGCTCTGCCTTTTTCTGGTCTTCTGTTCTTCATTCTTGATTCCTGGTATTTCCATACCCACATTTCATCATCATGCATCAGTGCTTTGACATTCTTTCGTTCTCCAAAATATGCAGAATCTAAAGACTTCATCTCAGTGAAGTTGGCCCTCCATTCCTATTTCTGCTTCTCTCCAGAAGGAAGCCTGCAGTGCACATGGCTGTGTGCCTGTCTGACCCTGCCCCTGAGTGTGTGTGCACTTACATCTGCTCCCCATCCCCTCCCCACCTCGGCAGCTGTGTACACATGGCTTTCAGAGTCCGATTTGAGCCCCGTCGCATTTCCAGACTCTCCTGTACTTTGCTTCATATTATCTGTTCTCCATTCTAAGCCCCCTCATCCCCATAACTTTCACTGTATATGTCATTCTTCTTCTGGCCATGCGACCCTGCCTTCGTGTCATTATGCCCCCAGGTCATGAGTCCCCTCAACAGTAACTGTGTCTGGTATATCATGCTTTTTTTTTTTTTTTTTGTCAATATCTGCATAGTACTGGTGCACAGGTATTAATTTCTGTGGAATTTAATAAGATGTAGGAAATTGATAATGTGACAAAACAATGTCTGTAATACATTTTCTTTATTATTCTTTTAAAGAGTCTCAGGTCATCAGTCAGTGAAGGAATTCGGGCAGTAGATGAATGAATGTGTAAACAAGAGGACATAAGGAAGAAAAAGGTACCCTCCAGTAGATTTCTTATGCTGCATGCCAGTTGAAGCCCTCTCCTCTTGTCTCCGCGAACTTGTCAGCACTATTCAGCTTTTTTTCTTTTTTTTTTTAAATTTAGCTTTTTTTCAAAGCTCTCACGCATGTGCATTTTATGCATTATGTCACGTTATCTACCTGAAATAAGAAGACAGAATTTCAGAGTTACCCACACGATCTCAAGATCACCCACTTTTTCCAGAACAAGAAACAGTGATAACTATTGTCGGTGCAGCGCTTGACAGTTAACGACTGTATAAATTGTCAGCGGCCCTGTAAAGAAAATAGGCCTATATTAGAGACTAGGGGAGAAGTGGGCTTTCCAAAGCAAACTCAGGATTCTGCCGTAGGTTTGCTGTTATTTTCTGATCCTGTGATCTTTATGTTCTGGTGTTCACTTTAATTTTTTCAATTCCCAGTAGTTAGCATGCGGTGTTGGCTTAGTTTCAGGTGTGTGAGACAGGCAACGGCTCTGTACATCTGAGGGCTCACCCCGGGAGTGTGCCCCTTAGTGCTATCTCCAGTTCCAAGTGTCCCCGATATCATTCATGATCATAACGATGTAGGGGCACAGCGGGCATTGGGAGTCTGGGCTTCTGACTCTGTACAATGTTTTCTATGTGTATTATTAGCATATTTGTTAAAATCTCAGTGGGGAGAAGCCTGTTTGAGGGACCTTCTGTTTAATTTGCCTCTGGATCTCCTCACAGCTTTTGTCCAAAGAATGCTTGTTGTGCGCTTCCAGACAAAACAATAAGCTTTGTGAGAGCAGGGTGTATTTCTTGCTTTATTTTCTCGTGCCCCCCCACCCCCCGTCGGAATGAATATCGAGCTCCCAGGGGTGTTCATTATTATTATTATTTATTGAATGGATGACTTTGTATTTTTTTGTTCTTTAAGGATGAGAGTTTTCATAATGTCCCTCAACCTCTTTGATAATATTTGTAGTGTAAAAGGTCTTTAATGATTTGGTGCTTGGGCATATAGGTATATGCACATGTAAACTGAGAGGGCCAGTACAATCGGAAGCCAAAGTTAAAACATGAATAAAGGGCCATAAGAAAACAAATGGAGGGGCGCCTGGTGGCTCAGTTGGTTAAACGTCCGACTCTTGATTTTGACTCAGGTCATGATCTCAGGATCATGAGATTGAGCCCCGCATTAAGCTCTGTGCTCAGCAGGATGTCTGCTCGAGATTCTCTCTCTCCCTCTGCCCCTCCCCTGCATGCGCACATGCAGTCTCTCTCTCTCCCAAATAAACAAATCTTTTTTAAAAAAATAGGAAAGAAATGCCCATAGAAAGATTCAGGATGGGGAAAAAAAGAAATAAGAGTATAGAATATGAGAAAGCAAAGTCTAGGGTTTTTTTTTTTTTGTTTGCTTAATTTTTATTTTTATAGATGTGTGTGTTGAGGCTTATACAAGTTATTTGATCAGTTGAAAAGATTGAAAAAATCTTAAATTCACAAAGTTCGAAAGAAACCTCTGCACTAGAAGCAAGCAGGTAAGCATTTTTTTTTAACTAAGTAGCACATAAATTAATACTTCACATCCAATCTAATTAGGCGGGGACGGCTTAGTTAGAATTCATTTCTGAACAAGAAGAAAATCCAGGTTTGTGGCTAGAATGTAGCTCCAGGAGAGTGGAGAGCATGAAATGGTGAAATCTATAACACGTTCCTATAAACCCTTTGGTTATAGACCACAGTTCCAACACGTCATTATGCTTGCAGTGTAAAAGTATATTTGGAATCACCTTCCCTGAGGACTAGCAAAGTCCTGTTGATCTTTAAGGCATACCTACCATTCATCTTGGTTTTTCTCCATCTCATTTTTTTCCCTAGACATGCCCAGAGTATTACCATTGATGTATTTTGCACCAGCATTATATTATTATGAAACAGTATAGGACATATCCAGTTGAAATTTACAAACAGGAAAGAAAAAACTTATGAAATAGGAAAAAGATGATGGCTCTCTTTGTTATACTGTGATTGTCTTGTTCCCTTCCTGGTGTGAATTTTCAATCAGCCATGGTAGATGAGTGACTCAGAAAATGAGTAGTTAGGTCCTGTCAGCACTGTGAGACGCACAGTGGTGCAGTGGGAGTAGCCGGGGCTGGTCCTACACATACCAGCTGGGCTGCCTGCGTCAAGGTCGCCTGGTGCCCTGAGTGCTCTGTTGTGTGACGCTAACAGTCCCTCCCCTTGCAGGCGGAGTTAGGTTTCTAAATTTTAGGAATTAAGGTTTTAGATTTGGAAGGAACTTGAGAGACCATATGCTCCACATGTCTCATGATGGAGATTAAGAACGGACACATCCCAAAGGAAGTGATTCTCTGGTCCTAGGTCTCTGTCCCCTTTCACATCAAGGCATTCAACTAAGTGGTCAGCCTCCACTGTGCTTGTGTCTCTAGCCCGTTGCACTGGTGCTTCTGCCCCGTTCGTCCACACTTAGCAGACAGTCTGCACGCGGCCCTTCTGCAGCCCGTGTGTCTCCAGCGGCTCTGCTTCACTGCGGCCCTTGGCAGCGCCTGCAGCCCCTCCAGCCATGTCCACGTTCGGCCCCTGGGGAGCTGGCCCTCCAGTGTTCTTCCCGTCTTTGCTGTTGCTGCTGTGCTCCTCGGATAGAAACACCTCAGTGAGCTCTGTGTCTACAATCCTGTCCCTTTGCAACACTGTCCTTGATAAACAGACATTGTGCGCTTTCTTGCTCAGAATTACCTTGGAGGACTTTTTTCTCCAGAAGAGCAGCTCTGAGCTCTAGAGTCAGGAAAGCCAGAGCAGCGTCAGCGCACAGTAAATCCATCATGCTCTGCCAGGCCCAGAAATGCCGAGAAAAGGATAAATAGGAAATGCGCATGGGATCAGTCAGTAGAGGTTGGGATTAGGCTTCGGCACTGTTCGTGCCAAGCGCTTGCCTTCCCTCCACACCAGTTCTGATGCTCTGGGACGGGGCACACCATGGCAGGTCTCCAGAGATTTTGGGTTTTCTTACAGTGTGTTTCCTCACTACCTGACTGCCCATCCTCAGATGTGGGATGCCTCATAGAGCCCAGCAGGGGCTTTGGGGCCTTTGTTGTGTTTTTTTTTTTCTTTCACTGTTCGACTTCCTTTTGAATGGGGTTGACGCTTTCTAATGTGGGGGGCAAGAGGGAAGTGTATCCAGTCCACTTGATGGCAGATGCACTGTGAGTGATTTCTCACCAGCTCCTGGAGCACCGAGCTTGCTCTTTCTGCCGTTGGGTAAATTTAAACTTGGAGTCCGCTACTCTGAGCGATTTCCCAGGTTGCTGCTAGGCGGTCAGTTTTAGCTGATTGAGGAGACAGCAGTAGTTGGTACTGGGGAGGTACTTGGGAGGGATAATGAGGCAGGCAGAGAAGAAGAGGGGGCTTCGGGTATGAACGGTAGGACAGGGCAAGAGAGAGGAGGGGGTTAGAGAATGGGAGAAGAAGGGAGAAGAAGGGCACGAATGGGAGAGCCCGAGGAACGTGGAGGAATCATGCAGTTGTACCCACACTGACCTAAAATAGCTCCATCCCCTTGCCTGGGCCCTGTGGCCCGGGCCAGGCTGCGTCGGTGGCTTCTACGACCTCCCCGCTCCTCACCCCTTGCACTGGGGCCTGCTGCACAGACAGTTTGTCATGAAAATTGATGGCGTTCAGGTGCAGGTGCCTGAGCGCTGTAAGGCATGGGAGGCGGTGGGGGTGGCAGGTTTTAACTTTGGGAATTACATTTCTCTAATTGTCTCTACTAGCCCTCTCTGGACAAGACAGATTTTGGAGAGAATTGCCACAGAATTTAACCAGTTACACTTTCATGCTGTTCAGAGCAAAGGCATGCCTCTTCTGGACAAAGTAAGACCAGCAAGTGTTGGTTTCGATTTTCAATTTGCTGTTTGCGAATTTCCTGGATGATTTTGGTTTGACCTAGCATTGCCCCTGATAATTGCTACTTTACAGGATTTTGAAGCTAGCTTTGAATTTTTTTTTTCAGTGTCTCCTGCTTGGGACCCTGCTTCCATTATGTCACACTAGATAGATTTTGTGTAAAGACACAAGCGTAGTCTCCAAACTATGCAAGTAAAATTAATTCTGAATTTCATGTAACTTGACACATCATATGATGTAGTCAGAGTTCATTTATCCAAAGCCCTTGACTGGGTTTAAATGCACGTTTGTCAGATTTACTCCATAGCTTAAGAGGCAAATAACTTTTTGTCATTCCGTAATTGTCTAAACTTCACTTTGATGAAGCCGACTTACTTTCAAAGAAATCATAGGGAGGGGACGCCTCAGTGGCTCAGTCAGTTAAGCCACTGCCTCTGGCTTAGGTCATGATCCCAGGGTCCTGGGATCGAGTCCCACCTTGGGCTCCTTGCTTGGCAGGAAGCCTGCTTCTCTTTCTGCCTGTGTCTCCTTGTGTGCTTGTGCTCTCTCTCGTCAAATAAATAAATAAAAACCTTTAAAAAAAAAAAAGAAAGAAAGCAATCATGGGGAGAAGAGATTCATTGTTATTCTCTAGGAAATGTTGGGATTTTAATCTTACATATATTCTGGTAGAATTAGAGGCTCGCTTTATATATATAACACATATGTATATAAATTATACACATATATTTGAGCTTTTAGAAACTGTGGTGCCTGGACCTTCTTTCCTGGTCTCTCTGTTCTTGCAGCGTATAGCCCACATTACGGCCATGCTGCAGCAGTCCCTGGGAGGCCTGCTGCTAGAAGGGCTTCAGACTTCCAATGTGGACATCATACGGCACTGCCTCCAGACTTACGCTACAATTGACAAGACCCGGGATGCAGAGGCGTTAGTCGGTCAAGTACTGGTGAAACCGTACATGGATGAGGTTTGTGCCCCCATGCACCTCATTCCACAAACACAGAGCATCTAATCTGGCTTCGTTTCTTGACTGGGTGCGAGAGAGCTCAGGGCTCTTCCTTGAAGATGCTCTTAGTTCCTGCTCTTCTGGTTGTAAGAAAAGGTTGGTCCCGCTTGGTGCCCATCAGCATGGCAGGAATCAGGCATGCGCTCTGGTCTCTTACAGTGATGCCATAACTCAGGGATCATCTTAATTTAGTAGGGGTGAGGGACTTGCCTAGGAAGAAGGTACGGATCAGAACATTTTCAGGTCAATTTCCATTTCCATAAGTTATACGTTAATGAAGTTGCTGAAAAGCGTGACCCCACCAAGGTGCCTGTGCCCACTGGAGGAGCTGGAAGACAGCTCTGTGCGCAGGGAAAGTCTGTGAGGGGAAGCGCCTTCGCAGAATTGATGTGGCCTAAGTCTTGAAGACCATGGGGGAGTTTGCCAGGCTAGGAAGGTGGGAGGGAGGGAATATAAAAAGATAAAGGGCTTTGAAGGGCGAGTTAGCGGGGTAGTACCTTAAGTCCAGAACTTGGTTACCCAGTGTTCTTGACCTATAAGGATACAGTAAAATACAGGGAGTCAGTGTATCCTGCCTCTGAGCGGCCGGAGTATGGGCTGCACCATGTGAGGCCGCCAGCAATCAGCAGCTTCCAACTTAGAGAGCGTCAGTTTTATCTAGTTCAAGCTGACAGAAGTCATGAAGCCAGTCTCAGCGTTTGAGGGCTTTCTTCCAGTCACCTGCCAGTGCGAGTGTTCTTTCTGTCTGGTAAGTATAAAGCTACCCACCATGACTTCAGGATGAAAGGCTTCCAGTTTTAAAACGAGACAGTATCCCAGTGATAGAAGTGAAATTGAAGGATTAATTTCAGTAATCTTCTCAGCTTCATTAAGACTACTAAAAGTAAATGATCTGTCAGTTCTTTGTATGTATCTTATTATAGTTCATAGCTCTCTCTGTGGGGGTGAAAAAGATCACATTATTCTTTGTCACTAAATGAAAATATTTTAGTTATTTAATTTATGCCCTTTTCATTGAACTGAATCTAATATGCTAAATTAGGGAAGTACTTTACGTTTCTGTGTCATTAAATGAACTGTGGCCACGTTTGTATTTTAAGTTTGTATGCTTGTCATTCACCTCCTGCAACTCAGCCTCACCAAAAAAAATTAAATACTAAAGCAAAATAGGATGTGTTTTCTTCCATCACTTTCCATCTCAGCCCTTTCCCTGTTCTGGAGACGGTAGAGGATAAGGCCAGGGTGAAGATGGTACAGAGCTGTTGTCTGCAGATACAGTATTTCGCTTTTAAGCTCAGAAGGGAAGCAGATGAGTGTGTGTGATGTTTTAGCTTCAGGCCAGTCTCTGTCCCTCAGCCTCTGTGTCCCCCAGGGTTGGAGCAGTATTCCCAAATCCCGGGACCTAGATTTTCATGCCATTGTTACTTACCTCCTGTTTAGAAAGCATACTGAGTGGGGAGGAGGAAGGACGAAGTGCATTTTTAAGGTTTACACGATTCTTTTCTCTGTAGTGTATAGTTCATACTTCTCTTTTAGGTGCTTTAAAAACAAACAAAAACACAAACAAACAAACAAATAAATAAATAAAAATAAAACGCTCTTCCTTCTAGGTGATTGTAGAGCAGATCGTTGAGTCTCATCCAGACGACCTGAAGATCATGTATGCTAATAAGCTCCTGGAGTTCGTTCCTCACCACTGCCACCTTCTTCGAGAGGTCACAAGAGGAGCCATCTCAAGGTGACGTAAAATGCTGTGTATGCACCTGAGCTCAGTTTAGTGACCACCTGTTACCTCCTCATGTGCCGCTGAACCCTGGCTGTCCTGTCTGACCTGGGAACGTGGGAACATGTGCTCTTCCCTATTTGTTACCAGTGCTGTGAGGCAGGTGTCACTTGCCTGGGTTTACAGGGAAGGGAATGAAGAGTGGGGACGAATCTCAACGGTGACATTTGTGTGACTCCAGAGCCTCTGCTTTTCTCTTGTCTATACTGTCTCCTTAACCAGGCTCAAAATCAAAATTGGTTTCCTTCCATTATTGTGATGTCATCATCGGTCTAGAAATACCAATTCATTTTAATTCAACACGTTTTATACTGATGGCAATTAAAGTCATGAACGGTTTCCCCTCCCTCTCTTATTTCATTTCCATGGCTTTCCAGTTCTGTTTCATGAATATCCCATTACCTTCCACCATCTCCGTCATCCCAGTCCAGACCTTTGTTGCCTTTTGTTCGAGGGTAGCGGGCTCTCCCCACCTGGTCTCCCAGCTCCACCTGTCCCTCTTCATTGCAGCCCTCAGCTGTCCCACCTGCCCAGAGCTCTTCAGCCTTCCCTAGTTGCTCGTGGCTTCTCATCGCCCACAGAAGAGCATCCAGTCTTCCTGGCGTAACCTGTGACCGTTGGTGCTTGAGTCCTAGTGGTTCTCTGCTGTAGAACTTTCTACTGTGGAACTTGTCCCCATACCACTATGGTTCCTGGCCAGACAGGAGCACTTGACCTTCCCTAACACACCTGGTACAGAAGATCCCTGACTTCACCTTCGTTCAGTTTATGGTTTTTTGACTTTTTATAATAGTGCAGAAGTGATATGCATTTAGTTTGGATCTTTTCCCAGGCTGGCGATCTACAGTAGGGTCCTCTTTTGTAATGCTGGGCAGGGGCAGCGAGCACAGCCCCCAGGCAAACCACGTGATCATGAGGGTCAGCAACCAACACACTTGAACCGTCCTGTTCTGGCTTTCAGTGCAGTGTTCAGTAAGTTACATGAGATACCAGACACTTTGTTGTGAAATAGGCTTTGTGTTAGAGGATTTTGCCCAACTGTGCAATACTGTAAGTGTTCTCAAGACATTTAAGTTTTGCGGGGCTAAACTCTGATGTTCAGTCGCTTAGGTGTTTTCCATGCATTTTCAACTAAAGAGATTTCCAGCTGAACAATGGGTTTATTAGAAGCCGAGGCCGTCATAAGCCGAGGAACATCTGTCTATACTGTGCGCCTCTGTGTTTTCCTTCATTGCTTCCTGTCTCATTCCTTTGTCTTTCTGTTGATCTGTCACTCCACATGAAGCTCCAGTCAAATACAACTTCTTTTTTTTTTTAGGTTATTTATTTATTTACTTATTAGAGAAAGCATAAGCAGAGGGGGAGGCAAAGAGTGAAGCAGGCTCCCCACTGAGCAGGGAGCCCGATGTGGGACTCAATCCCAGGACCCTGAGATCATGACCTGAGCCACCCAAGCGCCCCCAGGCTATGGTTATTTCAAGAAAAAGTCCTATTTGTGAATTCTTCATCTAGTGAAGATGAATTAAAATCAGAAAGTCAACTCTGCCACCTTTAAAAACCCAGGAACAGAAAAAAATTCCACGAGCAGGTATAACCCTATCCACAATAAATCACTTTCAATCCAGTCCTGAAAACTAATACAGAGTAGGAAGAAAGCATTACAGAAAAATTTTGTTTTCATTAATCAAGCTGGAAAATAATGGGCCTTACATGAATGCCCTTTAGGAAGACAGTTCTTATAGTTTTATGTTGATGGAAACTCACATTACATTCGAAATGCATGTTAAAACCATGACTGTAGATTAACTACCACTTTCAGTCGTCAGAAGATGAAAAATGGTCAAGAGTCACCCAAACTGAATCTTGGTTCCTCCTGGAAAATGTGTTCCTAAATATTTTCCCCCTGAACTACTGTGCTCTTTCTGTATCTTACACAGCAGACACTGCGATGCACAAACACATCCAGAAGGCCTTTGAGGGCTGACAGCCTGCTGGAACAATGAGGAATTCACCTGGGTTTCTGCCTTTCTGCCGGGCCCAGAAAGTTCTGGGTAACCCAGGTGACGTGTCATGAGAATACATGTGTAGCTCACACCATATGTAGTATCTCCTCAGGGTAGACACCAAAATCCATGTTCGTATATGAAAATCCAAGATGCGTACAGAAATCAAGAGTGATTCTGTCATCTTGAAAGAAAAACACACTGTTGCGCTGCCACATGCCTCGTTTCTTCTTGAGTGACTGCAGGAAGTAGCGATTGCAGTCAGAAATCTCAGAAAGAAAAATTAGAGTAAGGGAAACACCTGAAGTTTATTCCTGAAAATACTTGGAGAATGACTGTGACCAATAAACCAGGGCTTAGTTCATGAGACTATGTCAATGAGCTTATACCATCCCATGTCCTGGTCAAACCCTCATGTCTGGGAGATGGAGGGATGTCTTCATCTTCCAGAGCTACTATTAGGGAAAAAGGTGGAGACCATACTGAGTGAGTCCCTACTTCAGCAGGAGAGCCAAAAACACCTTGCCCCTCCATAATCCCAAATGAAAATAAACATCTCGGGGCGCCTGGGTAGTTTAAGCTTCTGCCTTTGGCTGGGATCGAGCCCCATGTTGGGCTCTTTGCTCAGCGGGGAGCCCACTTCCCTCCTTCTCTCTCTGCCTGCCTCTCTGCCTACTTGTGATCTCTGTCTGTCAAATAAATAAAATAAATAAAATCTTTAAAAAAGAAAAGAAAAGAAACATCTCATTTTACTAGTGTGCAGCAGTGACTATGCAGGAGAAATTATTATTATTTTATTATTAGATGATTTATTATTATTATTATTATTATTATTGTACTATATTGTTAACCTTTTGAATTCAGACACCTAAAATTTTTAATAAAATATGAAGGCCTTTTTTTTTTAAGTTTTATTTATTTGAAAGACAGAGATCACAAGTAGGCAGAGAGGCAGGCAGAGAGGGGGAAGCAGGCTCCCCACTGAACAGAGAATCCGATGCAGGACTTGATCCCAGGACCCTGGGATCATGACCTGGGCTGAAGGCAAGAGGCTTTAGCCCACTGAGCCACCCAGGCGCCCCATGAAGGCTTTTTTTTGTTTTTGTTTTTTTAAAGATTTTACCTATTTATTTGACAGAGAGATCACAAGTAGGCAGAGAGGCAGGCAGAGAGAGAGAGAGGAGGAAGCAGGCTCCCCGCTGAGCAGAGAGCCCGACATGGGACTTGATCCCAGGACCCTGAGATCATGACCTGAGCTGAAGGCAGCGGCTTAACCCACTGAGCCACCCAGGCGCCCCATGAAGGCTTTTTTTAAAGAACAAAAACTTCAGACTATATCTTTATCCTATCAGTTCCCACTACAACTGGCTTCTGTCTTGGCCAACATTTAGCCATTCAGATAAAGTCCGTATTTAGTGCTTCGTGTGTATGCATGTGTAAAATAAGTGGACAGTCATAAATCTTTAAGATTGTGTATAATAACCGTGAAATAAGGATTCTTGATACACAAGGTCTCGTCTGGGGAAAACAGCTGGAGAACAGTATGCAGTTTTCAAATGACGAAGGGGAAATACGCATTCGGTTATGAGAAAGGGAAGGAGAACAAGACCAAATATTAATAAAAGGGAAAAAAGCTTTTTCTGCCATCTTTCCGTGCCGCAGTAACAGTGTGAACAAATGTCCCACAGATGCCCTCAAGAACATTAACACTGCTGAAAGGGGGGGCGAAGGCCAGGTTCTTAGGAGGCCCTGCACCAAAGTCATCGTCCCGTTTCCTCACTGTGATGACGAAGCATGAGTACATTGGCAAATTTGAAATTATTGATGACCACAGAGCTGGGAAAACTGATGTGAACCTCACGGGCAAGTTAAACAAGTGTGGCATGACCAGCCCTAGACTTGTATAACTGAAAGATCTAGAAAAGTGGCAGAATATTTCCATCCCCTCAGTTTGGTTTCACTGCATGGAAAAATTCTTCTGGCATCATGCACCATGAAGAAGGAAGAATCCAGGCAGGAGGGAAAATCCTGGGATTCCTTTTTCCTAGAAATATAATATACATGGCACGTGAAATGCCTCAATGGGGAAAAAAAAAAAAGGAAAATAAATTACAGTCAACTAATGTTTGACAAGGGCCAAACAATTCAATGGGGGTAAGAACAGTATTTTACTCCCAAGCAGCCACATGCAAATAATGAAACAGGAGTCCTGCCTCACACCATACAGAGAAAAAAACCCAAAATGCATCAAAGACATAAATGTAAGCATTAAAATGATAAAGTTCGGGATGCCTGGGTAGCTCAGTTGGTTGGACGGCTGCCTTCTGCTCAGGTCATGATCCCGGAGTTCCCGGATTGAGTCCTGCATCAGGCTCCAAGCTCCACAGGGAGTCTGCTTCTCCCTCTGACCTTCTCCTCGCTCATGCTCTCTCTCATTGTCTCTTTCTCAAATAAATAAAATCTTTTAAAAAATAAAAATAAAGTAAAATGATAAAGTTTTCAGAAGAAAACACAAAGGTAAATGTTAGTGGTCTTGAATCTAACAACGGCTCCTCAGCCAAACACCAAAGTACAAGCAACTTAAAAAAAATAATAAACAAATAAATGGGACTCAACCAAAATATCCCAGTTTTGTGCTTCCAAGGACCCCATTGACAAAGTCAAAAGACAAGCCACTAAATGGGAGAAAATATTTGCAGGTCATATATAAGGAACATGCATTCAGACTGTGTGAAGAATTCTTACAACTCAAATAAAAAGACAACCAAGTTAAGAAATGAGCAAAGAGGGGCACCTGGGTGGCTCAGCGGGTTAAGCTGCTGCCTTCCGCTCAGGTCTTGAACCCGGAGTCCTGGGATCGAGCCCCGTGCTTTCTGCTCAGCAGGGAGCCTGCTTCTTCCTCTCTCTCTGCCTGCCTCTCTGCCTGCTTGTGATCTCTCTCAATAAATCTCTCTCAAATAAATAAATAAAATCTCTTAAACAATGAGCAAAGAACTTGAATATACATTTCTCTAATATTCAAATGTATACATTAATATATAAATGTATATATAAATATATTTTACATGATCATATATTTATATAAACATATTTATGTAAATATATTTACATTCTTATATATGTATTTAAATATAAATAAAATATGAAATATATAATATATATTTAAAGATACATATAAGGTATATATAAAATATATGGGACAATAAGCACGTGAAAATATGCTCAACATCACTAATCATTCGGGAAATGCAAATCAAAACCATGGTGAGATACCACCTCCCACCCACGTGGATGGCTACTATCAAAAACCCCAAAAGCAGGTGTTGGAAGGATGTGAAGAGCTGGAACCTGTAAATTGCTGGTGGGCTTGGAAAATGGCGCAGCCACATTAGAAATGGTTTAGTAGCTCCTCAAAATGCAGAACACAGAGTTGCCATATGACACACCAATATCACTCCTGTGTATAGAGCCAAGAAAAAAACTATGCCCACACAAAAACTTGTGCATGAAGGTTTAGGGTTTATTCGTAATAGCGAAAAGGTGAGAACAACCCTGATGTTCATCAACTGATGAAGAGATAAATAAAATGTGATCCATCCAGCCTGTGGAATATTATTCAGCCTTGAAAAGGAATAGAATTTTGATATGTGCCACGACACAGAGGAGCCTTGAAAACATTCTGCTGATTGAGAGAAGTCAGTCACAGAAGACCACGTATTGCATAATTTGATTTATATGGAATTTCCAGAATAGCTAAATCTACAGAGACCGAAAGTAGATTAGCGGTTGCCTAAGACTGGTGGTGATGGCTAAAGTTTTCTTTTGAGGATGATGAAAATGTGCAGGTAGTTCAGTATAGTATAGTTAAATATAGTGAAAGCCATTAAATTGTCCACATTAGATGGTGAGTGGTATGGCCTGTGAATTATATCTCAATTAAGCTGTCATCGAAAAATGCAAAGAACTTCTATATTTATCAAATACAAAAAGAATGAACTTGATTAAAAACATCAAAAATGGGGAAAATAAAAACAAAATAAGATGGGAGGAATAAAATTATGACTGTTTATCATTAATTTAAATGTGTACAGACTGACTTTTTCTATTAAAGCACCTATCAGGAGGTTACAGATCCACGCTGTTCAAGAAACATACTTAAAATGCAAAAGGGATTGAGAATGTATCAGGTGAGGAGATACCATGCAAAAGAGAAAGCCGGAATGGCAAAATTCATCGCAGACAAGTTGGGTCTAAAGTTATAGGTACTAAGATGAAGAGGGACATTTTTAAAGGCAGAGTTTGGAAAGAAGATGTAAAAGGTATAAGCAGGTATACATCTAACAACATAATACCTGAAGACTCTAAAAATGCAATAACAAGGTAAAATTTTAGCTTTTCAAATGGGAGTATCTACTAGAAGGAGGGAAAAACAAGGACACACAGAAAATAGACATCCTGGGGCGCCTGGGTGGCTCAGTGGGTTAAAGCCTCTGCCTTCGGCTCAGGTCATGATCCCAGGGTCCTAGGATCGAGCCCCACATCGGTCTCTCTGCTCCGCGGGGAGCCTGCTTCCTCCTCTCTCTCACTCTCTGCCTGCCTCTCTGCCTACTTGTGATCTCTGTCTGTCAAATAAATAAATAAAATCTTAAAAAAAAAAAAAAGAAAATAGACATCCTTGTTTCCCTCGGAAAACATTTCTTTCTTACACCTAAGGAAAGCCATATTTGTAAAGATTAATTGCATACTAGGCAACAAAGGAAACCTTTACAAGCCTTCCAAATTAAAGATTTAAAGAACAGTTCTTTGATCACAATCCAGTAGAATCAGAATTAGATAACCTGGTAACAAAAAATTGAAACTACATACAAGTTAAGAAATACAGTCTTCAGTCAAAGAAGAAATCATAAGACGACTGAAGAAAATCTTGAAAGCAATGGAAAGGAGACTATTTCATACCAAAACTTATAGAAGACACCAGAAGTTATACTCTAAGGAGACTTTAGGGTCAAATGTCTTCAATTTCAAACATTTTTTTAAATAAAAGAAAGTACTCATTTAAACCCATCAGAAAAGGGCAGCTCAATCCAAAGAAAGGAAGTAGTTATAATAAAGATAAATTTTTAAACTAATAAAAAATATCAGGGGCAAATAAACTCAAAGTTGTTTCTATGAAAGACTAATGAAATAATAATAATAAAAAAAACTTCACATGCCCTATTAAGGATAAGAGAGGGGGAAGATGGGGTGTGGGAGGAGGTGGGGAGAGGGAAGGGGAATGGGGAAAGGGGGGTTTCAGGGAGGAGGGGACAGAGAGAGGGAGAGAGTTGCAAAACAGATAAGGATTGGGAACAGAGATATAAAAGCAAATGCATAATATAAAAGAATCACTAAACTGCAAGGCACTTTATACTAATCAATTTGATAACCTAGAAGAAACGATGATTTCCTAGGAAAACAAAATCATCCAAATGATTCAAGAATGGAAAATTAAGAAGATGAGTTCCAAGATCAGACAGGTTTGCAGCTGGATAACTGTCATTCTACTGTTAAATGGCAACAGGCAATTAAACAATAATAAGTCAATTCACTTGATGAAGCTGAGCACAATTTTAATACCCAAACCTGAGAGGGAGGAACGGGGAAGCTATTAACAAATCTGGCTTAGGACAGATTAGTTAACAGAAACTGAACTAATGTTAGCAAATAACAGAAGTCAGGCATCTATCAAAGGACTATATCCTGAGACCAACTTGGATTCATTCCAGGAAAATAAAGGGAGCTCAAGACCAGAAAATCAATAAGATTTACCTCATCACTAAATTAACTGTGAAAAAACTCTTAAGACCATAGCAATAAATGCATTTGATAAAAAAATAAAGGCACCTGATAAAAGGTGAGCAGCCATTCTTTATAAAAATGAAGATAAAAACAGAAGGACGTTATGCAGGAGGGATTATTAACTGGGAAGCACTAGATCAAGAGGTAGATAAAATGAGCCCATATTTGTTAAACAGTGACAGAGCCCCATGCGTGCGTGGATAGAGGCGAATGAGCTCATGGATGAGCACCAGGCTGTCAACAGGTATTATAGGGACAAAGGCAGCGGTGAGGAGAGGAGAGTCTTAACAACAGGGAAGAAGGTAAAAGGAGGATTGAAGTTAAAAATTGTGCATGATACAAACTCATGCAAATAAGACCGGATATTTTCCGGTATATAGTTTTTTAAAACCCTGCACACATTACTGGAACTACCAACTCTTGCTTTCAGCTCCGCAGCCCTCGCGTGCTTTCCCAGTACCAGGATGCAGGGGTAGATCCTCCGTTGGTGACATCCTATGTCATTGTACTCCTAAAGGGACAGGTGAAACAGCGCAGGGGCTTGAGGTCAGAACTTAGGCATCGCTGCGCCCACCCCAGCTCCCTGCTCGCCCAGCCCCCACTCTGAAGCGGCGGGCACTTGGAGCTGTTAAGAAGCAGGGATCTGAGCAGTTCTCTGGTTTCCCCTGGAGCCATCTGCATCCATCATATTTCCCACAGCTCTCCCCGAGTGTTGGTGCTGGCTCCCCCCGAGTGTTCCCTTAACTCCAGGCATACCCTTCTTATGACAGCACCTAGTACTCCCCGTCACAGTGCTCTGTCTGTCACATGCATCCATTGATCAACTTTGTGCTGGTTGAGGGCTGGAGCCCCCTCCTGTTACCTTCTCAAGTCCGTTTCTAATGCAGCAGCACCTGGCACTTAAGCACCCTGTCAGTACCTGCCAAATGAATGAAATGTACTCAAAACATAGTATGAAGTCTGCGTTCTGAAACTCCTTTTTGGAGCTGTTTGCTATCATTTTCCCAGGCAATTAAAAAAATTTCCAGCCTTGCTGCCAATAACCTGAAGGGGTAAAGGAATGCCGGCGTGCCCCATGGGACATGTCACTCTGGATGGTCCTTCGGCAGCAGGGACTTTGATAGCGCTCTTCCAAACCCAGCAGGATGGTGGAATGGGTACGTGGCTGAGTGCCTCCCGGGTCTGACCCTGTGTGACGCCACCCAGTGCCTGCAGCTGCCCTCTGGAAGGTGTTGCTTTTGCGGCAGAGCCGGAGGGCACCAAGCATGTGTCTGTCTCCAAAGTCCTGGGCACCACATCACAATGCCTTCCTGAGAAGCAGAATCAAGGACAGTTGCTGATCTTCATTCCTCCCACCAAAGGTATCTCATACACCATCTTTGGAAGTTGGAGCCAGGGGGTGCCTGGGTGGCTCAGTCGGTTAAGTGTCTGCCTTCAGCTCAGGTCATGATCCCAGGGTCCTGGGATCGAGTCCCACACATTTGCCTCCCTGCTCAGCGGGGAGCCTGCTTCTCCTTCTCCCTCTGCCATTCCCCCCACTTGTGCTTTCTGGCTCTCTCTGTGTCAAATAAGTGAATAAAATTTTTTTAAAAAGTTTGGGCCATTCTCTTTAGCCATTCTACTTTCCCTGGGGTAATTTGCCACCTCCCTGAATTTACCTGAATCTTTCCCAAAATCTACTTATCTTCCAGCCTTCTTGACCATAATGAGTCTATAAATTTTCAATAGACAGTGTGAACTTACACTTGCTAATATTTGCATAACATGCACCTCTTTCGATCTCAAAGAAAAGCTTCGCACCGCAATGGTCTCTAATCTCCAATTAGGTTCTGTTCCGGGATCCCACTGGAATTCTACGCGCCTGTCCCCTAAGATCCCATAAATTGTGGTCCAGTTTCCCAGCCAGCCAAGTAAAGCACATGGGAAATCTTGCTGAAGTATGAGTAAGAGCCAACGAAAGGGAACATATTTATCTGCCTCGAATGCTGGGACCTGAGGAAAGCAAGTTTCATTACAGACAAATCAGGAAGGAGGTGCAGATTGCTTTTTATGTCACTCTGGAGTGGAGGTCTGCCATTGATCATTAAGGCCATTTCCTGCAATGCACTCACCAAAGTGATACTCACTTCGGAGTGGACAAAACTTAGGAAATGGCCAAGGGGAGCTCTGCTTACACTTTACACTCTCAGCATTTATTTGTATTATTTTCTTTATAGGGCAGTATAGAGACTTGAGACCACATTGAAAAAGCAAAGCTTGTCATCCTGTGGCCTTGAATCAAGAATAGAGATAGTGCTGCTCATGTCAGTTTCAACCTCCAGTGGCCAAGGGTTTGATCTGATGCTCTTTCAAGTTTTCACCATAGCCTTTCTCAAGCTCAATGGCCAATAATCCCACAGGAGGAGATTTTAGGGCCCTCTCAAACTTCTGTTTTGCTATCTCTCCCCAGCCTGCTTCCTCTGCAAAAGTCACCACTTTGCCTGTGCATCTACCACCTCTTAGAGCCTTTGGAATCAGCCACGAATTGCAGTGCTGATTCCTTCCATGACCACATATTGTTTACAGGAAAACTCTTCTTCGTTATGCCTTGCCAGTCAGAGTGACGGTTTCATCCGCAACCTGGACCAGGTTCGGGAATGTTCTACACATAAATGTGAGCAAATGTCTTCTGTATTGAGAGACATGTACAATCTGTAAATGGAATCTATTGAAAAACCAATACATAGGGTACACTTATGTCCTGACCCAGCTGGAAGGAGGCAATTCATTTCTATCTTTCAGAAAATTGGTGTAACACATTGATTTTCATAACAAAGAAAGCAGTTTTGTGTCCTCTACCAAAAGACTGTCATAGTAAGCAATAAATTGCCTCTTTGGGGTGAACAAATTAATAAGATATTTTCTAAATTTCAAAATAACAAAGACAGAACGATGTCTGTAATGCTAAGTACATCCCCTTAGTTGCAGGGCACTGTGTCATGGACCACCTGAGCAATGGCACATGGCGGCCGGTAGTCTGATTTGTACATCAATTCACCTGGCAACCTGTTAAAAGAAAGTCTTGCACATGACAAGCTTTCAATAAGACACTGACAAGATGGCCAGGAAGCCCCCTTAGCTGGCTTTTTCAGGTGTCCAGACATCTAGTCAACCTACCTCACCAACTCATCACCATGCTTACTGGAGTAAACCCAATCTCTTCCTTCCCCCCTGGAGATGGGAGAAGAGCCACTCACACGTTTGTATGGAATTCTCATTCCCCCTCGCTCTGTCCCCACATGGCGCTGTCCGTGTAATAAATAAACAAATCTTTATGTCACCCGGAAGTTCCTGGGTCAAATTACACAACTCGGACAATTTTGGGTCACTACAGCCTTTTGTTTTTCTCTCCACCTTAAGCCTTCTGGGTGACCAACAACTATCTAAAACTCATGTTGCTGCCATATGCTGTTGTTCTGCTTCATCTTCCCAGTAAAGTTCAGTATTTTTCCCTAAAGTTTGGTTTATCAGTATCTCCAGCGTCTATCTCCAGCTAGGGTCATGATCCCAGGTCCTGGGATCAAGTCCCACTCTGGACTTCCTGCTCTGCGGGAAGCCTGCTTCTGCCTCTGCCTCCCATCTCTTATGAATAAATAAAGAAAACATTTAAAAAAATTTAAAAAAACCATTTCTATCTTCCCACTTTTAAAGATTAATTCTAGGAATTATTGCTATAAATCCAGTGTCCTATCTCTTTCTTAAAAAGTCTTCTCCAGGGCATCTGGGTGTCTCAGTTGATTAAATGTCTGACTCAAAATTTTGGCTCAAGTCATGATCTCAGGGTCATGGGATTGAGCCCTTAGTGAGGCCTCTGTGCTCAATGGGGAGTCTGCTTCTCTCCTTTTCCCTTTGCCCCACCCCCCTACTCACATGTGCACACACGTGTTGTCTCTCTCTCAATAAATAAATAAACAAATCTTTAAAAAGTCTTCTCCAAAGGGAGTTTGACAAATAGTCCAGTAAGGGGCTGGAAGAAAATATTATAAGTTTTATTCATATTTCATGTCATCCATTTAACTGTTTAGCTTTTGCATGTCATTTATAATGTGCATAATAATTTAGTAGAGTAGTAGAGTTTATAATTTATCAAAAATTTGCTTAAATTTGTGCTATGTCCGCAAATATTTTTTGTATGTATGTATGTATGTATGTATGTATTTATGTATTTATTTATTTTTGTGAAAGAGAGGTGCACAGTAATAAAAGGAGATCACTGCTCCAGGGACCCAGATATCTCCCCAAGTCCTGTTTCCTTCCATTCCCTCTGGGCTTCATTAGACCCCCTTAACACCAATCTTGTCCCTAAAACACGCCCTCTGCAGCACCAAGTTCAAATGCTTAACTCGGGCCATCACTGCTGGCTGTACCGGGATGACCTTAGGGGAAAGGGTGGTCGGTCTCACGGGTTAGCTGTGTCACCTCCATGAACAGTCCTTTGTTCTGAACAGCTAGTGCAGCCCACGTTTGCAATCACAGTCTCTGGCACCAGAGTGGGCGTAGATCCCAGCTGGCCCCTCAGTAGCAATATGGCTTTGGGAAAGTTGTGTCATTTCTGGCCCAGACTTAAGGCTCATCCATAACGTGGAGGAGAAGACAGTGTGACCCTCAGTGGGCTGTTGAAAGGATCACGAGATGGTTCGACTCAGGTGCTCCGAGGTACCCAGCACACAGTAGGCCCACAGTAGAACAAAAAGTTGTTCTATTGATCTTATAGTTACTATTACTCATACTAACAAAACGAACTGATCATTTGAGATGATTTTCAAGCGAAGTGTCTTCGCCTGGATTTCTAATATTAACCTACTTCAAAATGAATTCTGCTCTACTGTGAAAAACGAGCTAACCAGCAGGTTTCTTCTGCATCTTTTCTGGACTTTTTAGGATCCTCTCTAGAGAAAGGTTCTAAAGGAAGGCAAAGTGCAGAAATACTCTTGCTTCAAAGGATGTGTAGGAAATGATTAATTTTGCCAAAAAACAGTGCCTTGAACATAAAAGATGTTTGACGAAGCTCACTGTAGACAGTGTATCCCTCCAGGATTCATAAGTTGAAAACTCAATGTCCAAAGGGACATAACTAGGAGATGGGGTCCTTGGGAGATGTTTAGGTCATGAGGGTGGAGTCCTCATGGGCGAGATTAGTGTCTCCATAAGAGAGACCCCACAGAGATCCCTCGCCTCCTCCACCTTGGAGGTTATAGGGAGAAGATGGTCATCTGTGACCCAGGAAGTGGGCACTTGAACAGACACGGAATCTTCCAGGGTCTTGATCGTAGACTTCCCAGCTTCCAGAACTGAGAGAAATAAGTATGTCTTTAAAGCACCTAGTTTATGGTGCTCTTGTTACATCAGCCCAAACTAAGATAAAGCTTGTCTCTTATACTGAAAAATAACACAAATGTTAACAACAATTTAAAAAAGGAACATTGTGGCCAATGACATGTAATGAACATCATCTCTCCTCTACAGAGCCAAGAGCTTAATTAGTTTCGGGCAACTCAGTAGAGTATGATTAAACCAAAGAGCAGCAAGATGTCTAAATGCTCAAGTCCTCTGCCTCCTACTTTTCGGCCAAAACAAAAGAAAAGCCCTAGGCTGGTTTTGGTTACTACCAAGCACAAAACAGCCAAATTCCAAATTAAAAAGCTCTGGGGTTTAATTGTGGATGTATGAAATTACATAGAAGCTCTCTTTGATCATTCCAAAGGATGTTTCCCTCAAAGGTTACAAATACATCTCAGCCTACCAACCATCTCAGGCCTACCACAAAAATCATATATATATACACTTTTAGCATTTTAAAATGTGTCTAAATTTCAGTTTCGGATCCAGTTTTGACTATTGTTATGGGCTTAGTTGGATGCCCCCAGATTCCTACGTTGACGTCCTAACACCCAGCATCTCAGAATGTGGTAGTATTCAGAGACAGGATTTTTATTATTTATTTATTTATTTATTTATTTATTTATTTAAGATTTTATTTTATTTTTTTTTTAATTTACTTGAGAGAGAGACAGTGAGAGAGAGCATGAACAAGGAGAAGGTCAGAGAGAGAAGCAGACTTCCCATGGAGCTGGGAGTCTGATGCGGGACTCGATCCCGGGACTCCAGGATCATGACCTGAGCGAAGGCAGTCGTCCAACCAACGGAGCCACCCAGGCGTCCCCAGAGACAGGATTTTTAAAGAGGTGATAAAGGGAAAACGAGCTCACTGGGGGTGGTCACCAAGCCAACAGGACTGGTGTGCTTACAGGAAGAAGAGATTAGGACACAGACAGTACAGACTGAAGGACAATCGTTTGAAGACAGAGTGGAGAACACAGCTATCTGCAAGCCAAGGAGAGACGTTTGAAGAATCGAACCCTACTGCCACCTTGATCTTGGACTTCCAGCGCCCAGAACCATGAGAAAATAAATTGTATGTTGCCTAAGCCACCCGGCTGTTATTTTGTTTATGACAGCCCATGACTCAGAAATTTGAGGACCTCCCACCCAGACTTTATCCTGAAGTTCTGTTTCAGCTTCAGGGGCTTGTGTAATACTACTGTATCAAGGAGGGAGGCTCCTGCCATTCCCTGCACTGGGTCATTGAGACACTGCACAGCTGTCCCCAGGGCTGGCTACATAATTTACAAGCCCCATGCAAAATGAAGATATAGGGCCCTTTGGGCAAAAACAAGGAGGAAGTGTTTGTTAAAGGTACTAAAATAGAAAGCTCATTTCCTCCATCATCTGTCTTCTGAAGGGGCATGGCTGCTGTTTTCTATTTGCATTTAATGTCATTCCAAGCAAATAAAAATTTTATAATGTGATTATGGGCATGATTTATGCCATTCATCTTCGCAGGGTGCAATGTCAGTGTTAAATAATTCACGCAGGGATTCCACAGCTGGGGCACACCCATGTGCCCTCTTCTTATCAGAACCGTAGAAATCCTGCACAAGACCAGCTCTGCCATCTTTACCTCACCTGGGGACTCACACCTGTTCCACCAACCCTGCTGCCCTCGGCTTCCTGATGAGTACAGAACTTGACAGGATCAGGAGCCAGGGGCTGCCTTTCTTTCCCTTCCCTCCTAAGTCACCACTTCCAAGGCTTGGCTAACACAGGGAGGTGACATGAGTGAGAAAGGACAAGACAGGGTTCTGGGCTGCTCACAAGAGGCCACCGCTTCCTGCCGGTGCTCAGAGCAAGCTCTGGTCTGTAGGGAAGGCGAGCTCCGGTTGACTCGGTCATAGACATCACGTGGTCAGCGAGTCTCGTTGACCACCACTCACGAGGTGTCCATTTCCATGCTGTGCTCACTGGGCAGGGCGAGCAGTACATGCAAATGAGCAGTACAGGCAAGGAATGGTGGATACCCACAGTGGGCTGTCCCCTCCACTATGTACGTGCTCCACTATCCCACCTGTTATGCCCCAATAATGGGTCCATGATTAAAAGAGCGAGACTGATACAAAGCGAAGGTCAAACAAAGCTTTATTTTGCACCAAGCATCAAGAATCAAACTGACCGGGGCGCCTGGGTGGCTCAGTGGTTTGGGCTGCTGCCTTTGGCTCGGGTCATGATCTCAGGGTCCTGGGATTGAGCCCCGCATCGGGCTCCCTGCTCCGCGGGAAGCCTGCTTCCCTCTCTCTCTCTCTCTGCCTGCCTCTCTGCCTACTTGTGATCTCCGTCTTTCAAATAAATAAATAAAATTAAAAAAAAAAAAAGAATCAAACTGACCAGCCAGGGCCGCTTTTCTTACAGAGAAGTCAACCCCTCTCTCCTTTACAGACTAGCTTTTAAGGACATAGGCCATGCGGTTGGGCCTGGTCATGCACAGGTGGCCAATGAAATTGTAACACACAGAGAAAGCTGCACAGTGATGCTAGGTGACCAATTGAATTACAACTTACCTTTTAGTAGATATTTGACCTAGCCTATCACCTTGGTTAGGATTTTTGCCCAAAAGACTCACAAAGGGCGGGACCCTTACTCCTTGGTAGCTAGGGAGACAGTATGCAGCCCTCCACTGATCAGATGTCTTACCTGGCCTGACCCACCCTTGTATTTGGGCTTTGTTACCTGAGGTTGATTTCCGGGACTTGTTTTTAAGTAAGTCCCCTGGGAGAAGGGGAGCAGGGACAGCTTAAGGGTTAAACAACAAGGTTATTGTGTAACCTCAATGGAAGCCTCTGGCTAAAATATAAAAATATAAAGTAGGTCCTTACACCACCCACTTCGCTCAAAAAACACAAAGTCAAAAATAAAACTGAGTAATTCCTAGACATTGAGAGAGAAGCACACTGACTTCACCTTAGAACCCTTCTGAGGGCGGTGCTTGGCAGGGTAGGGGGGTGTGAGGGGGTTGGGGTGGATAATGGGACCTCTGAGGGTGTGGCCAAGGGTCAGGGCCATTTGGGAAGGGGCTTTCTGGGGGAGGGGCCCTTCTGGGAGCAAAGCCCTGGGTGGGGGCATTCCCTCTGGGGGCAGGGCTGGGAGCAACCCCAGAAACCTGGCCCACAGAGAAGCTGGTCCTTTCTCTCCCTCTGCCCCCTTTCCCTAGGGACCCCTAGGCTTTGGAGACTAAAGTCAAAATTAAAGCCATATGTCTAAATGGTTCATACTGTGGTTGGGTAGTGTTTTTAACATATTAATTGACTGGTTTTTCTCAGTATTTGTCAAACCTTTCCCAACTCAAGGCTTTCTCTTAAGCAGCAGCGCAAGGCAGGCCGTTCAGTTGTGTCAAGCTGTTTGGTGATTCTTTGTAAAAACCCACCCTCTTGCGCTGCTCAGGAGGGCAGTGTTGCGTCCTAGGATAAACATAAATATATATCAAATGTGTTTACAAGTTATATTTATATGTATACATTCAATTCTCTGTTTACATATATATGTATAAAATAAAAATAAAAATATTGTTTAAAAGGCTGTTTTCTGGGGTGCCTGGTGGCTCGGTGGGTTAAAGCCTCTGCCTTCAGCTCAGGTCATGATCCCAGGGTCCTGGGATGGAGCCCCTCATCGGGCTCTCTGCTCAGCGGGGAGCCTACTTCTCCCTCTCTCTCTGCCTGCTTCTCTGCCTACTTGTGATCTCTGTCGGTCAAATTAATAAATAAAATCTTTAAAAAAAATGCTGTTTTGCAGGGAACCTGGGTGGCTCAGTCCTTAAAGCGTCATTTTTCCACTCAGATCATGATCTTAGGGTCTTGGGATGGAGGCCCACATTGGGCTCCCTGCTCAGCAGGAAGACTTCTTCTCCCTCTCCCACTCCCCTGCTTGTATTCCTGCTCTGTCTCTCTGTCAAATAAATAATTTTTTAAAAAGAAATACTTTATTAAAAAATATATGTAAAATGCTATTTTGCCCTCTATCCTGGTAAGATTGAACACATTCCTAACAAGAGATCTTTCTTGACTCCGTGATAAAAATTTAACATTGTCTTAATGAATCCTCACAACATCCGCCTCCCCAACCCTTCTCAGATGTTACAATTAAGGTTCAGTGAAGTCCAAACACTGGGCCTGAGGTAATATATCCAGTATGTGGCCTCTTGGCATAGTCTAGCATCCCAAATTGGGGGCGTGGGTGTTTGAGTGTCGTTGGCCAGGATGAAAAAGCTGAAAGATGAAAAGAAGGGTAGTCTTGCTTTTTGGCCCAAAAAAAGAAGATTTAGAAAGAAAGAGACCTGTCGCCCAAAGGAGGAGGCTCCCCACTGATCCCGGCTGGGCAGGAGTCAGAGCAGAAGGAAAACTCCCATCACCAAGGAGAATGGGCTTCTCCTTCATACAAAAGCATAGGATCCCTCTCCCCTGATATGTTTCTGTCCCATAGTCATCCCCCTGTGCCTGCCCCATAATAGCATTCACAGGAAATGGCTGAAAGATACATTCAACTTGCAGAATTATAGCAAATAAAGTAATCTTTGACCCATCCTGGGAGCTTCTGATTACTGGGAGGGGCCAAGCCATCCTAGGGCAAGTGCACTCATTTCAAGAACCAGTAAAATAACTCCAAGAGTATCATAAGGGCTAGTGATCATGACTGGTCCAGAAATATTTCTGGGAGTCCCTTTTAACATCCCTCCTGTCATTTCTTCTCATCTCCAAGGGAATGGTACTTAGGTATTCTGAAAGAAATATGCATGACTAGTAAACTGTGTGTGACCCCTGCCGCCTAATTCATCCCTCACCAGCAATTAACACTGATGGTTTGAAGGATGGCTACTCCCCTGGCAGGGCAAGAGCTGAAGCAGAACGTATGGGGCGAGGCGGCTCTTCCCCCTGGATATAAATAATTAAACCCAGTAGCCACCCTTCCTGCCTGGCCACTGTCATTTAGGTATGGCTGATTATCCCTAAATGGGAATGAGATGGGGGCGGGGGTGGGGGAGGGAAGCAGGTGACGGTCAAAAAAACTACAGTAGCTGCCACTGAGGGTCCAACCTGGCATTAGACTGAGCTCAAGACCTGATTCCATCATATACGAGCTGTATGAACTTGGAAAACTGAGTTCAACTCTCGAAGCATCTGCTTTGCCCCCCCCTTGGAGTGAGAATAGTCAGTAGTATTGACTTCACAGGGCTTGTTAGGAGGATTAAATTAGATACTGTTCATTTAGCACAGTTCCTGGCCTATAGAAGGCACACATAAAAGTTGATTATCGTTTTTATGGACCTCCAACTTTAAGCCTTCTATAAAGAACCAAATGATATCTCTGAAAAATACCAACTGCCTACAAGGTTGTAGGGAAAGTGGTATCTATGTTGACCTGATTAGAAAACAGTGGAAAATCTCTCTTGTTTAAGCCTTGTTGAAAATTTTCTAAACTCTGTCCACTCTTCTGCTTTAGTAATTAGAACAAACGTTGGAGACTCGTGATTTTCTGATAATTGAGTTGCTCGTTGTAACGCAGGGCAATTCGACATTAGTGTTTATTTAAAAAATTACCGCAAATGAAGATAAATGGTGAGACGTGCACTAAATTTGATGAAAATCCTGACGTGAGTGTTTCTTCTTGGGATTCTCTCTCTCTCTTTTTTCTCCTATGATCTGAGAGCGGATTACATTCTACTTGGGTGATGGCTCAGGTCAAATGTGTGGTTTTGCAGGTGCCTAGCCTTTCACAGACAATCTTGGAAGAACCATCATTGTCTCTGTAAGAAAACGGAGGGAAAGATGTGATTTTAACACTCAGCCTACAACAGTTCAACAATCTACCAATATTAATTTAGAAACGCTGAGCAAGTCCCCCTTCTAGTAACGAATATCTCTCCCGTTTTCTTATAATACCTGAGTTTCTACAACTGAGCAATCTACTCTTTTGTGTAAAACAGCTTCCCAGGATTGTTTCTCCTTTAAACGCAAGTGAACTTTGGGGATGGCACTCAGATCCCTTTCTTTTACTGGACAACTGTGGAGCAGGGGTTGGGTGTGTTTCAAGAGGGAAAATATCCACAAGGGGACAGAAAAAGGACATAAATGTACAAAATCCCATTTTCCAAGAATGTAAAAAGCTAACTTCCAGGGGAGCCTGGGTAGCTCAAATGTTAAGCATCTGCTCTTTGGCTCAGGTCATGATCCCAGGGGCCTGAGAATCCAGCCCCGCATCGGGCTCCCTTCTCAGCGGAAAAACCTACTTCTCCCTCTCCCACTGCTTGTATTCCCTATCTCATTGTGTCTCTGTCAAATAAATAAATAAAATCTTAAAAAAATGCGAACTTCCAATATTTATTTTTTTTCCTTTGCTCTAAATATCTCAATGTTCACTTGTTGAAAGCAATTGATTGAAGCCCTGGGAAGAAGTGGTAGATTGAAGCGCTCATCAGAGTTGTTTGTGCTGCTTTGCAGGGGTCTGGCTGCACTAAATTATTTCAAGAAGTATTAATTATCTAAGTCACTCAGAAGAATCCATTTACCTATTTCATTTTCTTTTTTTGAAGAGAATCTTTTTTTTTAAAAGATTTTATTTATTTGTCAGAGAGAGAGAGGGAGCAAGAGCGAGCACAGGCAGACAGAGTGGCAGGCAGAGACTGAGGGAGAAGCAGGCTCCCTGCCGAGCAAGGAGCCTGATGTGGGACTTGATCCCAGGACGCTGGGACCATGGCCTGAGCCGAAGGCAGCTGCTTAACCAACTGAGCCACCCAGGCATCCCCCTATTTCATTTTCTGTGGTTCTTGATCCTTACCCCAAATTCTCACAGGCCTCCGCAGCTGGTACAGAGTCCGCTCCCATAACTATAATCCCTGTCCCATACTCTCACCTCCATCATACATCATACATACCTGATAAAACCCCACCCTGGTAAAAACCCAACCTTCCGTCCACCCTATGTCTGCCCCTGGCAGCTGAAGGTGGTTGGTGAGAAAAGCAACAATGCTGGAAGCTTTCACATTAAATTCTTTTTTTTTTAAGATTTTATTTATTTATTTGAAGAGAGAGATCACAGTAGGAGAGAGGAAGGGAAGAGATCACAGAAAGAGGAAGGGAAGCAGGCCCCCTGCTGAGCAGAGAGCCCAATGTGGGACTCGATCCCAGGACCCTGAGATCATAACCTGAGCCGAAGGCAGCGGCTTAACCCACTGAGCCTACCAGGCACCCCTTTCACATTAAATTCTCAGCCACAAATCCAAGTATGTTTCTCTGACCGACAGAATCTCCATTCTTCTCGTGAAATATTTTGACTATTTCACATCTTCTTTCCTCCACCCTTAAGCCAGGGCTTCTCAACACTGGCCACACTTTTGAATCACCTGGAAGACTTTAAAACACAGGAGTGCCCACCTCCAAAGGACCTGATCTAATTGGTGTAGAACCAATTAGATTAATATCCAATTAGGGTCTGGATATAAGTGTGCTTTTAAAATTCTCCCAGTGATTCTAATGTACAGCCATTTTGTTCTGAGTGAGAATTGAACACCTTCCATCAGATACAGCTGATGACCGACCATTCTGATGACTTCACTGAGAAAAGTAAATTGAGGGCACCTGGGTGGCTTCAGCTCAGATCATGGTCTCAGGGTCTCGGGCTCTCGCATCAGGCTCTCTGCTCAGCAGGAAACCTGCTTCTCCCTCTCCCTCTGCCTGCCTCTCTGCCTACTTGTGATCTCTCTCTCTCTCTCTCTTTCTCTCTGTGTCAAATAAATAAATGAATAAAATATTTTTTAAAAAGAATGAAAAACAAACTGGGTGGGTGTCTAGGTGGCTAAGTGGTTAAGCGTGTGAATCTTGGCTCAGGTCATGAGCTCAGGGTTATGGAGTCGAGCCCCACATCAGGCTCCATGCTCAGCGGGGAATCTGATTGAGATTCTCTCCCTCTCCTTCTGTCTCTTTCCCCTGCATGTGTGTGTGTTCCTGCTCTCTCTCTCTCTCTCTCAAATAAATCTTGAAAAGAAAAATCGGTAAGGAAAGAAGACCCACAGAATACCTGGGTGGAACCCTTACTCCAATCCCTTCTGAGTGAGGACAAGCCCCTCCACTTGGGGTTTCTTCTCATTTCCCTGATCTCTGAGTATGAATGTGCTCCAGGACCCAACCTCAGACTTCTCCTCTGTCTACACTGAGTCCTTGGTGACTGTCCCTCTTCTACCATCTATCTCCTGATGACTCCACATCTCCACCTCCAGTCCAGACCTGGATTTTGAGCTTTCTTTCACTGCCTGCTTTCCAGATCTACCTAGATGAGTTAAACCCAACATGTTCAAAACCAAGCTTATTCTTATTCTTCTCGAGCTCTGCTGGTCTTGCAATAGCTCCAACAGGAAACTGTAGAGTCATTCTTGATTCATCTCTTTCTTTCACTGCCCACGTTTAATTCTTTGGTAGAAACTGTGGATTCTATCTTCAAAATATATTCTAAATCTGACCAGTTCTCCACATTTCAGTTACTCCCACTGTGGTCCAAAACACCGTCTTCTATGAGTTATTGTAATAGTCTCCTATCTGGTCTTCTGGATTCCATCTTTGCTCTGTTCTAGTTTATTTTCCACTCAGCAGTTAAAGCAATCCGTTTAAGACAAAAGTCAGACCTTGTTATTTCTCTGCTCTAAGATCTCCAATGGCTCCCCACTTCACTCAATACAAAATTCAGTCTTACAAAATTTAACACTCAACTTCCTTCTCAATTCATCTCCTACCTCTTCACTCAGCTGTCTCTGCCTCCGCTCACCAGCCTCCTTAGTGTTTAACAGAGTACAGCAAGTGCGTGCCTTTCTTGGGGCGTTGCACTTGTTTCCTCTTCTTAAATGTACCCGTCTTGTTCTCTGAATCCACTCAAGGATCTGCCAATGTCTTCTTATCAGAGTAATCTCCCCTAACTGCACACACAGCCAGCACCAGCACCATCACAATCAACATAGTTTCTGTCCCTCTCTACTTTTGACTTCTTATCAACAGCTGACATATTATATATTTATTTATTTACTGTCTGTTCTCTCTCTTCTATTTGAATGCATGTGCTATAAAAATGGTATTTGTGGGTTTTTTTCCTTATTTATTCTGTGTTCAGAAGAGGATTTGATACATAATACGCAGTACATAATTGTTGAACGAATGAATGTATGAATGAATGAATGAATGAGTCAATGGAAATATCAGGTTATCTCAATCATAAGAGAGATTTCTCTCAAGCATTTTCTATAGTATTGCCCTATTTCATTCTCTGCATCTCTGGGTTGATTAGTAGATAAAATCATCATGTAAAATCAGTTTGAGCAAGGTTGGATCCTTAAGCTTCTATGTCACCTAGGACTCCAAATGTCACGGTGTACCATGCACATTTGCCTCCAGCCTTCTCCCCCATATTTTGGTCATGGTTCAGCAGCTGTGGCATCGTTCAGCTTTCTTTTCCCCTCCCCTGTCTCAGTTCCAGGAGGTCCTCCTTGGCTTTGGGCCCCCTCCCTGTGGGTGATGAAGGCAATGTAGGGAGAAGCAGCAGCTTCCCTGACTCACCCCTGCTTTCTCCATTCATACTGATCCAGTAACGCATAGCCTGTGCAGTACAGGGCTGGCCAGGTCAGTCTCTGCCACCTTAGGACCTCATTTTTGTTCCCTGCGGCAGCTTGGCCATTTGCAAAATCAGAAATTGTAAAAGTACAAACAGGAGACAATATGCCATATTTTATGGATTTTAAGATGCCCCTCCCCTCCCATTTTCTTTCACATCTCCAATGTCAGGAATTGTCTTATAGTTGGGGCTGAGCAGGTGGAAGTCCCTATAAAGTTACCACAGCTTGACCCTGTGCCATGTGGTTACTGCTCCTAGGGCACAACTGATCACCTACATCCCTTGGCATGCCAAGCCACAGGCCTTTTGAGGACCATTTAAAGAAAGAAAATAAACTGGTTATTATATGAAAATCTCAGATAAGGAAAAAAAAAAGAAAAAAGAAAAAGAGAAACCCTACCAGCATCAAACCAAGCAGAATGGAGGGGTGGCAATTTGGATGACCTCAGAATACTTTTATAAGAAGTGTAGCATGCAAAACAATCTTGAGAAAGGAGAACAAAGCTGGAGGTATCAGTTTCTTGGATTTCAAGATATACTACAAAGTTATAGTAATCAAAACAGTAGGGTACTGGGAGAAAATATACGCATAAATCAACGGAAACAGGATAGAGAGCCCAGAAATAAATCCACAATTATATGGTCAATTAATCTTTGACAAAGGAGGCAAGTATATGTAACAGAAGAAAGTCTCCTCAAAAACAGTGTTGGGAAAACTGGAGAGCCATTTGCAAAAGAATGAAACTAGACCACATTCTTTTACCATACACGTAAAGAAACTCAAAATGGATCAAAGATCTAAATGTGAAGTGTGAGGTGTGCCTGTCTTGCTCAGCCTTTACAGCATGTGACTCTTATTCTTGAGGCTGTGAGTTTAGGTCCCACATTCAGTGTAAAGCTTACTTAAAAAAAAAAATTAAATGAATAAATGAGAGCCCTGAAACCATAAAACTCCTAAAAGACAATAAGCAGTAATCACTTGGAGATTGGTTTTAGCAACATTATTTGTGGGTATGTCTGCTTAGGCAAGGGAAACAAGAACAAAAATAAATTATTAAGACTACAACAAAATAAAAAGCTTTTGCACAGTAAGGGAAACCCGCAACAAAACCAAAAGGGAACCTACAGAATGGAAGAAGACAGTGGTGAATGATAAATAAAATAAAGAATTAATAACCAAAATATGTAAAGAACACACACACACACACCAACCCCCCCCAAAAAACCCAAACCCCAACATATAATCCAATTGAAAAATGGGCAGAGGACTTAATAGACATTTTTCCAAAAAATACATACAGACACCCAATAGACATGTGAAAAGATGCTCAATATCACTCATCATCAGGAAAATAAAATCAAAACCACAGGGAGATCTATCACCTTATACTTGTCAGAATGGCTAGTATTAAAAAGACAAGAAAGAACAAGTGTTGGCCAGGATGTGGAGAAAAAGGAACCTCTGTACATTTTTAGTGGGAATGTAAATTGGTGCAACAACTGTGGAAAACAGTATGGAGGTTCCTCAAAAAATTAAAAATAGATTTACCATATGCTTTAGTAATTGTAGTACTTGATATTTACCCAAAGGAAATAAAAACACTTGATTCAAAAAGATATATGCCCTCCTAGGTTTTCTGCAGCACTATTTATAATAGCCAGTATATGGAAGCAGTTCAGGTGTTTATCAGTAGATGAATGGGTAAAGATATGGTGTATATAGATATATAATGGAATATTATCCAGCTATAAAAAAGAATGAGATCTTGCTATTTGTGACAATATGGCTGGATCTAGAAGGTATTAGGTTAAGAGAAATAAGTCAGACCGAGAAAGGCAAATACCATATGATTTCACTTCCTTTTTTTTTCTTTTTAAGATTTTATTTATTTATTTGAAAGAGAGAGAGATCACAAGTAGGCAGAGAGACAGGCAGAGAGGCAGGTGAAGCAGGGTCCCCACCGAGCAGAGAACCCGACTCGGGGCTTGATTCCAGGAACATGGTATCATGACCTGAGCCAAAGGCAGAGGCTTTAACCCACTAAGCCACCCAGGGGCCCCTGTAATTTCACGTCTATATGGAATATAAAAAAAGAAACAAGTGAACAGACAAAAAAAAAAAAAAACCAGAAATAGACTCTTAAATACAAAGAACAAACTGGTGGTTATGGGAGGGAAGGTGGATGGGGGATGGGTGAAATAGGTGAAGGGGATTAAGAGGTACAAATTTCCTGTTATAAAATAAATAAAATAATTTCCTGTTCTCATCTGGAAATGAAAAGTACAGCATTGGGAATACAGCCAATGATATTATAATAAGTTTATATGGTGACGTGATGATATACTTACTGTGGTGATCACTGAGTAATGTATAGAATTGTCAAATTACTATGTTGTACACCTGAAACTAATTTAACATTGAATGTCAGCTATATGTCTAATAATAATTTTTTAAGTGCAGCATGACAAAAGCTCTGGGTGGCTCAGAGGAACATATTGTGAGAAAAATCTGGGCATTGAAATCTCTCAGTTAGAAAGTAAATAAAAGTAGTGAGATTCTTAATGTGAGGTTTGGAAAAACGTTAACCAAAAATTTTAACTTTTATTTTATGTATGCATTAAGGCCATATGTAATAAAAATCTGTCTAAATAGTTACCAAAGAGCTTTTTGAATACATTTAAATTAAAATATTAATGAAAAGAAAACATTGTATCATAGTTTGAATGGTAGCATTTTTTGTTTCTTATTAAACTATACTAGGAAAGGAGGCCAAGACTCAATGAAATATGGCTATTATCCCCAGTTTCACAAGAGCATGAACCTCTCTGGCTTAACAAAGCCTAAGGAATCTACTACAGAAATGGGTTGTTCTTACTACCCTGGAGCCTTTTGTGCAGACTATGAACCAAAAGCTCAATATTAATCTTAAAATTAATTATATTACAAAGTTGTATTATTTGGAAGATGTGTTTAAATGACTCAAAGTTAAAAGATCTCAGTATAATGCTGGTTCTATAATTATCCTCCCAGAAAACATTACTTGTAAAACTTAATGATGTAGAACCATAATCATAGCATCGAGTAGGAGGTTGCCAAGCAGATGGGAAAGTTTTTTGGTTTTTGTTTTCCAGTTGTTTTCTTCCCTTTCCTCCCCTCCTTTCACAAGGAGAATCAGCTACCTGTTTTTAAAGGCTGAAGTATTTTTACTGTTCTTGGTCGGAAACATTTGTTTAAACAAAGTAGCACTTGGTTGCTAAACCCTTGATTCTAAATGGACATAGCCATCTCATTTTTGTTGGGCCAGGGTTTGGATAACAATTTGATTTCCCAGTCTGTTTCTTTTGTGACCATATAATCCTCTCCCAGTGTTGCATGCTCTGTGAGCTACAAGCACTTGAGAGCTCATAAGCACAAAGACTCTAAGGTTTCTTTGGGATTAGCACCATACAAATGCAGATTTGGCACAATGGAAGACTGGTTCCATCCTTGTAACTGTTACTACTCTACTTCCTGCTTCCTCTGGGTAGCAAAGCAAGCCACTGTTTTTAAAATACACACTTTAGCTGCTGACTTTTTCATTGGCTGCCTGGAGAAGAGAAGGAGTTCTTGCCTATGTATTTCAGTGTTTTGATCCCTTTCAATTATTTTTTAAAATATATGTCATTAAATTTTACAGGAGTATTACAGAATTCCTAATTGCAGAATTTGAACTTGAGCTACGCAATCTTACTTTTCGTCTTTAATCTATGTGTCAATGACCTTTTTAAGTCTGATTACCTGTATGAACTCTCTTCAGAATCTTTCCCTGGTTAACACAGTATAGAGAAGTGCTGGAAACCAGTTCTTTTCTGTGACACAATTCTTCCAACGGAGTTGAAGTGCTTTGCAAACAATTTCACGTATATCAGCCAATTCATATACAAAGCAATGTCATGTGAATCCTTTCCTTTTTATATATCATCTTTCAGTGATGATCAGGAATTCATGCTGGTACAGAGACTCTGGTTTGGGAGGAAGAAACAGGGGCTTGCGAGGGGAGGGCGAGAGCAGAAGCTGCTCATCCGCTGTTAGAACGACCTTAGCTGGTGGTACCAACATCTTCACCCTTTATGCATCTGCATCCTTTATGCATGAAATAGCAATATGCCTTTCCCTTTCGTGTAATCCTTATTTAGTTAATACCCAGTAGGATTTGCAAGCCCTTCACATCTCTGTGGATTTATTTTATTTCAGAGTGCAAGTGACTTTATGGCCCAATTACCATCATTGTGACTTATTGCATTATTGTGGGAGGGAGAGAGGAGCAAGAAACGCCTGATCATGTGTATCGTCATCAATGAAATGAGTGCCACGCACTCCTGGCCAAGGCAGAGGGATGGATGAAACCTTTCTGATCTATTGTTTATCAGAACACTGAAGCCTGGGTGATTGTGCCGTACTTTAACAGACAAGTGTGTCAAATGTATGGGTGAAGATGTTGCAGTGGTGGTGTTAGAGTAATTAATATTTGGAAGGTAATGAATATTTTGAGTTTAAAGATGTCAAAGGTCAAAGACGGAAGGAATGACTAAGATCGGATGTTGACCCCCTCAAATTACAGGGGTATTGAAGCGAGACTGAGTCACCACCTGACCCCAGGAATGAACCAGCGAGGAGGGCTCCTTATTAGAGCAAGGCTCCCGGAAGCCAGATAGCCCTTGTGCTTGCAAGAGCTCAAGGCACAGCCGGCTGTGGAGCACCGAAGCAGCAGCAGCCACAGCAGCCACGGGAATCGTGACCCTCAGGCCCGGCGCCTACTTGGAATTTCCACAGCGCCTGGTTCAGAACCACCGGGGCGGACAGCTCCCCGCCGCCGCCGGCGCCGACTGCGGAAGGGGACCAAGAGCGCGGGCTTCAAGCTCCGTGAGCCGGCTGGGGCGGCGGGAAGACCGGCTGCGTCCCCCCCAACCCCCGACACCCACTTGGTTCCTCCCTTCCCCCTGCGGGGCCGCGCGGGGCCTGCGGGTGGCCGTCCGGGGCCACACGTCCCGCAGGCGAGGAAGCCACCGGCCGCCCTCCCCCCTGCCGCCACCGCCGCCGCAGCTGCTCTCCTCGCCCCGCTAGGCCGAGGGGTGTGGGGCGTGCCCCGCGCGGGCCCCGCCCCGGCCTGCTCCCCATTGGCCGGCGGGCGGGCCGGAGGTGCGAGGAGGCGGGTCCGTCTCTGGCGGCTCGCCCCTGGGAAGGTCGGCCAGGGAGCGCGGGTGCGGCGGGAGGGCGCGCGGGGACGCAGCGGGCGCGGAGTAGACGCAGCGGCGGCGGTAGCCGCGGCGCCTGGGCCCGGCCGCAGCCCCTGCCTCCCGCCCTCGCGCCCTGCGTCCCTCCGCGGCCTGCAGCCTGCGGCGCCCGAGCTCCGAGGGCGCTTCCTCCGGCTCTGGGCCCGAGGCGGCCAAGACGGCGGGCCGGCCTGGCGTGGGGCTGCAGGCGCTGTGCTGCGGGCTGCGCTGGTGGGGGGCGGCGGGCCGCGGCGCGGGCCCGGTACCCGGCGCCTGCGGCTGGGAGGCGCTCTGGCGGGCGGGCGCGCGGGCGGCGGCCGGGGCCATGGCCCAGGTCGGCGGGAACGCGCGGAGGAGGGCGCCGGCGCTGCTCGAGGCGGCCCTCGCGCGCCACGAGAGCCTGCACATCTGGGACGAAGTGTTCGGCGAGTCCGGCCCGGTCAGCGGCGGGAACGCCTTCTACAGCACGTCCGCCGCCTCGCGCTCCTCCTCCGCCGCCTCCTCGGACACCGAACACGAGCGCCCCGGCCCCCCGCTGCCTCCCGACGCCCCCGAAGGGCAGGAGTCCGACGAGGACGAGGCCAGCGCGGGTTGGAGTGCCACGCTGCGGGACCGCCCGACCCCGCGCTTCGTGGACACTGGCGGTAAGGCGCGGCCCGCGAGGGCGGGGGCGGCCCGGGGAGGCGTGAGCGCGGGGCTGGGAGAACTCCAGAGGCTCCGTGGGCCGGCTGCTTGAGGGCGGCTTTTCGGTCAGCACACAGATGGGGCCCTGGCAGCGGGGATTTGAAGTGCGAGAATCAATCTGGTTGCGTGGTGGTGGTTGGTGGGGGCCGCTCCGACTTCCCCGCGGATGGAGAGGATGAGGCGGAGGCCCAGGTGGCACCCTGCCGCTGGCAAGGACCCAAGGGGGGGGGGGCTTCCCTCCCTTGCTGGGAGTGTCCAACCCAGTCACACCTGTGGGGTTGCTCATTAGGGGTGCATTTGAGTTAGGTTCCTAAAGCCCGATGCAGCTTGTGTGTGTGTGTGTGTGTGTGTGTGTCTGTGTGTGTTTGTTGCGGGTGGGGGGTACGTTAATCGTTTTGTGTGGATGGCCCCAGAGCAGCGTTACCCAGGTGCCAGGGGTGGGGCAGCCAGCCTTTGGAGGGAGGCCTAGTGCGAGCCGGGACGTCTTCACTGGCTCGTGTTTTCTCCAGTGAATCTGACCAACTTTGTTCATCCCTTTCAGGATCACTTGCTGAGAGCAGAGAAGAGTGAGAGGACCAGTTATCAGCGTTAAGCTGTCTTCTCTCGCTCCAGAAGGCACTTGTGTGTTCTGCTTACCGACACGGTCATGGTCAAGCCCCTGATATCTGGAGGTCGCAGGCCTGCTGGTGGTTGTGGCTGCTTGAAATCCTCCTTTACTGCCTACTTTTTGGGAAGGTAATTCTGACACGTCTCTGCTTAGCCTGCAGAAGCTCTGTGGCCTCTGCCCTCTGGAAGAGGTGGAGACCAGCCAGCAGTCCCACCTGTCCCCTGATGCTTTCTGTTCCTTGCTTGACAGCCTACTGTGGCAGGCCCTTGTTTCTGCACACCATTTTCTTGTGTTGAAGAGTGTGCAACCAGTGTTGTGGAGGACCAGGGAGTGGCCATACTGGACCCAATGCCGCTCTCCCTGTGGCTCTCCATGATTGTTGTTCAACCATAGGAGGGCAGGCCAAAGGGAACCCTGGCTGGTGCCTGGGTTAGGATCTGGACCTTGTGCCACAGCCTGCTGGTAGGCTGATTGGGTTGGCTGGACTCTCTCAGCAGGGAGTGGTCTGCAGACCTCCCACAGACAGGCTGCAGTGTGGACACCCTGAGCTACAGCTGGGCTCTAGGGTCCGAGTCAACTGTGCTGTGTTTTGGAATGGGTGAATTTAACATATTCTCATTTAGGCTTCAGTTCAGAGTTTGGGAATTTTGAAAGTCACATCACCCTGCATAATCCTTTTAAAGCCCATACATTTCCCAGAATGTCATAAGGGTTTCCAGCCCCAGATGGCTGTTTTCCATTCAATTAGCTCTTTAAGAATTGTACATACCCAGAGCTCTGGTTTGGCAGACTTGATGCTGTGAGTGCTGTGATCCAGTTTTTGATCTTGGAACATGAGAGACATGTCCTCTTGTTTCCCTCCCTCTCTGGGGAAAATAGGGGAATCGTGTTAGCTTAAGCCTGGTTATGACTAAGAGCCCATGAGTGTTGGTCTGAGAAGGATGAGCGCACCTAAATACATTTTCAAGCAATATTATGTTTCTCAGTAACCTATACTTGGGAGAAATTCTGCATCAGAGCAATTTAGTCTAGCCACTGTGGCACTTAAATGGTCATGAAGTTCAGGATCATTTGTCATTTAGCATCAGGTTCAAATTCTGCTTCCTTTGGATGTGCACTGAGCTCACATCTGGACCTGAGAATCACAGGCAGGCAGGTGCTTTAACCAAAGACATTTAGTGGTTATTGGATGGTATTTATACCCAATTTTGTTTTCTGTTTTTTTGTGGAAGCTTGCTTTTAAAATCCAGCCCTAATGAAGAATTTCCTTTTCTTCTTGAAACAGTCTTTCCCTGTGGGAAATTCGGGGTGGTGGTGGAAGGGTGAGGTGGATGGTTTATTAAGCATGAGTTCAGATGGCCTGAAACAATGGGATATGATTTATGGGGCCTGGAAATAGATGCCGGGCACAGAAAACCCTTGTGCCCCGTGGTGGGGGGAGGAGAGATGGACGAGTTTGGTAAGAGTGAGAGCTGCACCCTGGCCAGTCTGAGAGCAGAGAGGCTCAGGCTTTGAGGTTTATTAAAGTGTCAAATATAACCCCACTTTAGGAAGGCAGCTTGGGCCTGTCTTCCATCTTTGTTCCCTGGTTCACTGACAGACGTCAGGGGGCCAGTGGGGTAGGAAAGGGTGGCAAACAGGATGGTGGCATTTGGATCTGTGATCAACCCTCGAATAGGAAAATCTGTAGCAGAAATGGCTGTTGCTGCTAGAAGCAGATGAGGAAAGCAAAGGACTTAGGGAACAGGTTTCATGCCTGCCTTCTGCTGCAAAAGCGTGTGTGTGTGTGTGTGTGTGTGTGTGTGTGTGTAGATAAGTGAATGTGTATGTGTGCATAGGTGTCTTACACATAAATATGTATTGCTTGTGCTGGATTGGGCTGGTTGGGGATTTTGGTTTTGGTTTTAAATTAGAGATCACAGGTGCTGTCTAGGAGTCCCGCTGATGCCCTAGAGTCCCTGCGCTGGAGAGAGGCATCGGCACTGGGCACCCCTGAGCTTGGATCTGCATCTGGAGTGCAGTAGGGAGGCACCTGGTGCCCAGCCGAGGGGAGGAGGGCAGGGAGGCAGAGGTGTTTCTGTGGTTCAGGTTGAGACTAGTCCACGAACAGCTCTTCTAGTCTTCCAGTCTTCCCAGATTCTTCCTTCTGTTCTGTCCACACATTTAGCTTCCTGGATCAGGCGCTCCAGAAGTGCAGCCAGCAGATAGGAGTGGAGGTACCCTCTCCCTCTCCCCCTTCCCTCTCCTCCCTGGCTTCTGGTTGTGCCTGGAGATATGGGCCCCCTTGAGGTGATTTAAATACAAAGACCATGCTTGCCCTGCTGCCTCTTAAACCCTGTCTGAAGGGAGGGTCAGCTTGGAAGCTGGAGATGCGTGCTGGGACCCCAGGGTCCAGAACCTTCTCCTGATCAGACTTACAGCTCTCCCTCTAAAATAACCCCTTCAAGCTGTCAGCCTCACCTGCCCACTGTGTAAATAACTGACACAGCAGCACAGCAGACGGGCTCACTCCTTGGAAGCAGCACTAAATTCAGGACGCGCTGGTTTCTGGGCTTCTGCCCTTCTCATTTCCCATTCTGAGCAGTCTTGTGACTCGTTTCCTCTGAGGAGGCAAAGGAACAGGCAGATTCCCAGATGCTCAGGGGCCCCTCTGTGTTTGGCTTTGTCGGTGGTTCCTTTGCCGTGGCTGGCTGCATTCTGAGCTGTTTGCTTTTTCTCTTAGAGGCTGGACATCCTAAGAGTTTTTTTTTTTTTTTCTGTGTACCGTGTCAGCAACCCTTGGTAATCATTCAGCAGGGAGGTGTGACCTTGAGAAGCTGAAGACGACCATAGGCCTTAGGAAATTAACACGGTTAAATGTTTTATCTTAGGGTTTGTTGTTGGTTTACTCGGCTTAAAGTCTTTTTTGACTGAGAAGTAAGAGGAGAAACATCTTAAAGCTAGAGTTAAATGTATATGCTTGTAATGGGTTTGTGAGCTGAGGTACCTGGGCCCTCATCATTGGTGTCCACGGTGAGCCACTGCTCCCAGCTTTAGCTCTGTATGGCATTCGGTGGCTCCGGGAGGAGCTGGGCGTCTGGGCAAGCGACAGGGTACGCCTTATGCAGTGCTCCCTAATAGTCAGCCACGTGCCCCTACCACACAGAATTCAGAGAAGGGAGCTTCCTGGAGGGAGGTGGTGTTCAGGCTGTGGGCATGACGGTGACCACAACCAGCGGGCCCCGGTCATAGTGTTCCGTTTCATAATCACGCCAAACCTTTGCGAGTACTCCGAGAGAGCCGCGATCACCTCCACTTCACAGAGAAACATGGTTTCGTCTGAGGCGATGAGATTACCTGGGGAAGCGGTAGCCTTCTCTCTAGGGAGACTTGATTAATCAGGGAAGGTCGTGCCTTTTTAGTTTTTTTTTTTCTTTATAGCATCTGAAAACTTTTGCTGTCAGAAATACTTTCGTATTTTTACAGGGAATTGCTTTACAGGGTCTTTTTCTCAGGGCGTACGCAGTTCAATGAGATCTAATGCATGTATGGATTTGGATTTGTGTAACCAATCTGCACAGTCGGATAAGAGACAGGAAATCTGCAATGTTATCTCTTTATTTAATCTGTCTCAGCCACTGTGATGAGCGTCGATAGAGCGCTTCTGCAGGCAGCAGGGCTCTGAATCCATGGGGAATCTGGGAGTTGTGTGGGGTCTGGTACTCAGTTTTATTTTATTTATTTAAAGATTTTATTTATTTTATTTGACAGATAGAGATCACAAGTAGGCAGAGAGGCAGGCAGAGAGAGGGACGAGGAAGCAGACTCCCTGCTGAGCAGAGAGCCCGATGCGGGGCTCGATCCCAGGACCCTGAGATCATGACCTGAGCCGAAGGCAGAGGCTTTAACCCACTGAACCACCCAGGCGTCCCTGGTACTCAGTTTTAGAGTTGAAAACTCACCTTTATTTTTAAGAAGTGTGATTGTGTATTTTTTCTTATTAATAAGTAATATATGTACATTTTAGGGAAAAATGATAAAATTTTAAGAAATCCCATAACCCCTCATGACCTTAGCTAATCATAGTTAATCATATTGAGTATATTCTTCATATATCTTAGGTGTCAGCTTGTTGGGTGACCTGCTCTTTAATTGTAATTAATATATTGTAGTCGTTTTCCATTTACATTTTTAAATGTCGATTTTAATGAGTCCGCGGTATCACACAGTTTCCTCTGGGTCCGTGTTGTTGCTGCCTCCCTCTTGTATTTGTTCTGCTGTGATAAATATTCTTGAAACCTAAGTCTGTGTGCACATCTGTAGCACAATCCTTAGCAGAAAATGACCGAAGCAGAATTGAATCAAGGACCCACTGTAAGGTTTTTGGTGTCTGTGGTGAAATAGGTCTCCATAAACATATCTACAATGCTCCTGCCGGCTGTGCACCAAAATCCTTAGAAAGTCATGCTCAGAGGACCTGCTCCAGTGTGTGATTCCTGCCCACCGGGGCTCTTAGAGGACCGTTGCCTTTGGTAAAGCTTGCTGAGGTGTAATACACACACACAGCACATGAGTCCTAGCATGCGGCACACTGTGTGTAACTACTACCCAGATGAGGATCAGGAACATTCTGAGCACACCAGAGGTTCGCTCCTGCTCCTTCCCAGTCAGTCACTCCCTGCCCCCTGCTTCTCTTCCATCACCAGCGATCAAGTTTGCCTGTTACCTTGCTCTGGTGGTTCGGTTCTTCAGGACATCTGTGGATTCCTTCTTGTTGTCGCGTATGTGGCATCTTAAATTTCATTATCGTCTGTTGTCTTCCATCACGTAGGTACTGTAGTCGGTTATCCATTCTCCTGTTAATGGTCTTTTACATGGCATCCAGTTTGGGGCTTCCGAGGATAAGCTGCTTTAGACATTCTTGTGGTTTTGATGGACAGATACATTTCCCTTGATCATGTAAACCTAGGAAAAGGTTTTCCAGGTCCTGGATTAGATGCAGGTCTCCCCTGTCGACCTCATGGACTGGGTGATGTTTTGCTGAGGCCTGTCTTGTGCATGGCCAGATGTTGGCCACCTCCATTTGGCCTCTCCCCACCAAATGCCCAGTGGCGCCCTTTCCTCCAATTACATCAACCAAACGTTTCTCCAGGCATTGCCATATGTCCCCTGGGGAGCCAAATCACCTGCAGCTGAGAACAACTGCTTAATTTTTTTTAAAATTTATTTTAAATTTATTTTTTGAAAAGATTTTATGTATTTATTTGAGAGGGAGGGGAGAAGCAGAGGGAGAGGGAGAAGCTAACTCCCTGTTGAGTAGGGATCCCGGTGCAGGCCTGGATCCCAGGACCTTAGGATCATGACCTGAGCCGAAGGCAGATGCTTCACCGACTGAATCCCCTGGTGCTCTGAGAACCCCTGCTTCAGTACATGCTGCCACACTGTGTTCCAGTTCATCCAGCTGCCAGCGATGTGCGGGACATGCCATGTGTTAATTCAGCAACATACTGAACCCTGCTGGGATAAAATGATGAGTGAGACCTGTCTCCTGGGGTCCAGCAGGAGAGACAAAGTAAAGACAAGGAGAAAGAGCCTCTGGGAAGCAGTGGGGTCAACGTTAACAGGGATTTACATGGAATTCTGGGGAGGGTCACCTGGTCCAGCGGGGTTGGGGAGGAGGTGGCCCCTCGGATGGAGGTGGCCCCCTGAGCTGCTTCTGGAAGCAGAGATAATGATTACTCAGGTGAAGAGGAGGGAACAGGGCATCTCCAACTCGGGCAAAGGCCAGGAGGAGAGAGAAGGTATGCCACTCTGCCCAGGGGCGAACCCACCCTTTTCCTACCCTGAGCATCCCGACCCGAGGCCTTATATACAAAAATGTCCTGAAACGCGACATGATGTCCTTGTTACTACAGCACAAGTAACTGTAGCTGGGATCCAAGGTCCCATGTTCAGGTGCAGATACAGATGTTTCCGGCGTTTCCTGGCGCCCACAGGGAGGGGAATGTGATCGGCTCGGTGAGATCTATGAACTTAGGATGGAATCTCTGGAGAAGCCCTGAGCTCTGCCCTCGAAAGAAGGAAGAGGGAAAGGGAAAAACTCAACTTCTGTTGGCGGAAAGAGGCACGGTGTTGTCTCGGGGTGGGAGGGATGTCGTACTAAAAGGATAACAGGCTCTGAAAACACCCTGTAATGTGACGATGATGTTCCGCCCCGACTGGCACGTGGTGCAGAGAGCCCCTCTCCCCTTTTTGAGTTTCAGAAAAAACTTATTACAAAAGTAGGAACCCCGGGCAATAGTTAGCTGTGTGTTTAATAAGCCACTTTACTAAAAAGTTTAGAACTGCAAATCTTGACACTCTCACTGCGACAGACTCACTCCTTGGCCAGGATATTGGAAACTTCATCTGCTTCCATTTCCAGCTTCTAGGCTCGTGGACACCCCCACCCCATCCCCATTTCTTCTGTGGAAGAGGAGCGATCTTTTACAAATGCAGGCTAATCTGATGATTCCCCGCTTAAACCTTCATGTAGCTTCTGGCTGAAACCAAAGGGAATTCCAGAGTCCTTCGCAAGGCCTCCAATGCCGACAGCTGCTCCACAGCCTTCCTTTCCAGTGTCCCCTTAGTCCCCTGTCCTGCTGTCTGCACATAATCTATTCATTTCCGCCTTCATGCCTATGGGGCCCATACCTGGAATGTTCTTAATGGCAGGCTCTGCTTGTTAGTTTGGTCTTGATTCAGATGTCGCTGCCTTACCCCATCCCTCTTTGCTGCCACATTTGCTAATATGTTTCCTTTGTGGGATGAGATGCTGGATGTCTTGGTCACAGTTAGGACACGGTGAGTCCTCTATGTTTGTTGAATAAAGGAACTAACAGAAGACCAGATGAACACACAGCTAGATTGTTAAAAATGAGGATGGAATCAGCACCAATGGAGAAATGTCTAAACGTTTTCTACATCCCAAATAGTGGAAGAGAGGTTGGACCACTCTTGAGGGAACGGATTCCCTACTAGGAAGGCAGCGAAGCAAGTCTGGGATGTGTTTTACAGGTTTTCTGTCCTGCATAGAAAACTGAACTTGGCCTCAGAGGAACTCTACAATCTTGGGCTTCTGTGGCCTCCCCACTTCCTAAGAGCTAGAGACCCCCAGACAGGAGCCTATTAGAAATCTGAAGGGAAGCCAGCCTCTTGTACCCTTTTATCTGTTTAACAAGTGCTTGTGTGTCCTGTACTATGTGCATATAGTGTTCTAAGAACTTCGTTTTTTTTTTAAAGATTTTATTTATATATTTGAGAGAGAGAGAGAGAGGGCAGGAAGTGAAGAGGGAGGGAGAGGGACATGCAGACTCCTCGCTGAGCAAGGAGACTGACACGGCCCTCTCCCAGGACCATGAGATCATGACCTAAGCTGAAGTCAGATGCTTACCCACTGAGCCACCCAGGTGCCTCTAAACACTTTGTAACGTGTGTGCTCCTCAAAACAATCTTGTGATGTATTGTTATCCTCATTTTTAGTATAAGGAAACTGAGTCACCAATTGGTCAAGTGATCTCGGGTGAAAGAGTTCCTTTGATTAGGGCTCGAGGAAACCCCATCCTTACGGCGTGAATGTGGAACACAGTATATCTGTTCAGATCTGCTACTTAATGGTATTTCCCTTGTGAGGGGCCCTTGAAGGCCAGTGTCATTCTCCATATCTGTCTGACCTGCTGCCTCTCTTCCTGGTGGCGGCACCTCGTTACTCAGCACCCTTTGTAGTGAGACGGGGCCGCTGCCTGGATTCAGCGCAGTGGAAAATGAGCCCAAGGGTGGGCTCCACTCTCAGGCCTGGCCGCGGGGAGGCCCCTGGGAGCCACACGTCAGGGATGTTGGGGGCCGGCAGGCAAAACGACCTCGTATCGAAATTACCATTTGGAGAAAAGCTGCTCCTGCATCAGCCACAGCTCTCAGGGATTAAAGGCTTGTCGGCCAGAAATGAACTTCTTCCCCCGTTGGTTCTTGGTACGTTTGGTGGGGGGTGTTAGAGGAGCCGGGTTTGCAGACACAGACGCTGAAGAAAAGCGGATTCCTCCGGGGAAGTGGATTCAGAGCAGTAGGGCCCACGCGGCATTGCTGCGTGGGGACTCCTGAGGGGCTACGAGGGAAGACAACCCAGAGGATAAAAATCGATTCCCTGTCTCCTTGCTGCGACATTCCCACGGTGATTTTGGGAGTGGCCAGGGAAGGGTGCGGGGAAGCCACGTGCATCCTGCGCTCTGGAGATGGGTGCTGAACCGCACATCAGTGGTTTGAGGCTGTAGACGGTTTGTAAGGGGCTAGGGGGTCAGTTTATGGCTGGAGAGGACCTGGGGCAGGAGGCCTGGGCTGTGCGTGGGCTCCCCCTGTGACTTTGCACCAAGGGGCTCCTTCCCAGGGTTCTGAAGGTCAGGAAAGATGTGCGGGGAAGCCCAGAGCTGCTGGCTCATTCTGGGGAGCTTTATCTTTCTTCCTTTAAACTCCCTCTGTCCTGTGTGGCCAAAATGCACATGATGGCTTTTGTGCTACTTAGGAGATTTTCAGACCTTTGCAGCAACCAGGATCCTTAAAGAGGGCAAACCCAGGGTACCTATATGAGGCAGGGGAAAGCAGGCGCTGTCTTTGAAGTTGGGAGTGGGAGGGCCCCAAAGCCCCCCACCCCATCCCAGGGTGCTTCCACACCCCATCCTGCTCAGTTCCTCATACTCTAATGTGAAGGACCTTTGGCTGGGACCTGGGTCAGGAGGGGAGAGAGGCCTCTGAGAGGCACCCAGTCCTTTTCTGAGATGGTGAAGAGGACACTGATAAGTCAATGAGATTCTGGTGTTTCAAAGCCACCCAAAAGTGTCTATGGCAAAGTGATTAAAAATTGAATTATCTTGGGGCTTCCTGGGTGCCTCAGTTGGTTAAGCATCTGCCTTCGGTTCAGGTCATGGTCTCAGGGTCCTGGGATCGAGGCCCAAATCGGGCTTCCTGCTCAGTGGGAGAGTCTGCTTGTCCCTCTGCATATGTGCTCTGTCTCAACAAATCACAATTTTTTTTTAAATTTTAAAGATTTTTATTTTATTATTTTGGATGGAACTGGAATGGGAGGACACCTGTTTCCTTCTTTAGGAAACTGTTACAAAAAGAAGATCATGGATTGGGAGAGAGGATGATTTTCTAGGAAGAAAAAAGGTAAATAAGTGTAATTGCCTAAAAGTGGTGACAGTCTTGCTTGTAGATGTTCCTCCTGCATTTTGGGAAGTTGGAGAATCCGTAATACTTTCAATTAAAGTTTTCCTGAGAATCCCCAGCTGACTTTGGGGGTGGGGGGCATTGTCCTTTGTGAAGATTTTGAGCTTCTGTGAGTGAGCAGACCTCCACTCCAGAGTGACATAAAAAGCAATCTGCACCTCCTTCCTGATTTGTCTGTAATGAAACTTGCTTTCCTCAGGTCCCAGCATTCGAGGCAGATAAATATGTTCCCTTTCGTTGGCTCTTACTCATACTTCAGCAAGATTTCCCATGTGCTTTCCTTGGCTGGCTGGGAAACTGGACCACAATTTATGGGATCTTAGGGGACAGGCGCATAGAATTCCAGTGGGATCCCAGAACAGAAACTAATTGGAGATTAGAGACCATTGTGGTGTGAAGCTTTTCTTTGAGATCGAAAGAGGTGCATGTTATGCAAATATTAGCAAGTGTAAGCTCACACTGTCTATTGAAAATTTATAGACTCATTATGGTCACGAAGGCAGGAAGATAAGTAGATTTTGGGAAAGATGCAGGTAAATTCAGGGAGGTGGCAAATTACCCCAGGGAAAGTAGAATGGCTAAAGAGTATGGCCCACACTTTTTTTTTTTTTAAGATTTTATTTATTTGCCAGAGATAGAGAGAGAGAGTACACACAAGCAGGCAGAGAGGCAGGCAGAGGCAGCGAGAGAAGCAGGCTTTCCGCCGAGCAAGGAGCCCGATGTGGAACTCGATCCCAGGACCTTGGAATCATGACCCGAGCCGAAGGCAGCGGCTTAACCAACTGAGCCACCCAGGCATCCCTGGCCCAAACTTTTTTTTTTTAAGATTTTATTTATTTATTTGACAGAGAAAAATCACAAGTAGATGGAGAGGCAGTCAGAGAGAGAGAGAGAGGGAAGCAGGCTCTCTGCCGAGCAGAGACTCGATCCCAGGACCCTGAGATCATGACCTGAGCCGAAGGCAGCGGCTTAACCCACTGAGCCACCCAGGCGCCCCCTGGCCCAAACTTTTTAAAAAGATTTTATTCACTTATTTGACACACAGAGAGCCAGAAAGCACAAGTTGGGGGAATGGCAGAGGGAGAAGGAGAAGCAGGCTCAGGGGAGCTGAGCAGGGAGGCAAATGTGTGGGACTCCATCCCAGGAGCCTGGGATCATGACCTGAGCTGAAGAAAGACACTTAACCAACTGAGCCACCCAGGCGCCCCCTGGCTCCAACTTCCAAAGATGGTGTATGAGATACCTTTGGTAGGAAGGAATGAAGATCAGCAACTGTCCTTGATTCTGCTTCTCAGGAAGGCATTGTGATGTGGTGCCCAGGACTTTGGAGACAGACACACGCTTGGTGCCCTCCGGCTCTGCCACTAAAGCAACACCTTCCAGAGGGCAGCTGCAGGCAGCGGGTGGCGTCACACAGGGTCAGACCCGGGAGGCACTCAGCCATGTACCCCTTCCACCATCCTGCTGGGGTTAAAAAAATTACCTATATATATATATAAAAAAAGAACCAGAATAGTGGGAATGAATGAAAGATAAAAGTTTCCTATGTAGTGGTGGTAGTTCTCTTGTAGTACTTTTTTTCCTCTCTCTCTCTCTCTTTTTTTTTTTTTTTTCCTTTCTTGGTTTGTTTTCTGGGGAAGGGGCCTGCCATGTGGGTTTTCAGTCAATGATGTTCCCTGACTTAAGTCCTACCGCCCCCCTCAAGGGGGTGGGCTCTGAGGAAACTTTTTTTTTTTTTCCAGGCTTTTGTTCTCTGGCGGTTTTTTGTTTGTTCACTTTTTTTTTCTCACTTTGACCGCTTTTGATGGTTTTGTAGTTTTAGAGGAAAACAAACCGCACCCTGATCTCCCTCTCAGAGAGAAGCCTCAGTCTGGCTGCAGAGCCCAAATAAGTTCCCCCTTGGCCGCTGGCAGAGCAGGTTCCAAGTCGCTGTCCCTGGGGATGGAGGATCTTTTGCTTGTACCCAAAAGCACGGCAGCAGCAGCTTTGGGCACCTCTAGACCGCTAGAGAGGTTCCAAGCAGCAATCGCACACTGAGATTTTCCCGCTGGCCCGGGCTGGGAGTGCTCGGTCTTTCTGGGTCTAAGAGCGCCCACCTTACATGCACCAATTTCAGGGAAGGCAGAGGTTCGCGCGCGGGTCTCAGGCTCTGAGAATGAGGCACAGGTCCGAGAGCACCAGGCTGGGCCTTCGCGCACCTCTCTGGGGCGAGAGTTTGGTGCAGGCTCTGAAACAAGGGCGTGTATCAAAGGGCACCGGCTGGGCCTTTATACCTCTCTCAGGGGAGTATCTCAGGCTCTATAGCAGGACTCTTGCATTGTGCTGCCTGGTGTGGCTCCCATCCCCTCACAGGAAACGGACCCCATGCATTCTCCTTGCGCTGGCAGCTTAGGGACCAAGAGCTGGTTTCTCTGCCGCACTCTCTCTGACTCAGTGCCAAGGGAGGCTGTCCTGGGACCAGGGACTTAAGCCCCTGTCCCTAGCCGCCCCGATTCCCACAATTTCCCCAGAGATGCTTTGCTCTTTTGGAGTGCTTTCAACCAGTCTCCGAGTTAATGCTGGTCCCCAGACGCAGGGCACTCTCGCTTGTATTGGGGTATTACTTTCCAACTGGTTGCCTCTGGTAGCTCCCTCCCCCTTTTGTTTATCTTCTGATATCAGTTCACAGTTCCCACTCCGCTTTACCTGCCCACTGGCTTCTTCTCCCCCTGTAGAGATCCAGACGTGTATAATTCTGATCTCAGGCTGATTTCATGGGTGATTGGAGTTCATGGGTGATTGGTAGGTAATAAGCTCATTTTGGGGTACAAATTGAAAAGACGCCTCCTACTTCCGCGCCATTTTGTCCCCCCTCTTAACTTTTTTTTTTTTAATTTTATTTGACAGCACAAGTAGAGGGAGAGGATGAAAGAGAAGCAGGATCTGCACTGAGCATGGAGCCAGATGCAGGGCTGGATCCCAGGACCCTGGACAGATGCTGCACTGAGGGAGCCACCCAGACACCCTTTTAGACCTAGGATGCAGGTAGGAGAAGCAAGCCAGGGGTTCCTTGGCCCAACACTAATGACCATGGCTCAGACAAATCCATCTTCCACTTCAGGCTTCCAGATACTCTGCGAAGGAGACATTCCCCTTCCTGTCCCTGAATGCTCTGCCAGTTCAAGGCAGATCCATGTTTCTAAGGGTTCCTCTTTGGTCATTCTGTCAGGGACAGCCAAGAGGGCTCCAAGCCTGTGTGGACCCCAGGCCTGGGGATCCCAGCCCTGAACTCTTTCCTCTGCCCTTGATGACCCCAGAATAGATCAATTCAGCAACTGTCAATCTATGCCAGGCCAGGGAACAAACACAGCAGTACACAAGATCAACTCGCCTTGGTCCCAGGAGCCTGGATTCCCCAAGGAGGGCTTCACCTGGTCTCTGAAGGGGATTCCAGGGGTTCCAAGATGGCCATGGGTGGAGCCCACCAGGTAGAGAGGCCCCTGGAGAGTGTCCACTGGCACTGAGCAGACGGAAGATCACCTCAGGCCTTCCACTGTGCCCTGGGGAGAGAAAAGGGCCAGCCACACCGCACCGGTGCCGCAGCTCGGCCGCCCAGGAGCAGCAGCGGGCCTAGCCTGGAGCTCAAGCAGCGGCAGGGAGTGGCAGGGAGGCCGGGACTGGGCGGGGGACTGGGGTCCTGGAGTCAGCAGAAGAGCAGCGGGAACCAGCAGGGGGCGCAGCCAGCCCCCTCACCAGACAGGACAGAACAGGAGGCTGGGCGAGGGCGCGCGGGCCTGCAGAGAGGCCTGCACCGCTGTTTGCCGCCCCCCACCCACCGCAGCGCGCCCACACCTGCCTGCCCCTCCCACCGCCTTCTGTGGGCCCAGCAAACTCACTGCGCAAGTAGCGCCTCCCGGGAAGGCAGGGGTTCTGGGCTGGCGGGGCAAGGCACGGGGGAGTGCATCAGTGCCCCGCTGACTCAGGTACTGAGGGGCTGGGGAGGGGCAGGGGCGCTAGGCAGAGAGGGAGACTGGGGCCCTGCTGCCCGCTGCCACCTGCTGCTTTGTCCAAGGGAGCGGGAGGGGGGCCTGGCGGACAGGTTCTTGGTGGCCTGGTGCTCCTACACCCCATAGCCCTTGCCCCACAGCCCTCGCTCCACTTCTCGGTATCCAGGGAACCCATGGGGCCCTACTGACATCAAGGGGCCTAGCACCACTGGGCTCGTCTGGACCCCGGAGAGACGCCTGTGCTGACAGGCTTCTTTTCCAGAACTTGATAGAAAATTTTGTCCCTCAGAATCACCGGGCTCCCCAGCCTGAGAGGCGCTGGCTCTGCCTGCGCAGCCTGGGCCCCACTGGGCCCCCTCCACCTCAAGTGCCTTTTACTCAGGAGCCCCAGGATACCATTTTTTTCTGGCCCATGGACCCCTTTCCCCCACCCCCACCCCCACACCTCTACTTTGGGCCTGCAACCACCCTGGGATCACTTCCATCTCCGGCCCCCTACCCCACAGGTCCTTGTCCACCTCCAGGCCTGACCCCTGGCCCCTCTCACCTCTGGAGTTACTGAAACCCTTCCACTTGGGGGCCACTGGCATCTGTGATCCCAGACTCCCGGGACTCCCCTCCACCTTGGAGCTCCCTACCCTGTTTCCTCTAGGAACTGCTGTGCCTAGAGCACCGAAACCCCACATTCTCAAGCCAGCTGTCTTTGGGCCAAGGACTCAGGTATCCTCAGGGACCCTCCTTTCCGGGGCACATACTCCTCTCTGTGCAGGAGAGACCAGAGAGAGCAGGCTTGGGGATCCTTCACTCCAGCTGGATGGAGGGGCAGAAGCTGGGGTGTGTGTGAGGGGGTGCTCACAGGTGGCCTCCCTGGGTAAGGAGCTTCCAGGAGGAAACTTCAGAGTGAGGCTATGATGTGGAAGCCTCAGGAAGCACTGGCTGCACAGACTCCAGGCTCCTGGCTTGGGCAGTGGGCATTTAGTGGCCAGAGCCCTACAGTACCAACCCCGTCCAAACCCACCCCACCATGGCCGGCTTTTTTGTCTTGAATTTGCACAGCAACCTTTTCTCCAGTATGAAATTGAAAGCTTTGCTTTGGAAAGTTTTGTGTCCAGGAGGCTCCTGGGCATCCACTTACTTTATTTCCGGAGGCTAGTTGAGGAGGGTGGAGTCTTTGGGACCTTAACAGCAGGTCTCCTGATCCTTCCTGACTTCCTTTTTTTGTTTGTTTGTTTTTTTTTTTTTTTTTTTGATTTATTTATTTGAGAGAGAGAGAGAGAGATAAAGAGCACACCACAGAACACATGCAGGCACAGGTGAATGGGCCAGGTGAATGGACCTGTGCCAAAACAAAGAGTCAGATGCTCAACCAGCTGCAACCACCACCCCCCCGTCCACGTTTTACAGATGGGTTACATCTACACACTGTTAGGCGCTTTGCCTGGACCCGGCTAGTCTTACAGCAGTCCTAGGACACTGTCTCTTGCCCAGTGTCTCTGGTCAGTACCAACCCATGCCTCAAGTGTGGGAATGACTTCTTCCTGACTCCTTTTTTTTTTTAAGATTTTTTATTTTATTTTATTTATTTGACAGAGAGAGATCACAAGTAGGCAGAGAGGCAGGCGGAGAGAGAGAGAGGAGGAAGCAGGCTCGCTGCTGAGCAGAGAGCCTGATGTGGGACTCGATCCCAAGACCCTGAGATCATGACCTGAGCCGAAGGCAGCGGCTTAACCCACTGAGCCACCCAGGCGCCCTTCCTGACTCCTTCTTAACTCCCTGTCCCGCCTGGGTTGCCCAGCCCCCTCCAGGCTGTCCTAGTTGTATATATTGGATCTCTGTAGATAGTGGGCACCATCAGATCCTCACCTGTCGTGGCCGGTGCAACAAATCAACCAGGAACATGAGGGTAAGAGGATGAAGAAAAGAACTCGAGAAGCAAAGAGATGGGGGGCAGGAGGAGCACTGAGGAGGATGTCCAACAGTGCTAAGTTTATTCAAAGCCTTAAGGCCATATATATAGTGACATTACATCTGTGTTTAGTTAAGCAACTATGGTTCCTCATGACGCCAAATGGCTGATGCCAGTACAAATACAGCAAACCTGAAAGTAAATTATGGGTTGTACTAAGGCAGCAAGGACCAGCAACGAACTTTTTAGCCCAACCGAATTGTTCTCATTTGTTTAGTAAGCGTGTGGGAAGTCACGTAGGCGAGTGCACAACACATAGCACAGACTCTTGCTCAGTGCTACTGAACTTTTCCCGTCCTAAACCTTCTGTTAGGTTATTTGGACTTTAAAGGAGGCACAAGTCAGGGTCTGGTTTGGTTCTCGTCTCAAGCCTTATTGCGGCCTCCCACACTCACCGAAATGAGAACATGGCTCAGGGTTATGGAGTGAATATACCCTTTAGGAAACATTAAAGGATATAGCATAACTGGTCCGGGGTCACCCAGCCTGTGAGAGGCATGGGTGAGATTCAGACTGCACTGGGTGCCACAGCCATTTTCAGCTCACCTTAGTGTCCAACCTGGTCCCAGAAGGTTCCTGCTCAGGACTTTGCTTTGTGCTGAGCTGGGCTTGCTTCCTGCCTTTGAAGCCATTTTCACAGTGTATCCCCAGCCCACCCTCTCACATTGAGCATCAGTGCTGCCTTGGCTGGCCTCTGTTGATCGTGCCATTCCTCTCAATCCCTCTGTCCCCCCTCCGGCCCACTGTCCTACTGCCCTCTGTCCAGTGGGCCAAGTTCTGACTTTCTTGCCTGCACTTCCTCTTAACTGTGCTCTGTTGAAATCCTCTCTAACAGGGAAGACCTGCTTATCAGAGCAGCTTGATTTGGAATCCATCTCCCCTGGAGGTCAGAGCTTCTGACCATCATGTCCCCAGCCTCAGCACTGGGGATGCTTGCCCAGCCTATTCTGGGTGCTCGTGGAGCTCTGGGATCTTGGAGAAGATTTGCCATGAAAATAAGCATTTATACATAACACGGAAGAGAAGATTTGAGGAAATTGAGTGGGTGTCATCTGGTAATGTTTGTGTTAGGATGGTTCTGAAATTTCTGGGCCCTGAGTTACCAAGAACCCTAGGTTGCCCAGCTGGAAGGACCTCAGATAGATCAGCTGGGCTCCTCACCTCATTTGACAGATGGGAAGTTGAGGCCCAGAGCTTAGTGCCACAGAGCAGGAGTGAGGAGAGATGTTAGTGACAGGAAGAAACCATAGGGTAAGCACAAAGTGGCTGAGCCTGGGCTTTGTTTATGCAAATGAGTTGCTAAAACAGTGGGCCTGAGGCTGCTGACTCTATCTAGTGGCCAGCAAGAAGTAACACCAGCCCACACCTTCTGAGGTTTAACTCATGCCAGGAATGATTCTCAATGTTTTATTCGTGGGCACCTGGGTGGCTCAGTTGTTCAGCTGAGGTTATGCTCCCAGGATGCAGGGATCTAATCCTCACCAGGCTTCCTGCTCAGTGGGCAGCCTGCTTCTCCCTTTCACACTCCCCCTGTGTGTGTTCCCTCTCACCCTGTCTCTCTCTCTCTCTGTCAAATAAATAATAAAATATTAAAACAAGAACAACAACACCAAAATGCTTTATTTGCCTTAGGAGATAGGGTCTGTTATGGCTACCATTTTAATGCATGGAAATATGGGCACAGGGGAGCTAAAGGAGTCCAAGGTCACACAGCTTGCAAGTGGAGGAGCCAAGATTTGAACCCTGGGCAGCCTGCCTGCAGAAACTGTATTATTTTTTCCCCTTGTGTATGTCATTTTTAAAAACCTTTCCCTGAATTCTAACAGAGATGTGTAAACATTGTTAAGCATGTAGTTTATTGACCATCACAAAGCTTAGGTTCTGAAGCATTGCAGCAAGCTGGGGTGGGCTTTGATGTCAGAACTGGTTGGAATCCAGTTTCTGGTGCTGCATGATCTTAGGTGACTTACTCAGCCTCAGTTTCTGCACTGAGTTCGGCAGCCTTGTGAAGAGTAGAGCGTGTGACAGTGCCTAGCGGGTTTGGTGCCTGGCGAGTGTTTAATAAATGGTTTTCTCTTCTTAATAATAAAAATTCTAAGTTGTGTTGGTTTTGTTAAGCAGTCCGAATACCTTCCTCATCGGTCAGTTGCCTGTCAGTCGCCTTGTAGGTACTTGTGATGAGTCACTTTGGTAAGTCACTATATATAGCTGAAACATTTGGGGGTAGTTGGGGGACACCCCCCCTGCCCCCACTGCCCCTGCATTGAAAGTCTGTAATTTAAAATGTTCCACCTGTGCCTTTTTTTTTTTTTTTAAACATAACCACTTTGGGGCAGTGAAAGTTATATGTCTTCTCCTTAGGGTTGTGACGGAGCCTTTGGGGACCTGCAACAGCTTACTTCCAGTTTCTGTCTGGCACACTGATGGGCCAGAACTTATTTTAACAACATTCCATCACATTCCAGGCACCTGGAAGGAGGAATATGTTGAACTTCTCAGAAATTATTTTTTGGAACTGTTTTTATCCTGAGGAATAACCCATTTAAAAATTGAATGACCTTTATGGTTGACTTTTCCACTCTACATAATGCAAACTGAAAAACTCGTTGTTTTCAGCTGCTTCTGCAGCAGTGGGAAGAGCAAGCCTGTGGGAGTCCTCCCCAGGTTGGTCCCAGCACAGAGTTGCATCATTCTACACACCCCTCATGCCTTGTCTCCTTGTCTGTGAGGTGGTAATGATGGTGCAGGGAGCTCCAGGGGTTGTCGTGAAGGTTACAGAGATGGGGGGTGTAAACTTTGAACAGTGTGCCCCACATAAAATGCAGATCTGGTGAGCAGAGGCAGCTGCTCACATTAATTGTTGATGCCAAGGCACTGGAGTTCCACAACAGCCTATGCCTTTCTTTCCTGGGTCCTTTTTGTCTCAGCCACCACCTTAGAGAAAGTGACTCAGCAAGGCTGGTGCTTGTGGAGCCCTCTACAAAGCCAGCTAATTCACATGGGCGATGCCCTGGAGATAAGGGGGTTTTCCTGGGTGGTAGGACCCCATTTCAGAGGCTTAACTAGCCGGTTTCTCCTAACTGGTCCTGTCCTCCAGGGTCAAGATGAAGGCCTGCCAGGAGACTGGTGGTCTCACCAGAGTTTTCCACTGGAAGCATGAAGGACCCCATGGGGCCTCGTGCAGAATGACATGGGTGTTGGGGGAAGAACAGGGGGGACATCGCCTGTACCATCATGGGCAGGTCACTATATCTGGCTCACGCCGGCTTTCTTCCCATCTGGGAAATGGCAGAAGACCATGCTTTTTCACAGGAGGGATGAGGGTTTAGGGAGGTATTTGATGACTGTGTTGGGGCTGCATGAGTAACAGAGTTGACGGAGGGGCCTTGGAGTCACAGACTTGGGTTCAGGCCCCTGCTGCTGCCACATAAAAGTAGATCGCTTGGGTAAGCCATGGACCTCAGTGTCCTCCTCTGTGCACTGTGGATAATACCTAGCATGTAGGTCTGTGAGGGGTACAAAATAGAAGGCCATATTAGGAGCTTAGAGAAGAGCCTGGTACTCACTAGATTGTAGTTTTATGGAGATACTCTGGCATCACTGGTGTTGCAGACCTGGTCCTACCCTCTGGAAACTTTGGCTGTGTGACAGATGGCTTATGAGGCCGTGGCTGACAGAAAGAAGCGGTGTCTGTCTTTTCTTAAGATTAAGGGTACAGAGGGGTGCCTGGTGGCTCAGTCGTTGAAGCATCCAACTCTTGGTTTCAGCTAAGGTCATGATCTCAGGGTGGTGGGATTGAGCCCTGAGGTGTGCTCTGCTCTCAGTGTAGAATCTGCTGGAGGTTCTATCTCCCTGTATTTGTGTGTGTGTGCTCTCTCTGTATCTCTCTCTCTGTCTATCTCTCCCTAAAATAAATGAAGCTGTAAAAATAAATAAATACATACATGCATAAGTTAATTAATTATGGGTACAGAAATCAGTGATGGAGCTGGGCTGATGGGACGCTTGGCAGCAAAGACAGGTGCACCCTGCTTGAAGGCTCGGGGGTAGCTGCAGTGTCACCAGTGGTGATGGGGGTGTGAGGAAGTTGCCTCGTGCAGCATCCAGAGAGGAACTTAGATGGGGGGGTTCCAGGGAGTAAATGCCCATGGGTAGGAAGCATCTTCAGATGAATGTCAGAGGGTGTCCTCATGGATGGGGAGGCACCCTTTCTCCCTGAAGCTGCCCACGAGTGGAGGTGTGCCTGCTGGGGACATAACTAAATCATTGGGGTTTAGCCTCCTAAGCTGTTAATTTATGAAGATGTGGCCAAGACCTTGTCTCGCTGCTTTTTAAAGAGAAGTAAATTAAACTGTTGTTTGGGATGGTGTTGTCTTCCAAAGGCTCATTCAGAGTCAGTGGCAGAGCTGCTGTGGGCTTTCCAACTTGTCTTGAAAGCCTGGTCCAGGCAAGGGTGAGGGATATTCCCATCTCTTGGGGTCTCTTGCCCTCTCTGTTTATGGCAGAACATGGTTTTGTGACTGGTAAATAAACAGGCATCCTGTGCAGATCCTTCAGCTCTTTGTGTGGCTGCAGTAAAGGAAATTCCCATTCACTGGGCACAGACTGTGGCTGGACGGGCGGTGTGGCGGGGCTCTCACTGAGCATTCTCCTTTCACGCAATCCCCGACCAGATATGAATTTTGTGGTGTTGCCACTTTCCTGCTGGCCAGGAGGGAAGTTGAGGCCCAGGAAAGTTACACTTTCTCGCTGTGGTAAGCGGCAGAGCCATGTCAGCCGGTCCAGGCCCTGGCTTTCAGGTCTGTTTGCTGTGAGCATTTTCTCTTGTGTTTCCAGCTTTTGGCCTGTTTGACCTATCAAACTACTGATGGTGTATTGATAATTCTAATACTCTCGACATTGTGAAAGATTAGCTCTTCACTTTGTGCTAGAAATGTTTCTTGCTGTATTTTTCTTTTAATTAAAAAAAAAAGTCAAAGTCCCACGTTTCTGCCCATTTGAATCTCCCTGAGTCTCCCTGTTGTGAAGTGGTTGGGTTTGGGGATTTCTAGGGCAGGGGCCTAGTTGGTGGTGGCTTTGCCTGGAGGAGCCCATGGCTCAGGACTTAGAGTGGGGACTGGAGCAGTGTGAACTGTGGCCTGAAAATGTGTTCATGTGTGCTGAGGTGGTGCCCAGATTCTTTTGGAGGATGAACTGAGGTTTTGATCAGTAGGTTAGAGAAACACTTGATGGAATAACACTGATAATTTTGTTTTTGTATTCAATCCTAATTTTGTGTTTTTGTTTTCGTGTAGTGCAGTGTGCTCTATGTTCTAAGAAAAAATTGGCAATCAATTCATACAGTATCATGATTTAATAATCCTTCCTCACTCACCGGGTCATATTTCAGGTTTTTATATGTAGTTTTTATATCTGTAGTTCTGTTTCTGAATTCTGCATTTTGATTCATTCCTTCATTTTTAAATTTCTTATTTTAAAGATTTTATTTATTTGAGAGAGAGAGAGAATGAGCTAGGAGCAGGGGCAGAGGGAGAAGGAAAGGGAGACTCCTCACTGAGCATGGAGCCTGATGTGGGTCTCAGATCCCAGGTCTCTGAGATCAGGACCTGACCCAAAGGCAGATGCTTAACAGACTGAGCTACCCAGGTGCAGCCACATTCCTTCATATTTTTATTTTTACTCCAGTGCTGCACTGTTTGGCTGGTTGCTTCAGTTTCTGGGAGGGAGGGAGATGACCCCCTCCCCTGTTCTTCTAACAAGTTTGCTTTTGCTGCATTGACTGGAGAAGGGCCAGGCTTCCTGAAGATGAGTAGGTTAGAGAAACACTTGATGGACACCCAAAAGGCAGTGGCTATCATTGTTCCCACTGTGCTTCAACAACTTCACCCACTGACTCTTTGATGATGGCAGCCACCAGCAAATCTTCTGCAGAGGACTGCTGCCTTGGGATGCTTTTCTTGTGGTGCTGGACTTCATTCCCCCTGGCAGTCAGTACAGCTAGGATTAGAACCTAGGAAAAGTCCCATTAGAACCCAAGAAAGTGGGGTGCCTGGGTGGCTTAATCGATTGTCTGCCTTTGGCTCAGTTCATGGTCTTAGGGTCCTGAGATCAAACCCTGCACTAGTGTCCGTGCTGGCTGTGGAACCTACTTAAAATCAAACAAACAGAAACCAGCCCAAGAAAGTACCATCCTTTGTGTTGTTCTATACTGTGGATCAGATTTTCTTTTTCTTTTCTTTTTTTTCTTTCTACTTTCTTTTTAAATATTATTTATTTGTCAGTGAGAGAGCACAAGCAGGGGGAGCAACAGGCAGAGGGAGAGGCAGGCTTCTGGTTGGGTAAGGGGTCTGATGCCGGACTTGATCCCAGGACCCTGTGATCATGACCTGAGTCATGTTAGGCTGCTGCCTAACAGACTGAGCCAACCAGGCATCCCCCAGGATTAGACTTCAATAACCCTACCAGATTTCTTTAGCTTTGACATTTTAAAGGACAATGAAAGCTAGCTAAACCTACACCAGGATTCTGCATCTGCTGGGGCTGTGCTGTCCGGGCCTCTGTGCCTCCTGTTCTTCTAACCCCATCAATTCCACCCATGTTTTAGCCAGAGAACTGTAGGCAGGTGTGGGTGTGTCACTGAAAGCTTTGACTCATCATTCATATCTTTATTGTAAGCTTATAATCTTTATTTTTTTCTTTTTTTTGGGTAAGATTTTATTGATTTGTTTGTTTATGAAAATGAATGGGGAGCAGAGGCAGAGGGAGAAGCAGACTCCCTGCTGAGCAGGAAGTCTGACATAGGGCAAGATCCCAGGATTATTTATGACCTGAGCCCAATGCAGATGCTTAACCAACTGAGCCACCCAGGCGCCTCTTTATTTTTCCTTTATTGATTATCTGCCTTTCTGAGGCAGCGTTCTACCTGGGTTTTCATAACTCCACACTAAGGTATTCTTCCACTAGTGTGGCCTGTTTTGAGGTAATTCCTATACATTCTGGCTATGTTGCTAAATGATGCTATGATCTTGGACTCTTTTTTTTTTTTTTAACCTCTCTGAGCCTTGGTTTCCTCTGGGCTAATGTGGATAATATACCCTCTCTTGCAGATGTGTGGAGGGCCATGGCTGACTTGGATGCAGTTGGAGTCATCTCACGGCACATGGAATACACAATTTATCTTGCTTCCTGTCTTGATAACGACATCTTGGTTTTCATGCTGTCTTAGAACAAGTAGAACTTGACTTACATGTAAGTTGTGAATTCACGTACTTTTGACAGAGGTGTTATTTTAGTTTAGTTTAGTTTAGTTTAGTTTAGTTTAGTTTAAAGCAGGCTCCACACCCAGTGCAGAGCCCAGTGTGGAACTCAAACTCACCACCGTGAGATCAAGATCCGAGCTGAGATCAAGAGTTGGCCGCTCAACCAGCCTAGTCACCCAGGCATCCCTTCTGTTTATCATTTTTCAAAAAATGTGACAAGTAACACTTTCTCTGCTTGGACCTGTCCTCACACCTGCTATGCTGGTCTGGGGGTCAGACATGTAGCTGGTGTGGTGCTGGTGAAGTTGAGCAAGACAGTTGTTAAGTCTTTTTACCCTAATTGCTGTTGTCCTATTATTTCCTTTTTTTCTTAAAGATTTTATTTTATATCGTGGTGATATATGCTAAAACTGTTGCTTCTGGTCCTGCATTAAAACTTGAATATGTAGGGCATTTTTTAAGGATTCATCCCTGGAGATACAGTATTTGTTTTTCTCTGTCTGACTTATTTTGCTTAGCACAATACCCTCTAGGTACATCCATACTGTTGTAAATATCAGGATCTCATCCTTTTTGATGGCTGAGTAATATACCATTGTGTGTATGTACCACTTCGTCTTCTGTTGCTGGACACTTGGGCTGCTTCCATATCTCGGCTATGGAAAAATAAATGCTGCAGTAGGCTTAGGGGTGCCTCTGTGCTTTCAGAATGTTGAGTCTGATGTGTCAACTGCCACAACAGTCGTGGCAACTCAGGAAGGGAGCCAGGTGCAGGAGGTAAGAGGAGGAGTGCAGCTTTAGGCAATCTGAGTTGAGGTGTCTGTGGGACGTGCAGGTGTAGGTTCTGGTTGGACAGTCAAAATGTAAGAATGGGTGCTTGGGGGAAGAGAGATGCAATCATGCTGTTGCCAAGGGATATATTCCTTGTAGAGAGAGTGACAGTTAAGGATTTAGGGTAATTCCTTCTTTTCTTGGGCATATAAAGGGGAAGAATAAAGGAGTAGTGGATGGAAGGGGAGGGACATGGCTTTGATGCCAGGAAGGCATTTTTGCACAGATGTCTAGAGAAGAGAGATTTCAAGGAATGAAATGTCAGCAATGTTCGATGATGTGAAAAGTTGCAAAGCAGCTTGATTAGGGGGTGGGGGTAGATCGAAGAGGTTGTCACTGAGTACTGAAAGAAAATGGGAGGTGAGTAGTGGAGTCCTAAGCCAGACAGAGAGATAGAGTGACTGGGCGTGAGACCATGGAGGTCACACACAAGAATAGCCTTTTAGAAAGTTTGATGGTAAAGACACAGACGATCATAACTCCAGACATAGCTTGGACAAGGGTGGGTTTTACAGGCTGTGTTTACCTATTTGCAGGTTGACTGAAGGGAGATGACAGATGGTGCATGCTGCTGGGTGTTGTGGGTTGAGATGGGATCAGGTATACAGAAAAGCACACAGAGAGGAGTGTATGGATGCCCTGACTGCTTCTGTAGAACACAAGGCCAACATTAGGCATGGAGGGAATGGAACGTGGCTCAAGGAGATGTGCAGTCTCAGATACAGACCACATGGCTCAGAGTCTTACAGGGCTCTCCTTGCCTCTGCGTGGCCCTTCTCACAGGGTTTAAGTTTTGAAGAGTCCTTTTGTTTCTCTGGGTTTGGGGTGTGACTGGAGAGACATAGCAGAGAGCAAGGGCTGAGGAAAGACCAAGAGGGCAGGAACTCACAGAGGGGAGTCTACTACCCTCTCTGCCTTTTCTGGTATGGGCTCTCTCCTGATCTGGATGGACGGATGACCTGCCATTACTTCTTTTAAAAATGCATTTGGCTTTACCCTGCCAGAAAGCAACACATGTTTATTGAAGAATAGTGGGAAACCCCAGAGAAACTGAAGGAAGAAAATAAGCACTCAGCTGAAGACAACCATTCAAAAGTTCTAGCACCTTTTCCTCCCAACTTTCACTGAAGTTAAACAGATAAATGTATATATATGAAGTGATTTCTGGGAAAGACCAAAAAAAAAAAAAAAGATACCAACAACAAGAAAACAAAAAAGAGAACAAAGCAGAAGAAAACGGTGTTCATTTTCTTCCTGAGGCTGCCCTTCCTCGATACTGCTACTTGGTTTTACTACCTGCTTTTCTCCCTGGGCTTTCTTGACAAAACATGGTTCCACTACTTTTACCTTCTTCAAAGTGTTTGACAGAGTCGTTTGCTTTCAACATGGAGTTTGAGCAAAATGGACTATTGTTTTAAAATATTCTATCATGTGTGCTGTAATATCTCATCCTGGACATGATACAAATGCTATGATAAAAAGAAGAGATGCTTTTAAAGTGATCACCAGAGTTGTGAAATTCATTGGCATGATCCTTCTTTTTTTTTTTTAAAAGATTTTATATATTTATTTGACAGACAGAGATCACAAGTAGGCAGAGAGGCAGGCAGAGAGAGGAGAAAGCAGGCTCCCTGCAGAGCAGAAAGCCCGATGCGGGGCTCGATCCCACGACCCTGGGATCATGACCTGAGCTGAGGGCAGAGGCTTAACCCACTGAGCCACCCAGGCGCCCCGACATGATCCTTCTTTTGAGGGTCATAATTCGTTTTATTTTTTTTCTGCTCCAGCTTAACCTTCGCAGTCTTCAGTTGTTATGTGCATTAGACACAGTATTAGCAGTAGTGGCAGTAAAAATACTCCTGTCACCCTTTACAGGTACCATTTTACTAGCATCTCCTTACCACTGTAGCAGCTTTAAACCCTGTTTCCACCCTGTTCATTCCTTTAAATGCCTTTTTCTTAAAACCTTTTCTTAGTTTTTGGTGTTCTATAGCTTTACCACAAAATGTTTAATTGAAGATTTCTCATCTTGCTTGGTATCTGTGCATTTCCTGTATTTCTGGATTTATCATTTCTGTAATATCCTCAGCTGTTTTCTTCTGAAATTTTGACTCTGTCCTTCTGCTGTACTTCCCAGGATTCTTATTTAAACCTCCCGTCTGTTGTTCGTGTCTCTCAAGCTGGCGTTCATCCTCTTCTCCTGCCTCCTTGTGTTGCATTCTGGGGAATGTCTTCACTTCTTGGTGCAGTGTTGTGAAGTCCTTCATTCGGGGCTCATCTACTGCCCCACCATTCTGGTGTGTTTTCTGTTGTGTTTTACATCTCAGTGATTTTTGGTCCCTGTTTAACTTCCTTCAGTTCCATGTTCACACTTGGCCTGTTGCTTTTGATAGGCTCTTGATCCTTCTTCATTTTTAAACCTCTTTTGTGTTCTTAAACAATTAACATGTAATATTTTCTATTCTGTATCTGATCATTCCAGTGTCTAAAGTCTTCATTTTCCCTCAGTCTTCTGTCTCTCACAGTGGCCTCATTTCTTGCATGCTCTGTGAAGGGATTTTGAGACCAGATTTATTGGAACATAGATGTAATCTCTTTTAATTCTGTTTTTTGGTGTTTTTTTTTTTTGTTTGTTTGTTTGTTTGTCTGTCTGTTTTTTCCTGGAGGGTTTGTCTTTCCTTTGCCAGGAGGCTGGGAGTGTTCTTGGTTGGGATCACTTTGGTTCCATTTGAGGGTCCTGGTTTATTAAGGAAATCTCAGGTTCAGTTCCCCCAACTTACCGTGTGGTGGGAACGGGGTCTGGAGGGCACAGGCCTGTAGAGATCCTGCAGTGAAAATGGCATTTGTTCTCTGGCACCCTGATTTGTTTCTCTTGAGCTTGTTGCTTACAGATCAGGTTTTGGCTCACTTGTTTCTGCCACCTCCCTCTTCCTGCTTCCTTTCCTACCATTTTCTAAGTCCTTTGCTAGTTTTCCGATGTCTTCTAAAGCCCAGAAATGTTTTGTGAATTCCATTTGCCATCACTAATTGCAAGTCTCCTCCTGCAGCAGGAAGGCCAGAGCCAGACACTGTAATGCTCTGCCTCCCACAGAGGAGATTTTAATACCCTCTCCTCGTGTTCAGAAATTCTAGATTGGAGATGGAGTTATGGATACATTACCATCTACAGAGGATTAGTTGCCTATATAATAGAACAAGTATGCATTATTCTAATCTTCCTAAAACTTCCATTTTGCATAATAAATATGAATAAATAAGGAACCCGCATTACTTTAGTTTATGCAGATGTTCTCTTTCTGTCTCTGGCTTTAGATGGTAGGTTGTCATTTGTATGGTTCATTCTGAAATTTGGGTAACTTCATTCTTATTTTCTACATGTTGGTGCCATATAAAGTGATGATTTATGGAGATTCAAAGGTAAATATTTATCAACATCTAAATAATTGGGGAAGGCTTCCTTTACAAAAGGTAGAATTATTAAGACCTGTTTAATCACAGAAGGGATATCCTGTAAAGCTAGCCCATAAATAAAAAGTGGATCAGAAGAAAGCAGAGAGAGGAGAGAATTTGGAAGGAGCAGGTGGAGGGACACCTACTGCCTATCCCTGTAAGTCAGGGGCAATCCGGAAGGGAAACCTTGTTAAAGGAGGCAGTAGTGTTTAGATGTAATGAGCTACTGGAAACCTCACAGTGTTCTGGTGAATCAAGTGGTGTGCAATCAAGTCCGCAGCCCAGTTGAAGTTGTGGCTTCAGGCAGCAAGCGAGCAGGCCTTTCTGTCTGCCTTTATCTCCAGTGGGAGCGACTTGTCCTCCTTGAAGTCAGCCTCCAGACATCTTTTCCTGTCGCTACACATCTGTGCATCACTGAGAATTTCTGCGGTTGCTGCTTCATGGAGATGTTTGTCAGTTTTGGGTTTTGTTTGTTTTGTTTTGTTTTTTACCGAGGTTCACTTGCTAACTTTTCTCTTCTCTTAAAAAAAAATATATATTTAATCTAGGGGTGCCTGGGTGGCTCAGTGGGTTAAAGCCTCTGCCTTTGGCTCGGCTTGAAGGCATGATCCCAGGGTCCTGGGATTGAGCCCCACATCAGGCTCTCTGTTCAGCAGGGAGCCTGCTTCCCTTCCTCTCTCTCTGCCTGCCTCTCTGCCTATTTGTGATCTCTGTCTGCCAAATAAATAAATAAAATCTTTAAAAAATATATGTGTTTAATCTAGGGGCACCTGGGTGGCTGAGTGGGTGGGTTAAGCCTGTTTCTTCAGCTCAGGTTATGATCTCAGGGTCCTGGGATTGAGTCCTGCATCAGCAGGGAGCCCTCTTCCTCCTCCTCTCTCTCTCTGCCTCTCTGCCTACTTGTGATCTCTCTCTGTCAAATAAATAAGTAAGTAAATAAATCTTTTAAAAAAATATATATAATCTCTTCCAGGAAGAGATTATGCTGAGTGAAAAAAGTCAAGCAGAGAGAGTCAATTATCATATGGTTTCACTTATTTGTGGAGCATTACAAATAGCATGGTGGACAAGGGGAGATGGAGAGAAGGGAGTTGAGGGAAACTGGAAGGGGAGGTGAACCATGACAGACTATGGACTCTGAAAAATAATCTGAGGGTTTTGAAGGGGTAGGGGGTGGGAGGTTGGGGGAACCAGGTGGTGGGTATTAGAGAGGGCACGGATTGCATGGAGCACTGGGTGTGGTGCAAAAACAATGAATACTGTTACACTGAAAAAATATATATATATATATTTCATCTCTTATTACCATGTATTTCAAATGGTAGTGGGGGATGATGGTGTGGGACCCCATGAAGTGAATTTACACTGCCATCTTGACCACAATATAAGTGTCATACACAGCCGTCCTGTGTCCCCTTTCGTTCTGAAATGGATTCTCTCTTCCCAGCTGTTATCAATAGAAGACAGGGGTCTTTGTTCTTGTAGGTGACTTGTCCAAGATCACACAACTTTCGAGGTTTAACCTTTGGTCTGATTGTAGGACCCATTTTCTTTAACTCAGTGCCATGCAACCTACCATGTAGGACTCTCAATACTCTCCTGCTTTTGAAGCTGTAATTCACAGGCCACGTCTACCAGTGCATATCTATTTTTGTCTAGTTCACTAATTTATTGCACACATTTACTGGATGCCAGCTATGTGTTTCAGGCACCTTTCTAGGTGCTGGAGATATGGCAGTGGGCAAGTCAAACACAACCCCCTGCCCTCATTGAGCATGTTCCATTTCCTACTACTGGAAGCATCCACCAGGAACAATGGACTTATGCCAGAAGTCCAGCAATGATATGAGTTCCAGAAATTTCTGAATGGTTCTTTGTGGAAGTGATGATTTGGTGGCAGCCCTCAAGGTAGCTACCTGCACAGGCAAAAAAAAAAAAAAAAAAAGGAGGGCTGGTGTAGAAATGCCTGATGAATGGGCTTCAAGGTCAAATAACTGAGCCAGGTCTTTAAGGTCTTATTTAGCTCTGGGATTTTTCAAGAACTTTCCATGATACATAAGCATATTATAGAAAAAACCCTATTCAAAGCACACCTTAAATTTGGAGGATGATTGTCTTTGCATTATTTTTGTGATTAAATGACAGTTGATGATACAGGCACTGTTGTAAGTTACTTATCCCTGTACAAACACTTTGTGGTAAATTCTTTTATCATCCTTATTTTTCAGAGGTAGAGACTGATGCAAAGGGAGAAGTTTGGTGGTTCTCCACTGGCCACAGCTAAGCAAGCAAAAAGCAAAAAGCAGAGCCTGCATTGGAACCAGGCACTGTGGCTCCAGACCCCAACTCTTCACCCTTGGGCTTCTTGCAGCACGCCTGATTTCTTGTCACTAAGAACTTGGTGCAGGAGTTTAACGGTACCTTTAACTTCTAGTTTTTCTTTCTCAGAACTGAATCTGCATTGCAGTGCATCTCTGCATAAACATGTGTTTAATTTTGTCACCTTTAATTTTGTTTTTAGGTAAGATCTGAAGGAGTCAATCTGTTTCTTCTGTGGCTTCAAGCACTTCAGACAAACTTTGCAGAAGAGAAGGTGCTGATTTTTGCTTGCCTCGTGCCTGGTTTCCCAGCAATCATGTCATCCAGAGGGACCTGCATGGTGGAGACACTCATCAGTCCTAGCCCTGGTGTGGCGGATGGTAAGGAACATTTTAGCCAGCCTTACAGGTTGAAATGACTCTGGAAGTTCTCTTGAGGGATTCCTCAGCTTGTCATGATCCTGAATAGAACCCTTTATTTCGTAGATGGGTTTGGAGGAGGAATTATCCCCTGCTCTTGTTCACAGTAATGTCTTACAGACATTAGAATAGAAAGAATCAGAGCCTTTTTTATATGCAATGAGGATGGGAGACATTTACTGAAGTGGTGGAAACAGGAATGGAAGGGAGGACTCAGATGTTGGAAACAACAGGAAGTGGAGACACATCATGTATCTGGAGTGTTTTCTTGGCTGTGAATGAAATTTAAATCTGCCATCCAAAACTACTGTTTATTGTCCTCAGCATGATTGTTTCACGAATGGACATTCATCTGCTCACCCAGCCCTGTATTTTCATGCCGCATTCATGGAAAGACAGTAGCTGCTTCCTGGGAAAGTCATGGCAACCATCTGTGTCCCATGAGTTTTTAAGGAACTTGCCAGTTAGGGCCAATGATTGATTAATGCACATCACTTTATTGCCCAAAGACAGGTATTTGATCCTTAGGCTGACCGAAGCAGAATTTGGCAGAGAGAAGAATAGTTTAGAGGGAGAGGTGGCTTCATGGGACTTTGTACTGTATTTCCAACCCCTTGATGCTCGCTGGCCTGGAGTGTAGCGTGAGCAGGTTCCAAAGGAGGGGCCGATGTATTTTAATGAAGGCCATTTTTTAAAAACCCTTTGAACGTTGGTGAAAGAACTCCTTTTTTTCCCCACTCTGGAGCAAAGATATATCCACAAGAATCACTCCACTCTTGCCGGCCATATCAGGGGAAAGGATCGCTGAGGACCAAACATGCTTTTTCCTTCAAGTACTATTGAACTGTATGGTTATTCAGGTAAAAGCAAAATCTTGGATAATTCAGGAATGGTCTTTCTCTTGATAGGAAAGAGGAAACATTGCTTATTTTCTCCCAGCTCATCCATATTTTGTATGTTTGCTTGTTTGTTTGTTTGTTTTTTGAGTTGACTCTTTATGATATTTCACTAGAACTTGAATATGTGCTATATCACATCAGCAAAGACCTGGCATACATAATATTTTGTGTGAGAGTGTATGTCAAGCAAACATTTCAGTTCTCCCATCTGCTTTCATATTACCATATTCACACAGAACACTTCACTTCTAACACTGTGGCTGAGGCCGTGGATTTTTCCCTCACCAGGCAACTCTGCAACACCAGCTGGGTGTCCTGTAGTTTTACTCAGCTTTGACACTGTCTGCCTTGATATGGCATCTGATCCCACAGGTTAAGGGCTCAGTCCCGTGAGACAGTTCCATCACATTCAGGTGCCAGTCATAAGTAGGAGGGGCCCAGGTTACCCACAACTTCTCTACAACTTGGCTACAAATCAGAGGTTCCTTCAACTCCTCCTCTGGTTCAACTGAGTGGCTTGCAGAACTCTGGGAAACATTTGTTTTCATTTGCAATTTATGAAAGATATGATAAAGGATACAGATGAACAGTCAGATGCAGAGACACAAAGGGCACAGTCTGGGAGGGTCCCAAGCACAGGAATGTCTATTCCTGTGGAGCTGGGTTTTATCCCCCTCCTGGTACCTGGATATGTTTACTTACCTGGAAGTTTCCTGAAACCCCTGCTATGAGGATTTTTTTAAAAGATTTTATTTATTTATCAAAGAGAGAGGGGGGGAGAGAGCGAGCACAGGCAGACAGAATGGCAGGCAGAGGCAGAGGGAGAAGCAGGCTCCCTGCTGAGCAGGGAGCCCGATGTGGGACTCGATCCCAGGACGCTGGGATCATGACCTGAGCCGAAGGCAGCTGCTTAACCAACTGAGCCACCCAGGCGTCCTTGCTATGAGGATTTTTATGGAGGCTTCCTTACATAGATGTGCTCTGCTTTTAGCCCCCTCCCCTCTCTGGGGGAATGTAGGGGTTGGGGTGGGGGTGCTGAAGATTCTAAATTCTAATCATGGTGTGGTCTTCCTGGTGATGTGTCCCCACTGAGGAGCCATCTCGGAGCCCACCCAGAGTTGTGTTATTAGAACAAAATATTAAACTCAAAATGGATGGAAGACCTCAATGTAAGATAGGAATTCTTGCCAGTTTTCTTAAGGTGATTCTTTCTCTCTGCTATCCCTCAAGATTCTGTCCTTGCCTCCCTTCCTGACTGCACTGTCCTATTGGGCAATCTTGCCTATTGGGCAGGTGGAATGGACCAGTAGGGTCAAAATGCACAGCTTCTAGAAGGCAAAGGTATACTCCAGGCTGCTCTCAGGACTTTGGAGTCTGTGTGTTTTTGGTGCTGGTGAAAGGAAATGAGAGAGGAGAGCAGACAAGAAAGAATGCTAAGTCATTAGAGAGAACTGGTAGGATAAAATACAGGCATGATGAGTAGAATGAGTTTAAAAACATGATACCATTGGGTGATTTTTTTAATACTCAGTAAGAATATTTTTTAACAAAGTGAACCATTTAGTTTTGAAATATTCATTCTTAGCATAATTTGAGTTTTAAGATAGGATTACATTACATGATTGTCAACATTATTTGTCACCATGACTTTTTTTTAATTTCGGATAGGAATTTTAATAAGATAGCATTTTATTTCAGTAGACATTTAAGTTAAAATTTAAATGTATATATGTTCTTTCCCACATATCCAAAGGCTACAAATTAGAGTGGAAGAATAAGGAGAATCAAGATACTTGTTTTAAAGTTCTTTTTACACTGTTCTGAAAATATTGTCTTCCTCATTTATTTCCATCATTTACAATGTTAGCAAAATCTACAGACTTGTACTTGGTAAGTACTGATTGGGCTGGGTATAGAGGATGTCCACAGGGAAGCTGCCATTCTCTTTCAAAGTGACCTTTGTTTATTTTTAAGCAAAATAGTCACTTTATTCTTATATTTAATGGTAACTTTATTGTAAGAGGTTTAAAGTTTCCTAATAAATGATTTTACCTATTTGTACAAACTATTTATTTGTACCTCAGGAAGACTGTGGCTCCTAAAATAATTCAACATGTGTCATGATTCTTCTTGGTATAATTATATTTAAAATTAAGTTTTAAAATTTTCATTTTTAATTGAAACTGTTTATTGAAGGCAGTGTTTATTTTCTCATGCAAAGATGTTGAAATAAACATTCTCGTTGAAGTCTTCTCTTAATGGTGTTGAGGTATGGTGACCCCAGACCCCAGACCTTGCCCAGTGGTGAGGCAGACCATCCCAGGCCATGCAACTGCCCAGAGTAGCCCTTCCTTATATCCTGGATCTTTCATCCATTACGTGCTACTTACAGCTTCTTATGGAGGGGCCAATATTTGGGCAACTGTGCAACCTAAGGGCAGTAAGCTCCAGAAAGGAAGGAAACATGAGGTAATTTCTAGTTTCACTACTCAGGGTTTTTGGGTTTTTGTTTGTTTGTTTGTTTGTTTGTTTTCCCCTATGAAAAATGAAGGCTCACAGGACATAAGTATCCCTTTGATTGGTGCTGGGGTGGGGAAGCAAATTTTCTTCTCCCTATTATTGGAAAGCAGGCAAAATTAGTTAAAGTGAATAATCAGAAACAATTTGGGAGGGAAAGAGATCACAACAGGCATTAATCCATGTGGTGAATGTGGACTACTAATTCAGTTGTCTTTGGGTGTTTACTTACATACACACAAATGTGCATGCTTGGATCAGGGGAAAGCAGCAAAAACTTGATGCCTTTTGAAATATGTAGAAGTACTAACCTTTAGAGGTACCGGGCTGTGTATTTGTTAGCTATCTGTATATGGGTATTTTTTTCAGAACTTGATTCTGATTTGATAAATAGTCTATATTCACTGTGGAAAACATAGTATACTTTAATATATTGAAATTAAAGTTCTTTATTGAGAACTTGTCTGCCTCATGCAAGTGCCTCCAGGTATATAAAAGGTGGGAGGTCGGGGTACCAGGTGGTGGGTAATATAGAGGGCATAGATTGCATGGAGCACTGGGTGTGGTACAAAAACAATGAATACTGTTATGCTGAAAATAAAAAAAAAAGAAAGTAAGAGAGCTGGACATACAGCAAGTAGTAGCTCAAGTCCAATACCATGTAACTTTTTGTATTGATTATGAAATTTAAAGGAGAAAGGGACTTTTTAAAATTATTCTATTTCTTTTCAGTGTTCCAGAATTCATTGTTTATGCACCACACCCAGTGCTTCATGCAATATGTGCCCTCCATAATACCCATCACCAGGCTCACCCAACCCCCTACCTGCCTCCCTTCTAAAGCCCTCAGTTTGCTTCTCAGAGTCCACAGTCTCTCATGGTTTGTCTCCCCCACCAATTTCCCTCAACTCACTTCTCCCCTCCATCTCCCAATGTCCTCTGTGTTATTCCTTATGCTCCAGAAGTAAGAAACCATATGATAATTGACTCTGCTGGACTTATTTCACTCAGCATAATCTCTTCCAGTCCAGTTCATGTTGATACAAAAGTTGGGTATTCATTCTTTCTGATGGAGGCATAATAATCCATATTGTATATGGACCACATCTTTATCCATTCATCCATTGAAGGGCATCTTGGTTATTTCCACACTTTAGTGACTTTGGCCATTGCTGCTATGAACATTGGTGTACAGATGGCCCTTCTTTTCACTACATCTGTATCTTCTTGGTATATACCGAGTGCAGTTGCAGGGTCATAGGGCAGCTCCATTTTAATTTTTTTGAGGAATTTCCACACTGTTTCCCAATGTGGCTGCACCAAGAAAGGGACTTGTTATTAATTCTGTGGAGCTGGTCAAGTCTGATACTCAAAGATAAATTCTTTCAGACATAAAGTTGTTTATACTGATTCTATTCTTCAGATTCATCTACAAGGAAAAGGCTATAAAACTAAAGTCCCATGGATTTGATTAGGGTAGTATTGGATGTTAAAGTACCTGAAATGATGAAGAATGTCTGTACATTCTTCTAGATTTGTTTCAGTCCTAAAATATTAAATTAGTTATAATGTATGTGAAAATATCCTTACTATTAGAATTGCTTATCCTTTCTCAAATTTTCTAGTGGCTTAGTACTTAGTACTTCCACCGCTGTATGCCATAGCTATAATAAGCAAGCAGTAACAGGAGTCACCATCCCACCTTTGTCAGGTCACAAGGCAGAATCAGAAACAAGTCTACCAAAAAATGTCATCCCTAATAATTTCCGGTACTTTAATTTTAAAGTTTTAGTTGATATTCATCCAATCAAATATATAGCTGAGATATATGTTTGTGAGAAATTGAACTGTTTAGGGTGATGGCTTACACTCACTCCCCTAATCATGTATTCTGTTTCCTTCCAGACATCCCCCATTTGAGACCAGCGCCAGTGTATGTACATTACTACAACTCAAGACAATGAAAACATTTATAGTATAAAAATTCCATACATGGCAATTCACATTGTTTTTATTAAATGGATTATAAATTTCTTTTTGGAAAAAAAGTATCTAGCTATAATCCAAAACACTCAAAATCGAGTTGCTGTACTGCCCCAAATCATACAGGTATGTCATTCATCTTTTTCTTATATTTTACATAGGTAAAAGTACACTAACACATACCAAAGTAATTGACTCATAGGGGTTTTGGTTCCTAAAGGATGCTGGTTCTAGGGATTATGTTTATGGATGGGCTCTCTCTCTGTTGCTGAGGTGTCAGAGGGACTTCTGAGATAGCACTTGCCATGCTCTGCTGACATTGCCATGACAAGGTAGGTGATCTTGGGGGCCAGGGAGATGTTTGAGAACATGGTGTTGTGTGCAGTCTCCTGGACCCTCTCATTTTCCCTCCTTTGCTCAAGAGCCAGTGACATCAGAGCATAAGACCAGGGGCCTGTGTTGCCTTCACCCATCCCCAGTACCAGGCAGGCCCTCAAGAATCATGTAGGTGGGCTGTGGGAAGGACCTATTCGACTGCCAAGTGCCTCTTGGCATCTCAGAGGGAGCAGTGGAAGAGCATCTCAGGATTTTGAGGTGCCATGATGGAATGCCTGGAAGAAAAGGCAGACTCTCTTTCGAAGGCTTTCAGTGAAGACCTCTTTCTGTGTGGGGCCCATGGTATACCTTCCCTCTCTTGTGGTCCTTGGTCATAGAGAAATGGGCTTTCCCAGCAGGTTGAGCTTCTTAGTGACTTTGCTGTGTAAGGAAGGACAACTTGGGGAGGTTTGAGAGGGGCTGCTTCATGGCAGGGGCCTGCTTTTATGCACAAATCATGGTCCCCTTAGAGCAGCTTCGCTGATGCCCCAGAGTTCCCAAAAGTGTGACTAGGCCTGAGCTGCAAGAGTTCACACACCTGAGTGGCAGGTAGCATCTTGGTGGAGGAGCACCAAACTGAGGTCCAGAGCACATGTCCTCATTGATTAAGAACTGACTACAGAGCTAGACAAACTTATTGTCAAGAAGTCTGAGGGGGATACAGTTACAGTAATGAGCAGCAAAATACTTACTGAAGATTTTGAAAAGGAGCTTTGGGGTGCGTGGATGGCTCAGTTGGTTAAATGTCTGCCAGAGATCAAACCCTGTGGTCGGGGGTGGGGAGTCCCTGCTAAGTGAGGAGTCTGCTTCTCCCTCTCCCTTTCCCTCTGCCACTCTCCCTGTCTGTGCTCACTTTCTCTCTGTCTCTCTGTGTCAAATAAATTTTATAAATCTTTTAAAACATAAAAATACAAGAAAGATTTGAAACTTAAATTCACTAGTTGTAACATGTAATAGGAACCCTGTAAACAGTAATGATCACTGCTGAGAACAAAATTGATTTTTTAAAGATTTTATTTATTTGGCAGAGAGAGATTCCAAGTAGGCAGAAAGGCAAGCAGAGAGAGAGGAGGAAGCAGGTTCCCCACTGAGCAGTGAGCCCAATGCAGGACTCGATCCCAGGACCCTGAGATCATGACCTGAGCTGAAGGCAGTGGCTTAACCCACTCAGCCACCCAGGTGCCCCACAAAATTGATTTTCCAAAGGAATATCCCAGAACACTGAGGAAAATTTCAAAGAGATGGAAATGAGAAACGAATAAGTAAGATCTGAGGTCAGGTCCAAATCTACCTTGCAAGTACCCTGAGGACAAAAGGAGAAAATAACAGAAGTTATGACTGAACTAATGCAGCATTTACTTGAGCTGAAAAACAGTCATGCCTTCAGTTCATAAAGCCTTCAAGTCCCAGGGAGAATTAGCTGAACAGACTCAAACCAAAACAGACGTAAACCTATTTGACTTTCAGGGACTAAGAAAAAATTGTCAGAGTTCCAAACAGAAACCACCAGTTCCTTCTAGAAAATGAGACAGAGTATCATTGAATATTGACTTTAAGCTCTATCCCTCAGAGCTGAAAGAACTCTCTTTCTTAGAACTCTTGCTTCCTATCACATATGTAAGCAGATGTCAGATTGATTAACCTTGTAAATTGGTTTAAGTTCTAACTCTACAAACAAAATGATAAAGCATTTGGAGACAATCTAGGGGCATGTAAAAATTTGGGAAGTGGTAGACTACCTTAGGTAGAGATAAGACCCACAGACCATAGAAGAAATGACATGCCACTTTATTTTAAAAATTTGAAAAAGATTTGTATATCAAAAAAGAGTAAAGCTGCATGTGGGCAACAGGCTGTGAAAAGCATCTGTAACATCAGCTGTTCAAGGAGTTCATGTCTCTGACGTGCCTACAAATTGAGAAGAAGACAAACAGTCCGGAAAAGGAAACAGAAATGACCCTGGATTTCATAGTGAGCCAGGGAACACCATTAGTTCTGGACCATGTTGAGACACCTTTATTCACTCACCCTGTAGACAAAAACTAAAAATCATCAGGTAGACAAAAATTTGCATGAAATCATATATAAGAAACTCAGCCCCACTCTTTGATAAATTTTACAGTCTATTATGTGTGATTGTTAAGTCAATTCAAAACAATCTGTTTAGAGACTCTGACTGTTCCCTACTTGGTTACAAATTTTCAGAGAACCATCACTGTATTTATTGAGAATAATTTCCTCATTCTTGAAAAATACATTTGAGTGATGAAAAATAGCAAGAATAACGGAATAGTCACAATTTCAAGGTTCTATTTTTCCCCCGCCCTTATTGGGAAAGGAAACTTTTCACACATGTGAGTCATCTACTTTTATTATCTGGATTTCTTAGTTTCCGTAAAGTCTGACCTCCTGAATCAGTTTGGATGGTTGTCTCATCCTAACTCAAACTGTCTTAAAGATTAAAAAAAAAAAAAAAAAAAACCTTCAATCTCATGAAGAAGCAGCTCATGGCAGTGCTTGCAGAGAATGTGTTTTATTCACACTGTCTCCATGATTTTCTCCATTTTTCCCTACTGTGCCCTTTCCCTCTGGCCAGTTTGTCTTCCACCCCCTGCTGACTGTGTGATGGCTGCCCGCAGTGGGGGCACTGCTTTTCTTGTTCACATTCAGAGACAACCCAGATATCTCTGTAAAGCCCTTCCGGTTTGTGTGTGTGGGACAACCTAGGTTACTGTCTCTCATAGAACAGTAACAAGGCACTAACTGTCGTGCAGCTGGCTGTGTGAATGGCCCAGGAGGAACATGACTGGCTTCCATGACAGACCCCTTCCCTGTAGTGTGGATGGGGCCAGCTTCCTGTGAGTCACCTGGGCTGCAGTGGAGGAGGCACACAGTGCACTGGGGTTCAGGGAGGGGGAGGGAGGAAGGATGCTGGCAGTCAACTCTCCAGATCCAGTACTACCACACCCTGAAGATAGTCCTACCTAGAAATGGTCCCTGCCATTGTACAGACTCAATATGTCTCAGTGAGTTCTTCTAGTAGTTTTTAGTGCCACTGTAGCAAATGACAAATTCTCAGTGGCTTGAAACAACACAAATTGATTATCTTGCAGTTCTGGAGGTCAGAAGTTCAAAAATCAGTCTCAGTGTGGTAAAATCGGGGTGTTAGCAGCCTGTGTTCCTTCTGGAGGCTCTAGAGGAGAATCCACTTTCTTGCCTTGTCCTGCTTCTAAAGCTGCCTGCATTCCCTGACTTGTGGCCCTTCATTGCACCACCTTTTATCCCTCTGTTTCCAACTTCACATTGCCTTCTGATTCTGATCCTCCTGTCTCCTTATGGATCCTCATGATTACATTGGGACCACCGAGGTAATCCAGGATAATCTCTCCCCCCTCACACCTTAATTTAATCATGCTTGCTAAATCCCATTTGCCAGGTAAGGTAAAGTACTCAGAGCTTCTTGGGCTCAGGATATGGTCATCTTTGGGGCAGTCGCTATTCAGCTGGTCAGTTGCCTCCTGTGCTCCCTTTTATGCCTCACACCTCATCTCACATGTGTCTGCTGTGTTCCTCTCTTCATCTGCATTGCAAATGAGAAATGCAGCAATTTAAACCATTGAATATTAGATTTTGGAGATAGTTGCAGGAATAAAAGCACATATAATTTTATTTGTGTCCTAAAAGTTTTTGTTTGGAATTTTAAATTTTATCTAATTGTCCCTAGGTAAATTAAATATGATTCAATCAGTTGATCTGAAAAATCTTTTCAAAGAGTATACCGCTGTTGTAAAGGCCCTTCAAAACAGTATTTTGAGTGCTGTTTCCAAATGAAGTTTACACTTTCACCCTTATCACTGTATTAAAGGTCATGTTGGAGGGTTTTGTGTGTGTGTGCTTTTTTCCAAAGTGAACTTGCTTCTCTATCTAAAACTAATACCTCTAACAGTATTTTTCACCAGGGAGGAGAGGAATTAGTGTATCTTCTAGACTAAGTTTTCTTTCCACGTGAAGAATCTGTTAGGACTAATATTCATGGGAGAAGGAAAAGACAGTAGCTCTTACACCCCATATACTATGTTGACAACAACAGTATAAGCCTGACCAAAGCTGTACATCTTGGTGCATCATTTCAGCTGAAATGTGTTCAGTGAAGTATGATTTATCCCTTAGTAATTCATTTTTGTGTGAGATAAAAGTACATCAACAGAAATTAGGGAAAGCAGAGTGGTAATTTTAAAATTTCATCATTGACTGTTTTTTTTTTTTACCAGTTCTATAAGCACATTAATTGATATTAAAACCCATAAAAGCTCATTTGGGAATGAAAAAGAAAGTTTGAGGTGGTATTGATTTTTTAATGATATTTGTATTTATTTGTATGATTACGCTTAGTTACACTTTGATTGAGTCCGAATGTGCCCTTCAACAATAATCCATGGGCTCTGGGTTTCCTGAAGTTGTATGTCATGGGGTGAACAGTTAGAAAAAGTGAATCCCACCAATTGACAACCCTATGGGGGTTTATATATTACACAAACACATTTGTTTGTTGACTGCCACTCCAGTACTTTCTGTGTCCTAGAGCTCCACCCACGTGGTGCAGGCTGCCCCCATCTGTGCTGGAGAATCATGACGGGGCATTCAGTGGCCTTAGGCATCCCCAGAGAGCTGCAGTTGCATCCTCTCATTTCCCACCTAGTTTGTGGGCATCCCCCTTTAGCTTGACCCTGACAGTGGACAGGTCTCAGTATGAGCTGTCTGTGGGAAGAAACAAGATGTTGGGGTGGGGGCAGCGGTAGTTGTTGATGGGAAGTTTTAAGTGTCAGGTTGTATCTTGCAATTTTCTGAACCCTGGCAGTGCAGGCCTGGGCCAACCTGGTATGTCTGTTTCACCAACCAAATCTTCCTCATGTGCCCAAGAAGTGAAACCATATTTGCATTTGCCACCAGAATCAACTAATACTAAATAATAGTTGAGAATTCCAGCTTGATTATAGTGAGTGGAAAATGGACCTCTCTCTGGATATGATTTTACTGTTCATCTTCATAAAAGGGATAAGAAATGAGGAAACGTGGATTATCAGTTTGTTTTCACTCTCATCACTCACTGCAGTTATAATTTTCAAAATCCCAAGATGTTTTTCAAAAGTAGTTGTTTTTTTGTTTTTTGTTTTTTTGTTTTGTTTTGTTTTGTTTTTGTGGAGGGAGTAGGGACTAAGACTAAGGAAAGCATTGTTCTATCAAGAGAAGTCGTTTTCAATTTATGGTATGATGGGAAATCCATCTCGTATGTCCTATTTGGATAACAGAGCTCACTTTTATTTTTTTTAAACTTCCTTTGATTTTTTAATTGAATTATAGCCCACCCACAATGTTGCATTCGTTTCAGATATAAAACAACAAGATTTGACAAGTCTGTATGTTATGCTGTGCTCGCCGTACTGTACCACCAACCATATTCCCTATGCTGTGCCTTTCATCCTGCAACTTATTAATTTTGTAACTGGAAGCCTGTTATCTCCCACTGTATTTCACGCATTTTGCCTGTCCACCCGCTGCCTCCTCTTTGGAAACGATCAATTTGTTCTCTGTAGTTATGGGTCTCTTTCTGTTTTTCTGTGTGTTCAGAGAACTTTTTAAGATAACTTGGTGCCTTTAAACATATTCCTTGATTTACATTAGTTTGGATACATATTTGCCATGTTACCCAATTAGTTATGTAATGACTTCAAAATTTGGGGGCTTAAAACAACCCTTTTGTCATATTACATATGTTTTGGGGGTCAGAAATTAGGGCAGGATCTCATGGGGCAATTTTTATGCTTAATACGGCATTAACTGAGGTCAGTGGGTGGTGGCCTTCAGCAGGCGGCTGTTTGGTCTAGAGGATTCAGGATGACTTTATGCACATGCCTGTCACTTTGATGGGTACAGTTGGGATATGAGGCTCAGATGGCCCTCCACTTCCGTGCAGTCTTTGTAATAAGGTTGTTGGACTTATTTCCTGTCCACTCAGAGCTCCAATAGCAAATGTTCCAAGAGAGGGGTTCCTTTTGGACTTGGGCCTGAAACTGACACGTTTATTTCACTATTTAACACAGTCACATAGCCCATGTGAATCAAAGGGAATGGGGAGTCATAGGATTTGTGATCATTTTTTAACGTGCTACATATGTTCATATGTGCATTTTTTCCCATTTCTCTGACCTGTGGGAAAATGGAAGTTATTGATCAAAGAGTCACAGGTTATCAAGCTGTATGAGAGACTTCAGACTTAATCCAACCTCCATACTTTATAGATTAAAGAATATATATGTAGGTGCACATGTACATCTCCATATCAGTTATTATATATACACTTGTATATCACTAAAAATGGTATCTGTGGATTAGCCAATTCTTCTATCTTCATAGGAATGAAAAGGACTCGTCATTCCCCGGCAAATCTGAAGAAAGAAGCCAGAGCAAGAGTAAGGGAGAAAGAGAGTGAGAGGAGCATCTGATGGGATAGGATTTCTTACAAAAGGACTCCTGAAGTGACCAGAGAAAACAGACCAACAGAAAAGGGCAGACTTTGACCAAGCGGTGCTCAACGACGTGAATATCCACATGGAACAGAAGAGGTTTTAACGCTATTCCCTACTGATGTAGCCTACATACTAAAGAGGACATCAGAAGTTTTCTGGAAGATACCATAGAAAACCATTTTGAGGACCTGGAGGCGGTGGCAGAGATGAGTGGAACAGAACACCAAAAACAGGAAGCCCAAGAAAGCTTGGGTGCCACTTCCAGATGGCGACAAGAGAAGAATTAGGCACGAACCAGTCAGCTGGAAAAGACTGGGAGCAGGGGACAACAGTCCAAAAGGACGGCTGCCAAGAGCAACTTGACAGTCTCACTTTTATTGCATAGAAAACAATAGCCAATAGAAGGATTGAGGAAGGTCAAATGTTAATCCCATCTTGCTGACAAGCAAGAAGGAGGATAAAGTTTATAGTTAAACAAGCACATTGAAAGAACTCTTCTAACTAACAACAGGCACTTCTGGGAAGAGAAAAGCTCTATGGCGGATAAGGGAGGCAGGCGGTTTTCATTCCACCATGAGCCAACCTGTCGTTCCCGGGTGCTCCGCTTTCCTGAAGCAGGCCGCATTCCGCCCTGGGCCGGCCGGGCTTCCAGCCAGCGCAGCTTCTGTGAGGGGGCTGCATTCCGCCATGAGCAAGCGAGGTATCCCCCGCTGCCCAGCTTCTGTGAAGGGGCGGTGTTCCGCCCTGAGCAAGCTGGGCATCCCCAACTATAAGTGCTACCATTTTACTTAAAACTGTGAAATTTGGTCAGATTTAAATTTCAATTTATGTTAAAACATTCTGTAAACTGTGTTAAACTTTGACATTTGTCCCCTCTGTTCAGTGAATAACACTATATCATATTCTGAAAAATACGCTAATTTTCATTTTGAAAAATATCCATTTTTCCTCTTATGGTAATTATTAATATGAATTAATAGTAGAATTTGATATGGTTCCATATGCCCATAAATACTTTATTGTATATTATCAAATTTAATAATGAATATAATGTACTTCTTTGGACAATTTTTAAAGACCAGTCTACTCTTAAAACAAAAAAATGGAGACGCACTTCTTTAGTTCACACAAATTTCATTTTATTATATATAACCTCAGATAAATTTCAACAAATAATAATTTATTAAAATTATGTCTACTTAAAAATCTCATAGAAGAGTAAAACCATCAAAAATAATAATAAACACACACAACACACACACATCACCCATGTATTGGCAAATTACAATTGCTGTAACAATACATTAGGCATTCCACTGTTAAGGGCTATCAAAATTTCCATCAGTGACAAAAAGATTTGTATCCAAATAGACTGATTTTCCAGAATCCAAGAAAAAGTCTCCTAGGGTTTATTTAAAGATAAATATTTGAACAAATACTTCTTAAATTTAGGAAATTCAGAACATACGATTAAAGAATATTTGCAATGCATACTATATTCAATCCTTCCTTCAAAATGTGCCTTTGAGTACATAATTCTGTTTTCTCTATCTAAATTGAGCTGTCCTCCAAGGAAGTTTTCTAAAATGTGTGTATCTGTGTGATAAATGTTCTAAGACCTAACATGCTTCATTGTATTTTTACTGTGCTCTCAAATTTAATCAATAATTTGGCTTGATGTATAATATCTAGTTTCAAATATCTTTTCCATCTATACAAACCCCCAGCTGTCTCCTTTATATGCTATTACTATTGAGAATTCTGCTGTCAGTATTATTCTTGTACATTTTAGGTGATCTGTTCTTCTCTTGGGCATCATTTATGCTCTTCTATGTTTTTGATATTCTTAAAACTCACCATAATGTATATGAGTGGTTTTGTGTGTGTGTGGATTTTGTTTTGTTTTGTTTCTGATTTCTCATGTTTGGCATCATTTTAAGTCTGGTAATTTTTATCTTTCTTTAATTCTCCAAAATTTATCTCAGTACTTATTTAAATATTTTCTTTATTTTTTTTTCTTTTCTGCTACATTTGGGCAGAAGTCATTAATTTGTTTGTTTGTTTGTTTGTTTTTCCTAACTTATTTATTCATTTTACAGCTATATTCATCTTAGTCTCCATTTATTGTATTCTTTATTTCAACAATTTTCACTTAATTTATATTCACAGTATAGTATCTTTTATTTGTATATGTATATCATTATTTTATCATATACTTTTAAGCTATTTTTAAAAATATTTTACTTATTTATTTGACAGTGAGAGATCACAAGTAGGCAGAGAGGCGAGCAGAGAGAGAGGAAGGGAAGCAGGCTACCTGCTGAGCAGAAAGCCCGATGTGGGGCTTGATCCCAGGACCCTGAGATCATGACCTGAACCGAAGGCAGTGGCTTAACCCACTGAGCCACCCAGGCGCCCCTTTTAAGCTATTTTTTAAAAGTAAAGTCATTCCTTTTTTTTTTTTTTTAAGATTTTCTTTCTTTATTTATTTGACAGAGAGAGATCACAAGTAGATGGAGGGCAGGCAGAGAGAGAGAGAGAGGGAAGCTGACACCCTGCTGAGCAGAGAGCCTGATGCAGGACTTGATCCCAGGACCCTGAGATCATGACCTGAGCTGAAGGCAGTGGCTTAATCCACTGCGCCACCTAGGCGCCCCTAAGCTATTTTTTAAATTCCTGTTCCAATAACACTTGGATTGCCATATAAAGTTAACCACATCATCTTTTTTAGGTAAGTAATTGTACTTTTTATATGCATAGTTATTTTGGTCCATGAGTTCAGCTCCTCTTTGGATTATCAAATCTCTGTAAAGTCTGGGTATGCTAGGATTTTCTAAGCAACAATAAAATACATTGAAACCTGGTAGCTTAATTGTAATAATGTTTTCTTTCTCAATCATTCACAATAGCATTACATTCTGAGTAGCTTCCTTCTATTTTGCAGCTATAGTGTTTGGAAAAACTTGAATTGTGATATCACTGTGATAATGTGAATTAGTCAGGGTTTTTCAGAGAATCGGGAAGAGAAAAAAAGGAAGATATTCTCCAGGGCCAACTCTAGAAGTGACTATTAAAACATCTGTCCAAATTCAATTGAACAAAACTCAGAAATGCCATCTCCAGTGAAATACAAAGAAGATTATATATAGTTCTGGGCACACACATCTCATTTGACCCAATGATGTACATCAATGAAAAACTGAAGGCCAATCACCACTCCATGGGAGAATTTAAAAATAAATTTGCTAATGAGGCCAAGAATTCAGAATCACAAATACTTCAGATCTAATAATAACTGCCTTCACTTGATGTTGTTCTGTAACATAAATCCTACAATCAAGTTTCAATTTTAAATTCTTACAATTTTAAATTCTTAAATCCTTATGAAGAAGCATCATTTGGAGGGAGCAGTTTTCATAATTTATCATCCATCAGCCTTTTTTTAAAGATTTTATTTATTTATTGGACACAGAGAGAGAGAAAGAGGGAGAGAGAGATCACAAGTAAGCAGAGAGGCAGGCAAGCAGGGAGGGAAGCAGGCTTCCTTTTGAGCAGAGCCTGATGTGAGGCTGGATCCCAGGACCCAGAGACCATGACTTGAGATGAAGGCAGAGGCTTAACCCACCACCCACGTGATGAGAGAGCCACTCAGGTGCCCCTCATCCATCAGTCTTAATTGATTGGAGGAAAATGTGTGGAGAAATAATGCCTTAGGGAGCTAATCTCTCTAAAGAATTTTCAAGTCTACCCCTTCAAGGTTTTTGTACAGTTCTGATAGCCTCTAAACATCCAGCTGATTTCTACAGTGACAGGCCTGTTAAAACCTGTCTTCAAACAAGGAATAGTGCTTGAAACATACCAGTCAAGAGCAACTTTGAGTCTTTTAAGGAATTTATCATCATTTCTTCGTTTTTGGTTAATATCTGAAATAGTTCCATATTACACTTGCATAATTTCTCCAGAGCTGACTTTGAAGGAGGCATTCAGTTCCAGCTAGTTCCATATTTTGGTAAGAACTATAATTCTATATATATTAAAAAAAACATATTTAAGGCGCCTGGGTGGGTCAGTGGGTTAAAATCTCTGCCTTCGGCTCAGGTCATGATTTAGGTTCCTGGGATTGAGTCCCACACTGGGCTCTCTTCTCAGCAGGGAGCCTGCTTCCATTCCTCTCTCTCTCTGCCTGCTTCTCTGCCTTCCTGTGATCTCTGTCAAGTAAATAAATAAAATTTTTTAAAAAACATATTTTATACCAGTTATTCATGTTTATTAACTAAGATATCACAATACAAATAATACAAACAGTTGCTCTTTATTAATACCTTCAACCAAGATCAAAAAATATGTCATATTTTCTCCAAAAATTTTATATCATCTGATAGGTCAGATATATATAAAATTACATTTAAAGTTTTAAAAATATCATCAAATATTTTCATTTAAATGCAAATTTGAAAAAAAATCTACTTTTCCAAACACGACTTTTTATCCTATTTTTTTTGAATTTTGTCGACAACTGATAAAATGTTTAGCGAGACTATAAATGTTAGATCGAAAAAAAATGATTAATACATGTAGGTTCAAATTATTATGTTCCATTAAAAATGATTTAGTCTTTGATGAACATCTGTTTGGTAATATGTTGTATCCAGATATAGTAAATTAATGATATATATAAAATTATAGGGAAATGAGACCTTCCGTTCCATTATGAGTAGAGCTTTTAAAATGCTATTTGTCACAACCTGTCATCTTGTCATTATGTAGCATTATGTAGCATTTAAAAAATGTATACTCTTCACTTCGAAGTCTTTTAGAAATCTAAAATATGACTTTCTATGGTTTGTGTTTCCATATTCCTTTATTGCCAGTTTGAACAAATCCACATGCTTGGATTCAAAAGTAATAAATTCCTCTTATTTGGAAAAATGATGTTTATTTTTGTTCTCTTACCCTTCGCAGGTGGTTTCATTTTAGCACACTTCAGAGTTATAATTTCATGCTTATTAAAAACATTTATTATGATCTACATAGATGAATGAAATGTTTATTTTATTAAATTATTTGACAAAAAATCTGTTATTTTTAAAAATGTATTTCCTTTGAAGGGTTATTTTAGAGCATTCAGAGAGGATCTAGGAGTGTGGAATTATGCAATTTTTAAGCAGGTATTAAATGGTTATTTCTATGATTGTTTCTTTAAGGCTTATGTATATTGTCCATTATATGCTATAAAATATTTTGAAAGTAAATTTAAAGTATGTTTTACATAGTTTATTGTTTGGAAAAAATATTGAAATGACTTATGAAATTCAGTATACTCTCAACATTAATTTATTCTGAAATTTACCAATTGTCTACTGTCTATTATATGGCAGATATTACTTCAGACTACACTGGTAAATGAAATACTTGGCTTTGTAGAACGTTTATTTTCATGGGTGAGACAATTAAAAGCTATAAACCTGAATAAAAATTGCATAGTGCATTCAAAAATGATGAGTACAATGGGGAAAAAGAAAAATTCGATCAGGGTGAGAAAAATCAAGGTTGCTAGGCAGGGGATGGGGAGCTAAAATTTTTAATAGGAAGATCAGGGTAGTTACAATGAAGCTGACAACTGAACAAAGGTATGGAAACGTGATGAAATTGCCCAGAACTATCAGCAATAAGGTCACTCCAGACAAAGGAATTGGCTATCTTGAAGGCCATAAGGTTGGATCATGCCTGGCATATCTGAGGAATAGCAAGGAGGCCACTGTGAGTGACTGAAGAGTAGCAGGGAAAGAGGTCACAGAGGTTAAATGAGTGGCTAGATCATGTAAAAGCTTAGAAGTCATTGTAAAACTCTGGCTTTTATATTTGGAAACTTACTGTGTGATAGAATTTCTGCTAATAACTGAGAGTTCAAATGTCCATAAAATTTCAAGGATTCTTATTCTAGTAAGACAGAATAAAAAAAAAAGAGTTCATATTTTCACATGGTGTAACAAATGCTCGGAGATCCAAGTGTAGGAAGCTATGAGAGCACAGAAGAAGGCACTAAAATCACACCAATATATTTGATGACTGTGACTATATATAAATTTGTATTTTCTAGATTTTTTTATAGTCATGGAATCACACAGTATATACTATTCATTGCCTGGCTTTTCTTTTCTCAGCATCATTACTTTGAGAATCTCCAATTGTAAATAGTTCATTTTGATGTTGAATAGTAATCTCTTTATGAATAGATCATAATTTGTCTTTGCTCTATTGATGGACATTGATGAACATTTCCATTGTTTTCAATTCTTAAAAATAAAGCTGCTATGAAATTCATATACAAGTCCTTGTATGAACATAGGGTTTGTTTCTCTTGGTTAAATGCCTAGAAGTAAAATGGCTATTTGTGTAACTGCAACATATTTTTCATTTAAAAAAATTTTCAAACTATTTTCCAAAGTGGTGGTATCATGATATATGCCAACAACAGTATAGAATTTTTTGTTCCTTCTCAATCTAGCTCAGACGAAGTACAATTAGGCTTTATAATTTTAGCCATTCTAATAGATATGTAAGCATGTCTCATTATGATTTTAATTTGTATTTCTTTAATGTCTAAATGTTGAGAAATTTGTCATGTGCTTATAAGCCATCCATATCCTTTTGGTGACATGTCTCTTCAATAATTTTCTTCACATGTAAAATTGGATACTCTGGTTATTAGTAAGGTTTTTTATTTTTATTCAATTTTAATAATCAGAGTTGATGTCCATTATCAGATACATAATTTGCAAATCCTTTCTCCATCTTTATGGTTTCTCAATGGATCTTTGATAGCTATGTCTTTCAAGAAATATGCTTCTTCTTTCCTGGTACATGGAGGTATGACTAGAACATTATCAATGTTGACCTTTGCAAAGAAAATCATGGCATAAGATATAGGTAGTCTGCAGTTGTTCCGATTGTTCTGTAATATCCAGCATATCTAGTTAGTTGATAATTTTGTTCAAGTCTTACATATCTTACCAATTTGATGACCATTTGTCTATATAATCTCAAAATAAAGGTGTTGAAACATTTTTCCATTTCTCTTCTAAGGTAGAAGTTATGATTTTTGTTCTTAGTTTTTCCCTAAATATCCCCAAATCTGTTATTAATTATTAAAAGTCAAGAATTATTATACTCCCTGATGAATTCATCCTTTTACTCTTCTGTAATTTTGACTTGATCTTTATGTCTGATAATGAAATTTGCTTTAAAATCACTTTTCATTATCTTGATATAACCACCAAAGTCATAGTGTGATTAGTGTTAATATAGCATATTTTTTCTTTTACTTTTTAAAGCACTTCTATATTTAATCGTGACAAAGAAACAAAACAGCTTTTTAACTCTGGAAGCATCTTTCTAAGTTATCTTTTTTTTTTTTTTTAAATAAAGCAGTAGCAATTTTTGTTAAGGGACCTAAAGTGAAAGTAGGTTTAGAAATTTATTTATTTATTTATTTAGTAAAAGATTTTATTTTGTTTATTGACAGCAAGAGAGAGAGAGAGATAGAGAAGAAGAAGCACACAAGGGGGGGGGGGGAATCACGTGCAAAGGGAGAGGAAGAAGCAAGCTCCTTGGGGTGCAAGTAGTCCCAAGCAGGGCTGGATTTCTGTACACTGGAATCATGACCTCAGCCAAAGGCAAACATCTGCTTAAACAACTGAGTCATCCAGGCACCCCTAGAAAATTAAAAAAAAAAGACCTTTTAAAAACATTTTGTTTCTTTCTTGTATTTTTTTAATATTTTATTTATTTGAGAGACAGAGAGATAGGAAGAGGAACTATAAGCAGGGCAGAGGGAAAAGGAGAAGCAGGTTTCCCACTGAGCAGAGAGCCTGATGTGGGGCTCCATCCCAGGACCCTGGGATCATGACCTAAAAAGAAGGGACACTTATGGAGGAAGCCACCCAGACACCTCTTTTCTTTGTTTTTAATATATGGCAACTGAGCTTCCCAGCCACGAGGAGCATATTACCCATTGATTAAAACTTTGATAACAACCTATTTAAAAAGGTGTGTAAATATATACTTACTCAGATTTATACACTTTGTGTTTTCTTCATAGTTTGGGGCTGGACCCCATGGTCACAACACTGCTTCCAGTCTTTGCCTTCTCATCTTTTGATACCAGGTATTTGGTCAGCAAAGCAAATTAGTATCAAAATTAATAAGCCCTTGGCACCATATCTCTGGAGCAGAGACCCAGAGCAGTTGACCTCCCCTCGCTAGTGCTATAGCCCCAAGGACTAGGTCCCTGCCACCAGAACTCAGTCTTACATGTTATGCTAAGCAGACAAAACCAAAACAGGAAAGCTCCGACAGCTTTCACTGGCATGCCTCATCTCCAACTCCCTCGACGTCCAGGCAGTACCAGATGACAGGGAGGGGTCTTGAGCCAACATATGGGAGGGAAGGAAGTAGCCACGAGCAAGTACCTGCCTCTCTGTGCCTTTCTTTCATGAGCAGGTTGTAAGGAGGAGGAAGACGAAGGGGAAGAGAGGTGAACTTCAAGGGGTGAAGGCCTCAGGTAGGCAGCTGGCTCCTGCCAGTAGGAAAGGGACAAAGAGAAGGCAGTGAGTCTTGCAGGGAGGGTGGGGGGTAAGGGTTACAGCTTATGATGGAATCTGGACAGGAGTAATAGGGATACTAGTCATTTGAGTCCACCATTGGCAAGCTGGGCTGGGTGTTAGGGCAGATAGGCCTCCCTGGGCAACGGCACATGAGAGAAGATGGAATTCTTCTCTGAGGAGCAGGTGGAGCTTTGGGTGTTGGGAAAGCATAGACAGTATTGTTCCAGGGCCAAGGACAGGTCCGGGTACTCCTGGTTGGAGGTCAAGGCCACAGTATGATCCAGGTCTTCTACCAGCAGCTTGAAGGCACCACATGCCAGCCACCCCTCATTATTGTGTATAACTCTCTAGTGCACTTATTGGCTTATCCATCAAATGACTCCTTCAGCAGCTTGAAAACCACCTCCACTGGCACTCCAGGATATCGGAGGCTTCCAGAGTGAAAATTTTGCATAGGATCACCCCAAAAGACCAGAAGTCACTCTTGTGGATGTAGATCTGGTCAAACATGGCCTTAGGGACCATCCACTTCACAGGCAGTCCACTGTTGGTTGTCTTTTTATAGTAACTGATGTGGTGATATCTCTGGCAAGGCTGAAGTCTGAGATCTTCATCATGTTGTCCTTTGTCACCAGCACTTCCCTGGTGGCCAGGTCTTGGTGTATGCACTTCTTGGAGGCAAGGTACTCCATGCCTCAGGCTACCTGATAGGCACAGGATACCAGGTCCTTGGAGGAGAGTTGCTCTGCTGCATTGTGGCTGATATTGTAACAGTACTCCAGGTCAGGAGGCCTCTGGGCCTGCAGGTACTCCTGTGTGTTGTCTTTGGAGGCATATTGCATGAGAGTGTACGAAGGACCGTCCTGTGTGCAGGACCCAGCAGGTTGATGGTGTCCTTGTGTATCCAATCATCTTCATCATCTCCATTTCTGAGATTAGGTTTGACAGGTCTTTCTCTGTTGCATCTGACTTCAACATCTTCACAGACACTTTAGTCAAATGGTTGGATTTGTCTTTGTCCAGCCCAATGGCCTCCTCCAACACCACCTGCCCAAAGTTGGCCTGTCTTAGGGGTCTGCCTAAACTGCCTACAACCAGCCTGCCTCTAGGCAATTATGAACTCTAGATTATCCTCAAAAACATTAAACCACAAGCTAAAAATTCTCTTCACTAGATCTCTGTCGCAGGTCTAATTTTCTTATCTTTCATCATTTATCTTTTTCCTAATTCTTATTTTCAGTATAGTTTATTTTGCTTCCAGGTGTTTCCCCTGGTTTCTGTATGCTGTTTCATAGGGAAGAATTATCCTGTCATAAAATTATTTCTTGAGCATTCATTACATCTCTCAGTTAAAATGGGTTCTTTTATGGTATTGATTCATTTGAGTTTTCTCAAAATGGGAAGAATTTTCAAAATGGTGTTTTCCTCAAGGTTCAGAGTATGTCTTAGCCTCATCTTTACTCTTTTTGAAATTCACTTTTCAAATTCTTGTCCCTCTTTTTATCTTTTTAAATTAAAATGTTTTATTTTACTATTTTTTTATTTGAGTATAGTTGATATTCAGTGTTACATTGGTTTCAGGTTTTCAATATCTCCATACATTATTCTATGATCACTACAAATATAGCCACCATCTGTCACCATATAACACTATTATAATATCATTGACTATATTCTCTACACTCTCTCATATCTCTTTTTAAAATGTCTGATTTTTATGTTTTCTGTTATTCCAATTTTCGACCATCATTTTACATGGTTACTTTAATAAAATATGCCTGATTACACACTCTTTGCTGAACACCATAGCATTTGATTTATAGTAGTCTTCTTCTTCTTCTTCTTCTTTTTAATTAACATATAATGTATTATTTGCTCCAGGGGTACAGGTCTGTGAATCGCCAGGTTTACACACTTCACAGCCCTCACCACAGCACATACCCTCCCCAATGTTCATAACCCCACCACCCTCTCCCTACCCTCCCCACCCCCCTGGCAACTCTCAGTTTGTTTTTTGAGATGAAGAGTCTCTTATGGTTTGTCTCCCTCCCGATCCCATCTTGTTTCATTTACTCTTTTCCTGTCCCCCAAGCACCCACATTGCACCTCCATTTCCTCATATCAGGGAGATCATATGATAGTGTCTTTCTCTGGTTGACTTATTTTGCTAAGCATAATACCCTCTAGTTCCATCCATGGCAATGCAAATGGCAAGATTTCATTTCTTTTGATGGCTGCATAGTATTCCATCATATATATATATATGGTATATATATATACCATTCATTTGTTGCTGGACACCTAGGTTCTTTCCATAGTTTGGCTATTGTGGATATTGCTGCTATAAACATTTGGTGCACGTGCCCCTTTGGATCATATAGTAGTCTTCTTTACCTCTATCAGAACCCCAGGAAGCTTTATTTATTTATTTACTCACATAAACAGATGATCCAACACAACGTTTTTTGATGTTCAAATGTATTATAATGTCTTACCGCTTAACACTATGCTTACTGCTCTCTTTCACTGTCTGACTAAATCCTCATCATCACCATCATCACTATGCCATTTAATGAGAAAGAACATTTGAACTCAGAGTTCTCTCCATATCAGGGAATGAAGACTCCACCCTTCTGTTTGTGCAGGTAAAATAAATGTTGATATTGTCTGTCCTGCACATACCCCATCCTGTTCACCAGAATATTCACCATCAAAATATATACAAAATGAAAACCATACCTCACCACTTCTATTACCACCCAGCATGCTAAAAACACCATCATATATTCCTGAATTATTGACTTGATTGATAACCCCACTTCCACACAGACTGCACTCCTTTCTCCCTGCAAATTTTTTTTGATACAGCAATTTAACCTAAAAATCAAGTCAGATGATTTTATTATGCTGTTGAAAGTCTTTTGGTATCTTCCCCTTTCATATTAAATAAAAACTGAAGGCGTTTCAATGTACTCGAAGGTCATACATCAATACGTTCTTCCTCTCTCCACCACTATGAACTCCTCATTGGCCTCCTTGCTTTTCCTCAAAAGTAACAGACAAGCTGTTCACACAAAGTCTATATACTTACTTGCTCTGCCTAGAGCAATCTTTTCCTTTAATATTTGTATAACACTCTCCTTCACTTCCTGGGTCTTTGTGCAAATAACATCTCATAAATGAGATATAACCACCCAACACAAAATAAAATTAACTTTCATCCCAGCATTCTTTAATGGCTTTTACCTTTCTTGTATTTCTTTGTAACACTTATCGCCATCAACCATCAATCATTATTCTATTACTGGTTTATTTTCTTATTTGAGACAGAGAGAGAGAGAGAATTGGGAGGGTGCGCAGAGGAAGAAGAAAACACCCCACTGCCTAGAAAGCCTGCTGGGGAGTTACATCCCAGGACCCTGAGATCATGACCTAAGCCAAAGGCAGTCTCTCAATGGACTGAGCCACCGAGGTGCCTCTCTATTATTGGTTTATTTCACTATTATATTTCAAAAGAATGTAAGCTCTTTGTGGTCAGGTATTTTATATGTTTTATTAATTGAAGTATTCTCAGAAAGGTAGCTGGCACATTGTAAGGGCTCACTAAACTGTATTTTGTTGTTATTATTGGGCTCCTTTATGGGCTTTACCTCTTACGCTAGAAGTCTATCCTTCATATGTAAGCAATAAGAATAGAGCCCTGCTGCCTGTTCAAATGTGTAAAAAGCCTGTATTAAGTGGATATTTTAAAAGCTAAATGAGGGGCACCTGGGTGGCTCAGTGTGTTAAGCCTCTGCCTTCGGCTCGGGTCATGATCCCAGGGTCCTGGGATCCAGCCCCGCATCGGGCTCTCTGCTCTGCAGGGAGCCTGCTTCCTCCTCTCTCTCTGCTTGCCTCTCTGCCTGCTTGTGATCTCTGTCAGATAAATAAAAAAAAATCTTAAAAAAAAAAGTTAAATGAATGGCTTAATAGTTGTATATAGGGGGAAAGTGAACATATTTTCCACAGTTTAGAAGTGGATTTCTTTTATAGAGTTCTTGTACAAGCCTACACTATTGAACGATAATGGGCAGTTGTACATTACAATTATACAAACACATTGGTGATTTATATCCTTTTTTTGTAATTCATGACTGGATCATTTAATTCCTTAGGAGCATTATAGCATTTCAACTTTTCATGTTCAATAAACTTATTGGGGTTGCTACCTTTTTATTCAAATGGAGAAATAGTCATGATTTAATCTAAATAAAGTGTTAATGATTGTGTTGTTTTCTAGGAATGAGTCACACATGCTAGTTTAAAAGTTTTGTTAAATTCCCAAGTCTGTCACTGATAAAAGCCTTTTGTAGATTAGTAACTTGATCAAAACGGAAAAGTTATGTAACACCAATTGTTATACTATCTTTGTTTCCATCTTGCATTGTAATAACACCCATCTTAACTCTATTTAAGACAAGTCATCGCCAGATGGCTTTCTGGCATTGATGGCATGATATGAAATCTAGTATAACTAAAAGTTTTTGGTTTTAGTAGCATATAAATCAATTTAGAAAAATATATGTATTTGAATATAAGATATAGCCCAGCCAATATGTTGGTTATAAAAATGAGCTTTCTCCAAACTGACAGGAAGTTCTCAATTTAGCAATGTAAATCATTCTGATCTTTATCACTAATGTGATATAATCCTGTCTAGTAAAGAAACTTGAGAGTTCTATATCTCTGTAAACATTTAAGAAAAACAATGGACTCAACTCTAATTACTTTTTAACTAACTTGACTTGCCAAAGGAAGGAGAAAGTAAATATCAGAAATCTTACCACTAAGCACAAGTTGCAAGTTATACCTGCCAAAATGTGGTTCAAAATATAAGTAACCAGTCTCCTTAGAAGCCTTTTACCTTCTTATATCTGTTATGTTGGGTAAATGAGTAGTTACTAGAACACAGCTGGCTCAGGGATCACAATTCAGCTTACCCTCAGAAATATAAATAGATTACATGTTTAGCCCGGTAACTGGACACTGATATAGAATTATTCACTGGCTGATTCCTAGATCAGAAACCACAAAAAATTTTTCTTTTTTATGGAAGTATGGCTGTTACAATAGTCTCACCTGTACCACATACTGATTGACTTAACTACTCTATACGTTACAGCTCTAGATGTAACATTTTAATAAAACAACAATATCTTTGATGGTATCATGGAAATGTAAGTGCCTTGTGCACTTTTGTTAATGTGTATAATTACCTAAACATCATAGTAAGTAAATCAAGGCCATTGTCAAGCTTCCGTCAAGGAGAGTCCTTAACTAGAGGGATTTCCCATTGCTCTCAGGAAGACAACCTCTGAGTTACAGGTTCCATTAGTTGGCCACACACATTTGGAGCCTTGTGGACTTTCTGACAGCTGAGCAGCATATCTCTGTTTCAAGTATTGTGATCCCTGTTCTTACTGCAAGAGTGACAGTTGTCACTTTTCCTGTGACCCCTGTCTTTAGGAAAGTGTCTGACTCAGAAAGTCGAGTCAGTACCCCCCAAAGGTATTTTTCAGGAGAACCACCTCAAAGATGATCACCTGAGATACTGTCAAGAAAAAAAAAACTGAAATTCTAAGCAACATCCATAATAAGTCTTTTCATGTTGATAAGGAAAGATTTTCCCCTAAATACCAGATAGGCTCCATGAAAGTGAGATCTTTACCTATTTTGTTCACCGTGTCACCAGTCCCTAGAAGAGCGCCTAAGACATCACTCAAGATTAGGTTGCTTTGAATGAATCAAATGAATGAATGAACTGTAGCCTTTGATAGTGAGGTAGTTTATGGTCCTTAGGCAAGAGATGGGATTTGTGTTGGGATTTCAAGAATGGGAGGTGCCGAAGAGAAAATTGAGAAGCTAAATGTGAAAATATGCAATTTACTGACTGGAGTAGTTCTGAATACATTTCAAACATAATTAAACTATGGCTGTGGGTGTATATGCGTTTTCATAATTTTCCCTTGAAAATGTGAGGCATACAGATGTCATCTCCAGTGAATTCTCCTTGTCCGTATACAGACAGAATCACCAAAAAAAAAAAAAAAAAAAAAAAAAGGCATTCTGACAGTCCTCAGCCCATCCACTCCAGGATTGTGACTCTTTCTTCCCCATGTTCTTTCTGACATCATGGACTTTCAGGTTGACCTCTCCCATCTTGGGTCCCACTCTCATTAGCTGTAGAAGTCATGCGATGTTTGTGATGTGAGGGTGGCAATACTCTCTGACCTTTGGTTACAATATGTCTTTGAAAGCCAGTGTTTATTCTGCTTTTACAGCATTTCTCCATTTGAACTGGCCACCTTTTAAGTGGTCATTAGCCACATGTGGCTACTAGCCATGGGACTTGGACAGCAGAGGTGTGGAAAGTCCGCACATTCTTCCACTCAAAGGATATTGTGAGTTATGCTACATCTTTTTTTTAAGTGTCTTTTTTAGATATTTAAATTCAATTAGCCATTAGATAGTACATCATTGGTTTCAGAGAATTTAGTAACTCATCAGTTGTGGATAACCCTTGGTGCTCATCACATCACGTGTCCTCCTTAATGCCTATCACCCAGTTACTCCATGTCTCCCACTTCCCTCCCCCCCCTCAGCAACTCTCAGTTTGTTTCCTATAGTTAAAGGTGCCTCATGGTTTGTCTCCCTTTCTGATGACTCTCATTCAGATTTCCCTTCCTTCCCTCTGATCCTCTGTACTACATCTTAATCTCAACAGTCAAGCAGTGGTAGTAATTCAGTCATGGAGTCATGCATATTCTAAATCTGATGAGGTGGATTCCTATACTGCCTTTGTCTCTGCTAGAGCGCTTACATTTGTTATATTATTGCTGCTGTGTTCATGTTTCTCGTTCACTGAATGTCTGATAAAAGAATTAGTAAAATGTGTGACTGCAGAAAATACAATGGTCATGGATGATGAAGATTTTCTCCTTGACCAGACTGGAGTCAAGTTCCTCTGAGTCCTCCTTCTGTCCAGCCTTGACCTCAGGCTCCACCCCCTTAGCCCAGTTTTAGCAAGAAATCTGCTTAGTCAATTTTTCAGCAATCTCCTATCCTACTCTTGATATCTGATCAAATTCCTTATCTCTCACCCCTGACATCTTACCACTCTTTTTTTTTTAAAAAGATTTATTTATTTTGACAGAGAGAGAGCCTGAGCAGGGGGAATAGCAGAGGGAGAGAGAAAACCAAACTCCCCACTGAGCAGCAAGCCCAATGCCAGGCTTGATCCTGGGATCAGATCATGACCTAAGCCAAAGCCAGAGATTTAACCAACTAAGCCACCCAGGTGCTTCAGTATCTATAACGCTTAATATCTGATCAAATCCCTTATTCCCAGGGCACCTGGTTGGTGCAGCTGGTTGAACGTTTGACTCTTGTTTTCTGCTCTGGTCATGATCTCACAGTCCTGAGATTAAGCCTCACCTCAGGCTCTATGCTCAGTGAAGAGTCTGATTAAAATTCTCTTTCCCTCTCCCTCTACCCCTACCCCTGCTCCCTCTCTCTAAAATGTATTAATAAGTCTTTTAAAAAATTCCTTATCCCCTGATCTCAATAGTTTATGACCCTAGCCTTGCTTCAACAATATTACTGTCCAGATGGTTTAGCCAGAATCCCTTCATCCTTACCCTTGATGTTCCATCTTTTTTTTTAAATCTTTTTTTTTGATTATTTATTTATTTATTTGACAGAGAGAAATTACAAGTACACTGAGAGGCAGGCAGAGAGAGAGAGAGAGAGGAGGAAGCAGGCTCCCTGCTGTGCAGAGAGCCCGATGCGGGACTCGATCCCAGGACCCTGAGATCATGACCTGAGCCGAAGGCAGCGGCTTAACCCACTGAGCCACCCAGGCGCCCCTTGATGTTCCATCTTAATTTTACATTCAGTGACCCCCACCATGCTCTTTAGCTGTAAATCTCCATTTGTCTGAGCTGAGCCAGATTTCTCTCCCATACTATAAAATAAAATCCCATCGTAGTAGCATCCCTTGAATAAAATCTTCCTTACTGTCTTTAATGGGTGTCACAATTTTTTTTTTCTTTAACAGTCAGGAGGGTGCTAATGGAGTACCACGACAAAAGGCCTAACTTCCTATAATGGACATTTCCTTGGTTTACCTGGCAAATACTCTTTCTCTCTTCTAAGGAAAATTTCCAGTTCTCAGTATAACTGCCAACTGGACCAGGGGTGGACAAGTGAGTCAGATGAGACCAAAATGAAAATTCTGTTGAGACACTGGACCTTGAGGATTCAAGCCAAGGACAAAAAAGTGTTGGCACTCCATTATTCTGATGGTCCATTAACTCTTGCTTTTTTGATTCCTGTGTCTATCACTGCCCCTGCCTTTTTGAAGATAATGACCATTCATCTGAGTACACGGTTCACAGAATCCCTTTGCAGTGGCCCATGCGGGCCAAGGTAGTAGAGCATAATAGATCTCTGTAAGTTTTAAAAAAATGTCTTTGTCCCTGTTGCCCATGGCCATTAAAGACAAAAGGTTGGGGGTAGGGGGATATTGAAAAAGGTGAAGTTCTAGTTACTCACTGATTTTTTGATTGGTAGAGAGAAAGCAACACCTACATACAGGGCCAGTGGGTGAGTGGAGGAAACATCTTTGGCTCTAGGAGGAATGGGGGAAGGAGAAATATTAATATTCTTTGTCTTTGGAACTGCCCCTGAAGACTTCCCCACACAGGAAAATGACCTAGCATGACTCTCCTAAACTTCAGCAAGCCCCTTAAATTTAACTGACATCTAGATCTGATACTCCCTGCTGGATAACTCTGATCATTATTTGGTTGTTATTTATTTTATTTTAAAATTATTTTTAAAGAAAATTTTAATCTAAATACAATTAATTAACATATAATACTAGTTTCAGACATACAGGTTAGTGATTCATCAGTCTTTTATAACACCCAGTGCTCACTGTATCACATGCCTTCCTTAATGTCCATCACCCAGTTACCCCATCCACCCATCCCCCTCCCCTCCAAGAACTCTCAGTTTGTTTACTGTGATTAAGAGTCTCTTCTGAGGGGTACCTGGCTGGCTCAGTGGGTTAAAGCCTCTGCCTTCAACTCAGGTTATGATCTCAGGGTCCTGGGATCGAGCCCCACATCAGGCTCTCTGCTCCCTGGGGAGTCTGCATCCTCCTCTCTCTCTCTTCCTGCCTCTCTGCCTACTTGTGATCTCTGTTTGTCAAATAAGTAAATAAAAATCTTTTTTTTTAAGTCTCTTCTGGTTTGTCTCCCTCTTTGACTTCATCTTGTTTTATTTTTTTCCTTTACTCCCCTATGATTCTGTTTTGTTTCTTAAACTCCACATACGAGTGAGATCATATGATAATTGTCTTTCTCTGACTGACTTATTTTGCTTGGCATCATACCCTCTACTTTCATCCCTGTCGTTGCAAATAATTGCCATTTATTTTAACTCGACAGAGAAGGCCACTAGAAACAGCAGGTGATGGCCCCAGCTCCTGTCCCTCCATGCAGAACATCTGTCAACACCTGTGGACATCTTTTCCTCCCCCCATTCCTATGAATGTTGCTCAGTTATTACATGGCATGGACAAATGCTGTTGGCTGGCGGCATGGACACACTGGACAAGCTTGGCCTTTGGTAAAACAAAGACTGGATTCAATTACTCAAACTGAAACAGGAATGCTTGGATGAACAAGCCTGCCAGGAAGTCCCACTGGAGGTACTCAACCTGTGCCCCTTCCATCTTTGGACCAAGAACCTGAACTTGAGAGATGAATGGCTTATCCAAGGTTATGGCAAGGTTACACAGAGCTGAAACTAGACACAGGTGTACATGCCTATTGATCAAGGCTGGCTGTGAAATCGAACTGCCTCAAATCTTGATTCTTTTTGCCACTTCTTATTCTCTGACCCTGTTTTTCATAGTTTAGGATGTAGGAATAATAAAAATATCAGCTAATGGGGTATCCTGACTTTCTGATGTTTTAGTTCTTGTCAGACATTTACCATAATGCTTAGCACATGGATATGTGTGTGCACACACATGCACATGCTTGACACTCAAAAAATTGTTCCCTGATATTAACTTTATCAGTGCACTTTGCATCCACCACCAATTGGCTGTTTTGTCACAAACTGATTAAAGCAGAACTGTCAAGTGAGGAACTTCAAAGCCAAAGCATTAAGTGCTTTGAAAAACCAGCACCTGGGAGGATTTGTCTCAGCATCTGTGATTAGAAGGCAGCAAAAAGAGACTTTGGGGACACAGTTCACCCCTTCATGAAGCAGCCATTCAGAACTTTCTCCGAAGGGCTAATGCCTAATCTTCCAAAGACCAGCAAGAACAAGCTTATGGTCTGTTAAAATCAGATTTTTAAAAGATTTTTATTTATTTATTTGAGAGAGAGAGAGAGCATGAGAGGGGAGAAGGTCAGAGGGAGAAGCGGACTCCCCATGAAGCTGGGAGCCTGATGCAGTCCTTGATCCTGGGACTCCAGAATCAAAATCAGATTGATTAACTCAATACAGTCAGGGAGGACATTCCTCAGGAGTCACAGAATGCTGGTTGCCATGAGGGAGGAGTCTTTTACAAAGTCTGGGCTCTCACAGAAGGAGTCTGAAGCACGTGTATGGAAAGCAGAGGTCAGTTCTGGATTAGAAGCTCTTTCTGAGGGGAAATGAGTAGAAGCAGGGATTAACCAGGACTTGGGCTCTGCCTTATTCAGTTCAAGTTGCTGCAACAAATGATGACAGACTGGGTGGCTGAAACAGCAAAACATGTACTATTCCTTGCAGTTCTAGAGACTGAGAAGTCTAAAAGCAAGATCCTGGGAGATCTGATATCTAGCAAGACACTGCTTCATTATCTATAGATGCCCATATTTCTGTTGTAGCCTTGCATGGATGACAGCTGGCAGAACAATCTCTCAGGTCTTTTCTCAGAAGTGCTTTTATCTCATTCACAAGAGTTCCAATCTCATGACCTCATCACCTCTCAAAGCCCATACCTCCTGATGGCACTCCTTGAGGGTCAGGGCTTCAACATCTGAATTGGGACAAGACACACACATTCAGTCCATTAGCAAGTGTTGTCATGAGGACAGCGTAGCTTATCAACTGGGTATCCCCAGGAATCCATGGGACTAGCAAAGCAGAATCTGGGGGCATCACTGGTAGGAAAGCAGGAGTTCCCCAAGAGACAGTCCTCATAGCATTTTACAGAGACAGCATGACCCTTGAGAAACAATAGTTTCCGTGACCCATACACCAGCCTTTATCTATGCCTGTCCTCCCTGCTGGATTCACAGCAAGCCTACTTCTTTCTTTTCCAGTACAAATGGATTTCCACTCTCTGAATCCTGATGAATTTTTGCTCTTTTGCAGTTAGTAGGTTGTCCCTCAGGATTCTGCATGTCTGGATTTGCAATCGTGGAAACTGCCAAAGGTCTAGGGACCTGCGTGGCAGAACCCGGCCTCTACCACTATTGCCCAAGGTAGGGACTCTGGTCCCTTGAGCGTCCTGTGCTGCTGTCAAAGGTCTGTGTGCATTGGCTTATTGTTTTTTCTTTTTTAAATGTAATTGCTTATACGTGTGTTTGATCATGCTCAAGTGGCCTTTCTGTGGAAATAGTGGCCAAGCTACACCTAGAAGTCACTGAAGAAAGTTCTAAGAACTCCTGGTTGGTATGAGGCTAGAGAGAGAGAGAGAGAAAGAGAGAAAAGAAATCTGCCTCTCTGCATTTTGCAAGTCCCTGGGCAAAATCTGTTGGCTGTGCACTCCTCACACGGAGATTCCAGGCAGGGAAGCCCTCCTGAGCCTCATCTCCCTGAGTTCCTCCTCCAGGAGCAATCCCTAGTTTAAGACCAGGGTTAGAGAAGGAAGAGCAGCAAAGCAGGGTCCAGAAGGAAGGACTGCCACAGATCATGGAGCACCAGAGGGCCAGGCTGGTACCTTCTCACTGTTGGGGTACAAATGGGCTCAGCTCAGCAGGTACAGGGGTGCCCTTGGCCCCTCTGGTGGGCTTTGCAGTGCCCCAAACTCAGGAAGAAAAAAGGCTGGCTCAGGTGACTTATTTTTGACTGGGAAGGAGCTGACAGCAATGGAAATAAACAAGTAGGGAATGATGTTGGAAAGTTGGAGGGTTTGTCCTTTATATCTCAGCTTTCTCTCCTATCTTCCCTTGCTCTGTAGTGTGTTCTCAAAGAAGTTTTTGGCATGATATTCCTGTTCACTGATTTACTCCTGAGCTGTGTCTTTTCTGCTGTTCAGCTCATCTGGTGAATTCTTTTACTGTAAAAAGTATCTTGCCCTTGCAAGGGCAAGGGCAAGACCTGAGAAATCCCAGAGATTTCAGCTTGCCACCAGCTATTTGGAATGCTGGAAAGGATTCAGAGTAGGGGAAATTGTCTTGGACATCTGAGACCACCCCCACATTCAGCGGTCCCCTGGACACAAACCCAGACCTTGATACTGATCCTGAACCATGCTCTCAACTCAGACCCCTGTGATCCTCGCCACAGTGCTTTCAGATCAGTGCAGCTATGCCCATAGGCACAAACTCTTAAGCCTAGATTCTGTCCTGAGAGGTCTGTCCCCGACGGCCTGGCTCCAAAGCCTCAGAGATTGAGGACAGTGAGGAACACCATAGGACTCACCCTGCCACCCTGAAAGGAACCATGCCATTTGGAACTCCAGAAAGGATTCAGAGGAAATGAAATCTGCATTCCTACCTCTGGACACCCCCATATTCAGCAGGCCCCTGGATGAAAACCTGGAGCTTGACACTCACCCTGAACAAATCCCTCGACTGCCCCCTCCCCCAGAAAGATGGACAGAGTGCTGGCAGATCGGGCCTGCCATGTGGTGGGCCCTAACCATAACCTTTGGTTTGGTTCTCAGGATTCTGACCCCAAAGGCCTTGCAGTAGGTGCCCTACAATTTGGGGACACCTGGGCAATCCCAGAGGACTCAGCCTGCCGCCCAGAAGGAAACTGTGCCATTTGGAACTCCGGAAAGGATTCAGAGGAGCAGAAATCTGCATGCCCAGCTGAGGACACACCCACACAGAGCTGACTCCTGGACACAAAGCCAGAGCCAGACACTCACCCTCACCTACACTGTCAACTCAGCCACCCAGACAGCTCTCCATGGGGTCTTCAGGTCAGTCCTGCCATGTCCCTGGTCCCTAACACTAACCCTTGGATGGGTTCTGTAATGATCTCCTCATTTCAGGTTATGTGGTGATTCTGCAGGACATTGTCCTGGTGTGGGATCAAACACACTGAAGCATCCCGTGTGAAGTGGCAAACGTGGTAAAGAAATGACGGCTGGGGAATCTGAGTGTGGAGACAGCACGTATTTGTGCTGCTATAACAAGCTGACTGCACTTTGAAATCACCGCAGAGGAAATGACTCTTCCAAACATCCATGTTAGCACGACGACACGGAAGCAGAGAGAACATCAGACTTTGGGATGGGGGCCAAGCCCTCCCAGATCCAGGTCACCCAACATGGAGAGGACACATGTTAGCAAGAGACTCGTTGGAGGATTAAATCATGGGCCCCAGCATCTCAGGTGCAGTAGAAGCAGTGGATTTGGAATTTCAGTTTTCCACAACGTTCCACCACAAGCTGGTTAGAACTGTGCAAAAGCAGGAAGGGAAGCCCCAGTAAAGTGGACTGGGGATGCCAGAAGGGGAGGCTGGAAGGGGGCGCCTGGTGCTCAGTGCCCATTACAGACCCCACATTGCAGGCCCCACAGGGGAAGCCGGAGGTTCATCTCCTGACTTTTTGTAGGAGCTTTGCAGCTCAGCTGGTGAGAATTCTCCATCACCCTGCCTTTCTCCAGGGGACTTTCCTTCAAGCACCCTTCCCAACTTCTTCCTCCTCCATGAAATAATGTTCCTCTCCTTTGTTTCTCACACTTGCCTGTGATGGGACCGTAGCTTGCTCAGCCCAGACTGCCATTCTCTGCTCTTCCCAAATAAACCCATGCTGCCTGTCAAATAACTGGCAGATTGAGTTTAAGGCAAATTGAACTAATAAATTCAAGAACTTGCAAGGAACAAAATCAATATGCACAAATTAGTGGCACTCCTACGTGCTCGGAAGGAACCATCAGAAAGAGACTACGGAGAACGATCTCATTTACACCTGCATCCAAGACAGCAAGATACCCGGGAGGCCCCTGAACCAAGAAGGTGACAGACCTGTCCTCTGACAGCCCTGCAACAATGACGACAGACGGGGGGGGGGGGACACACGGAGATGGGGAGGCACTGTGCTCAGGGAAGAACCCACACTGGGAAAATACCTACTCTCCCCAAAACCGTCTACAGAGTCTTCACTCTGGCTCCTGAATTTCCGGACTCGGCACAAGCCTGGAGTGGATGTGGACATGGGAAGGACCCCGCAGGGCTGAGGTGGGGGGAGCACAAGCACCGAAGCAGGCGGACGCTCCCTGACTGCAGACCATCTGAGGAGCCCCAGGAACCGAATCCCAGAGCACACAAACACAGACGAGGACCGAGGAGCACCCGAGCCCAGAAAGGGGGGACCCCACAGCCCCACGCACAGCACAGCAGGAGGCCACGTCTCCTAACACAAAACGACGGAAGCCCCAGTGTCTACACAGGGCGCCCTTCCTCTGTGGGGTCCTGAGACCACGAACCCCTTGACAGTCCACTCACGCGGCTTCTCCTCACCTCCTCCAGCGTCTGGTCCTTAGGAGGTTGGACTCCTGCCAGTGTGGGTGCGTCCTCCACAACGGGTCCGGTCAGTGTGGCTGCAGAGCCACACCCTCCTCAGCTTGTCCTGTCAGGGTGGGAGGCGCCCCACATTCTCCAGAAGTCTCCACAGTGGGTCCTGAAGAGGCGGGGCTCCGGTCCCAGCTGTGGCTGCGCAGCCTGGGCTCAGGGCGGGAGCTGGGGTCTGGCGCCCTCTGCAGGCGGTGGAAGGCAGTGCAGGACTGTGGGAGCTCACCCTTCAGTGGAAGATCCTGCTCCCTCCTGGGGTCCAGCTGACGCCATTTCATTCTGGAAATTCAAGCTGCATGGAGCCCAATACACCCCAACTTCCCCCCCAAATAGCTAAGGAACAATGAATTGGAAACAATGTGGAATTACAACAGTCCTTGACCCAAACAGTGGCACTGAACATGGCCCTGATGCAGACCCACACTCTGACCTCAACTTGGTCTCAAGCCTGGACCCTACCCTAATCCAAGACCCTAACCCTAGCCCCTAACCCAAACAATGTTCACAAGAATCAAAAGGTAGAAACTGCAAATATCCATCAATGGCAAGTGCATAAGCAAAGTGTGGTGAAGGGTTTGAATTGGGGTTCAGGTTCAGGTTTTAGTCAGAGTTCTAGATCAGGCTTTGGGTTTAGTGTTAGGGTGAGGATTTAGAGTGAAGGACAAGGAAACAGAGTTATAGTTTAGGGCTTTAAGTTTATGATTTAGGCTTTAAGACTCAGGGCTTATGGGATAAAGTTCAAGGTCAAATTTGGAGTTTGGCTTCATGCTGAGATTTGGGTTCAGGGTTCATGACTTGGAGGTCTGGTTTAGGGTTTGGGTTCGTGGTTCAGGGCTTGGATCCAGGGCTCAGGTACAGGCTTTGGGTTCCATTTCAGGTTTGGGATTCAGGGTTCTAGTTTGGGCTTTAAGGTCAGCTTAGGTTTCAGCGTTGTTAGGGGTTAAGGTTAGGTTTAGGGATGACACATTTTCTTCAGTTATCATCATGGACAAAAAAAATCTATCTGAAGTTTCTAAGTCAGAAATGTATTTCTTCTGGGGGCGCATGGGTGGCTCCGCGTGTTAAGCCTCTGCCTTGGGCTCAGGTCATGATCTCATGGTCCTGGGATCCAGCCCTTCATCAGGCTCTCTGCTTGGCGGGGAGCCTGCTTCCCCATCTTTCTCTCTGCCTGCCTCTCTGCCTACTTATGATCTCTGTCAAATAAATAGAATTAGTAAAAGCTATTATATGATCTTTTACAAACCATTTCCTATCTTTGCATTCTCATGTGCCAAGACAGACACGAATTATTTAAAACCCTGAAGAGAGTGCTCTTGCATTTAAATTGCCTGTAACCTTCGTGTAATAGATTTATGATTGATGATAGATTTAGTTAAAATATAACTATTTTACATATTTACTCTCAGTAAACGATTTCAACCTATGCTCATTTAAGTAACTTGGTGCATAATCCCTTTTCTATTAAACCATAGTGCAAGGACCAATGCCGCGTTTCCGAGAGAACCCCAAGCTATTTTTCTAGAATGGCCGTATGCCTATATATCAGGCGTCCTGTTTTCACTCCCTTTGTGGAGCACCTACCCTAAAGGTCATGTAATAACCAATGACCAAAAAAACAAACAAAAAACCCAAACATCCAGGTCAAAGTGCCATCCCTGCCTGGAGAAGAGGAGACTGCTCAGACACAACGCGGGCAGGCATCTCAGCCCAGGCCTGTGCTGGGGAAGCTGGTTCCTGGCTTTGGGAGCAATCTGGAAGCCAGCAAACTGACCCAAGAGTGCAGCCGGCATTTAGGACTGATGATCTTTTCGCAGCCAGGCCGCGGGCGGACACCCGCTCAGGAATCCAGGCTAGGAGGCTGCCCAGCGCTGGCGCTGGCAAGGCTCGCAGCCCGCCTGGGCTTCGCCCCGCACCCCAGCCCTGGCCAGGGCCTCAGGAGGGAGGGGGGCGGGGGCGGCGCAGAGAAGGGGCTTTGCTAATTTCCAAAGCGGGAAGTGAGCTCACGGAGGACTCTGGAGGGAGGGGGGCGGGGGCGGGGCAGGAGCGGCCCGGAGAAGGGGCTTTGCTAACTGCCAAGGCGGGAAGTGAGCTCGCGGAGGACGCAGTGGAGAGTCTGGGAGGAGGTGGAGGGGCTGGCGGAAAAGGGGCGTGCAGCGCCAGGGTGCTGTGCTGTGGCCCAGTCGGGACTGGAGGACCCACCGTACTCGCCGCCCGTGCGCTCCCGCGCTCCAGCCTAGCCCCCGAGGCCACGCTGTCCGGTTCCCACCGCCTGCTGCCCCTCCCCACCCCATGGCTTCTCCGGAGGACCCTCTGCTCACAGGTAAATTGACACCGTGCGGCGCCCTCACTTGGAGCAGAAAATGCCGGCCACGAGCGGGGCGGGGGTTGTCGGGGCCCAGCCTCCCGCGAACCCCAGGGCACCGGGACCACCCCGGCCGCCGCCCTGCACCCCGTCCGCCAGGGGTCGGGCCTGGGACAGCGCTGCACGAGGTAACCCCCGCCCCCGCCAGCGGGCGGGCTAGCCCCCATCCTAACTCACGCATGTGTCAGAGCCTCCTGCCATTCCCAGGGCACCCAGAACCCAGAGAGTGAGGCCTTGGGTGCTTTCTAGTGACAGATTCAAGGCAATTCTTCGACTTTGGGACTTCAGAGTTAACATAGTTTTCATTTGTGATTGTTATTTTTGTGTGGGGGCCATAGCTTTTCTTTTGACCTATGGTTGTTTTCACTCCCGGTTCTGAAGAAGCCCCTAAATCATAACCCTGTTGAGGACTCCGAAAGCTCTCAGAGCAGCAGTGCTGGGGGACAGTGTGGACACATGCTTTGGTTTTTCCTCTGGCCTGATTCTGTGGCAGCCCCGCTCTGTCCTCCTCAGACTTCAGAGCAATATCTGAACATGTGGAGAAGGGACCAGGGGGTCAGGAAGGTGGCCACCGAAGAGTGACTTCTCTGGAGGGTGGCTGAGCTAGTGAGTGAGCATGTTAGTCCAGCTCTGCCTGCAGTCGGGATGGAGCTGAACAGGGGCCAGGGAAGGGGAGGAGGAGCAGAGAGCGGGGACAAAGGGACCAAAGAGGAGATTCAGATGAAGGGATGTAATGGGGAGGAAAGAGAAGAAACTCTAGAAGACAGGCATGTAGAAAGGAAAAGGGATGCAGTGGGCATTGGGAAAGAGCACCACCAGGGAAGGAGAGAGGGGAAGGGAAGAGGGAGGAAGAGAGGAAAGGGGAAAGGGAGAAGGGAGGAGTCAGCATGCCAGGGCTCCCCCTGCATCTGAAGAAGAGGTGGCTGGTCCAGCTTGTCAAACAGGGTGCTTACTCTTTGGTCCCAGTTTCTGCTCCCAGTGCTACTGTGCTTTGCAAGGAAGGCAGGCTGTCCTCTGGGACCTACTGGAGCCCACTGGAGCCCACAGGAGGGTGAGAGAGGTAAGATGCCACCGGGTCCTGTCCTGAGCTGCTCCCAGCCACCAGCCTCACCACATGGTGCAAGAGGGACCCCAGAACAAAGGAAGGAAACAGGCCCGCATGTCTGCCGGTGGCCCTGGGCACTTAGCTCATCACAGTGAACCACACCGCCTCCTCAACCCAGGCTTTCAAAGCCTCCTTCTTCGTTCCTGGCTTTCATGTCTGTAGGAACATGAGCCAGATCTAACTCATCTCTGACAGACAATTCTGACTCACCCCGTGTCAGATTTTTATGAGTGGCTGTGATAGAGTAAGATAGCAATGCTCCAACAAACGGACTATTTCCTCCCACGTGACCTCAACAGTCTTATACATTTTCTTAGCGTAAACATCTTGTCTCCTTCCATTAAGCTCATAACGTGGTCTAATAGTATACATGTGCCTTCGTTAGATGCGAAGCGATACAGAGGTCCTTTTTCTTTTTTTTTAAATTTTACAAGGTAAAGTGAGTGAACACATCCAATTTGACGAATACATCTCTAAAATGTCAATCCAGGCAAAGCTTTTACTGCCTACAGTTTGGAGCCTACGTGGTGACGTTTTGAAAATGCTTTCAGTCCCTCAGTGAGGCTTTAGAAGCTAGCCAGGGCTTACTACGTGCCAGACACTGTGTCAGGTGTTGGAGCTAAAGGGAAGGAGAGCTTGGAGGCTGGCTGGGGAGGGACATCCGTGACACAACCACAGCTAGAAACGGAGGCCAGTGCTAGAAAAGAGAGAGCAGGCTGCATGGAGAGTGTGTACCATGGGGCTTGTGAGCTCACGAATAAGTGGGAGTAACTGGAGTGGGGAGACAGGGGAGAGGAAGAGGGTCTTCCCATCAATGGGAATCACCTGTGCTTGGAGGCAGGCACCATGAGGGGTCTCCACAGGAAGAGGGAGGCAGCATGGTTGAAGGGCAGAAAGACAGGGCAGAACAGGCATCAGTCAATTGGAAGGGTAAGAAGAGACGGATGGGAGGATTATGAATGCCTTTGGAGGACTGAGAATTTGTTAGAAGATCAGTGCAGTTTTCTATGGAGACAAATGCCAGGAACTGATAGGTCTTTGAAAGGTCACTCTGGCTGCCTTTTGGCAAAGGGGTTGGTAAAAGGCACGTGCAGGTGTGAACACACCAGGTGGGAGGTGAGTGCAGGAAATCAGGTGAGGGAGCATGGGAACTTGGTCCGGGGGTATATAAGGGAAAATAGCCTTTAATGAGTTCCACAAATTGGCACCAGCTGTAGCTTCATTACAGCCCTGGAAGGAGTAGGTGGGTGTGTCCTGGAGGTTACAGAAATTACATGAGAAATGGAAGTCTTTTTAGATCTTTTTTCCAACTAGAGGAACTCTCACCTTATTGATAGAATTCCAGAGTGGGAACGGATGGACATGAGGACATCTTTGAAATGTCTGAATATGTTCTTTGACATCTTTGCAAGTGACGAGGAGACCTTGACCTTAGGAGGCCTCGGCCTTCTTTGTAGCCAAGAAGATTTCACCTACAGATTTGGGTTCTCCCTTTTAAAGTCAAGAAGACAGTCCTTCCAAAGGACACCTCCTATCATTTTAGGCTCTCATCATACCACACTTGCTGGGATCTCCAAGACCCTCTGTTCCAGGTTGTGAGTATCCACTTTGGCCACGCTGGTCTTGCCAAGAACACCACCACAGGAAATCTAGAGCCTGTAGTGCTATTAATAACATCATCTAAGACTGTCTTTGCTGCCCTCATGGCCTCTTCCCACCATGACTCACTGAAGCTTTTTACACATTGTATCCATTAAGCTATAGTTCCCAAAGCTCATCTTCTCTAGTGCCATTAATTTTTAGGGGACCAGGCAAACCTTAAACTTGTCCCCCTTAATTAGATCCCTGTGCCCCCACAATCTCTTTGAATGCCTTTCACCATGATCCTTGAATGAGCTCTGAGACCACTGCTGGTACCTAACACTTCTTGGCACCTTGTCTGTTAGTTCTTGGAAGAGGAGGTGCCTATGGAGGTGAGTGGGCATGGGAGTGGGAGGATTTCTCCCTTCAAATCCTTTTTTGTTTTTTCAAATAATGGGTTTTGAGGGGGAGGGAAAGGTTAACCAATTTATTTTCCATCTCCCATTGATAAAATGTTTACCACTCCCCATTGAAAGAATTTAGATCTTTCTTTAGAATCTCCAGGAAAATCTCCCAAACCCAGCCCACCACCATGTGGATTCAGCCATCTTCTGATTCACCTCCAGATTGTCTCCTCCTAACTGCTCAAGCCACAGGTTAAGGGCGAAATGTTCAATGCCCAAGCAATTAAGTAGGGAACACGTTTATCTAAACAATTGCATGCAGCTCTGTATCTGCATACAGGGGGTCTCTCCCAAGCCTTTCCAACCTCAGCAAAACAAGAAAAAGCCCCAGCGACCTGGGGGTATATATCATTCATTCATTCCTGTGTTCAACACTCATGGCGGATCCCCACCGAGACAGTGGGAGAGCAAGGACAGGAGCAATCCCGGAAGCTGAAGTCTGAGGAGGATTTCAAATTCAAGTCAGAGATGAAAGAAACATCTGGACTTGGTCCTCAGGTACAGGCAGTATTCTGAACTGAGGCTAGAACCAGAGACCATTCTAATGAAAGGCCTCCACAGGTGGGCTCCGACTCAGTTTCCTGTATGTATATTCATTCATGAAATCGCTCTGCGGGTCGACATGCAGAACAAAACCATTTAATAAAAGTGACAATGAGGAGAGGAAAGGGAGGCCAGAAGGCTTGTGAATGTGGAGAGAGGAAGAGCCAGGGGAGGAGGGGGGAGGGGGGGCGGAAAAACTGAGAATCCCTCCCTGTGGTCCTTGCTGCCAGGGAGGTCTGAGGGACTAGTTTCTACCTGGGATCCCAAGTCCAGTACAAAAGTGGCGGGGCCACAGCTCGGGATGAGGGAAGGGGGTCCTCGGCACACGCGCGTGGGGGTGCCAAACGAAGGGGGCTATTGCGCTCGCTGCGGGGGGCACCTCGCCTGGCTCCATCCCCGGCCCGACCCCTTGGGGACCCGGGTGCGGCGCGTCGTCTGGGGTGGTCCCGCTGTCCCGGGGGTTGCGGGAGGCTGGATCCCGACACCCCCGCGAGCTCGCGGCCCGCACTTTCTGCTCCAGGTGAGGGCGCAGCGCGGTGTCACTTTACCTGCTCGCAGAGGGTCGTCCTGAGAAGCCATGGGGCAGGGCGGGGCAGCGGGCCGTGGGAGCGGGACAGCGCGGCCTCAGGAGCTGGGCTGGAGCGCGGGAGTGCGGGTGTCCTGCAGTGCGGACTGGGCTGCAGCAGAGCACAGCGGAGCTGCGCGCCCCTCCTCCGCCAGTTCCTCCACCTCCTGAGCTCACTCCCGGTATCTGCAATTAGCAAAGCCCCTTCTCCGGACCGCCCACGCCCTCGCCCACCTCCCCCTCCGTCCTGAGGCCCGGCCCGGGGCTCGGGCACCGGGAAAGCCCAGGGGGCTTGCGAGGGTGGCCAGCGCCAGCGCTGAGCGGCCTCCTAGCCTGGCTCCCCGAGCGGGTGTCCACCTGCTGCCTGGCTGCAAAAAGATCATCAGCCCTAAACCCCGGCTGCACTCTCGGGTCACTTCGCTGGCTTCCTGATTGTGCCCAAAGCCGGGAACCAGCTTCCCCAGCACAGGCCTGGGCTGAGATACTTGCCCACGATCTGTTTAAGCAGTCTCCTCCTCTCCAGGCAGGGTCCGCCATTGCATGATGGCACCCACGAATCACTTAGACCTGGATGTTTTGGTTTTTTGTTTCTTTTTTGGTTATTGGTTATTACATGACCTCCATGGTAGGGGATCCACAAAGGGAGTAAAAAGAGGACGCCTGATGCATACGCATATGGCCATTCTAGAAAAAGAGCTTGGGGTTCTCTGGGAAGCGCGGCATTGGTCCTTGCACTATGGTTTTGCTGCATCAAATAGTTCCTTCTTCTTCAAATATAAATATATAAATATATTGATCAAGTCACTCGCATGTCTTAGGAGAATGTCATACCTTTAGTAGCAAACTTGAAATCTTGGACATTGGTTTTGATTTTTGTTTTGGTTTGATTTGGTTCGGTTTTTGTAATTTTAAAAATCCCTCCAGCCCTTGGCTGTATCTGTATCTGTGCTTTCTGCTGTTTCTGCAACAAAACTGTCAGGGCAGCGAAAACTCTCATTGTTTACAGTGGCGCCCCCTTCTGAACACTTTGTTAATAAAAAGCTTTTTTTTTTTTTTTTTGGCTATTGTAAATGTGAAACAACAATGAGGTATTTCAAAGAGGTGAACCACACCCTTTCTCTAAGGGTGGGGTGAGGGTTACTCAAAAAGGAACTTGACAAGGCTTTTAAAGATACCGACAATCATTATAACATAACGTGACTGATTGTTACCGTGCTCTTAACTGGGCAAAGTCTTGTTGGCTTCCAAGAAAGACCAACATAGTTGAGATGGTTCTAGCGGCCTTCTAGCACAGGGTCTCATGAGGCAGGGATTCTAGCCACTGGCTGTGCAAGGGATGAGGACTGCTAGTGATTCTATTTTTTCCTCTGCAGAATGGGTCTTTCTACATCCCAGGTCTTTTCTACCCCAATAAATAATGCGGCGATTCTCTCAGTGAGTTGTACTTTTGGTTTAAACAGCCAACTGTCTCTTAAAAAGGACTTTTGTTTAAAGTCCTTTCAAAAAAATTTTTTTTTAATTTTTATTTTTTAATCCCATATGTTTACTCTGATCCTGGGACTTTGTCATTTTGACCTTCTCTGCTGATTAAAATATTCTTCATCATCAGCACCTACTGCTCTCCTCTCCTGGTGGTCTCTCCAGAAGGGGTCTTCTCTAGCTCTTCTAGCAGAGGATGGGCACTTCCCTTCTACCCCTGTTGCCAGACCAACCTTACCTATCCTGCACGGTCAGGTCGGCCTGGCCTTTTATCTGTTGTTCTCTTCTGAGTGGTTAGTTTTTCATAGATACCGTGCTTTGCTTTTGTCAGGATTTACCCTGGACTATCAAAACCCTTATCTTGTGCCAGTGAATCCTAAGAAACAGACCTGATGAGAGAACCAGGAACTCGAACAGATCATATTTATCCTGAATGTTCCGTCCAAAATGAGAATACATTTCTGAGGAGCCTCAAGATGTCTTGGAAGGGAAGTTTCAACAACTCTGTCACGTAGGGGCATCAATTCTGATACTGTGTCAATTTTCCTACTTTCCCAGCTAGTAATTCTCTACCTCAGAAAGCCCACTCTCAACCGTTTCCTCTCTCAAAGGCAGTTGCTCTTAGAGTCTGCACATGGCACTTGGGGCCTGCTTGTCGTTGGCTACTGCTCTCTGTACCTTGGGTCTAACAGCTTCGGGGCATCAAGATGAAATCGTCTCTTGTTCTAAGACTTAATATAGTTTGGGGCACATGGTAAGCAATAATCAATTTTTTAGTTGATCCAAGTGTTCGACCTTTCCTAATTATTCTAGTACCACAGTTTACTTGTTCTAAGATTTTTCCTCCCCCCCCATTCTAATAACTCTTGCACTTGATGACATATCCGAGTTTAACTGACAGCATTTCTCTTTCTTAGTCGAACATAAACTATAGTGCATCTTACCCTTGATGAAAGCTAGGTTGCAATTAAATACTCTATTATGGTTACGATTCTGATATTTGAAATCCTCCGGTAGCTCCCTGTGCCCCCACAGTGTAGTATCTCACCTCCTCGGCATAGTATACAAACCAGCTCACCCCCAGTGTTAACACCGGGGCTCAGCCTCCATCCCAAGGTGATGCTGCCAGATCAGCTGCCCGTTGTCCTGAACTTGCTGTAGATTCCCGAATGCACTGTGCTGCCTCCTGGCACTTTGAAACTTGACACACTCATCCTCATTCTTCGCTTTGCCCTTGTCTATCAACTCCCCTGAAAATCTGTTCCTAAGTGCCTTTTCCCAGCTCCAACCTACCCTTGGCAGTCTTTTATCTCCCTGTAGTAAAACCTGTCACACTGCACCATGGACATGCCCATTGTACCCCTGAGAAGAGAAAAGGGACAGTGAGGGCCCCCCAGCATTTGCAGCTCTAGGGCAGAGCCCCATGCCTGGCTTGCAGGAAATGCCAGATCACGAAGACAAACGGAGATCATCCTCTGGCTAAAACCAGCTCTTCTTTGCCTACCGCAGGATTGGATCAATAAAGAGCAGCCAGTTATTATTGCTGTTTTTCTAGGGATTTTTCCCCCATATATTTCCCAGGTCTTGACTCTTTTTGTAGCACTTTAATTCAGGCTTCAACCACTTCCTAGTCAGATCAGGTGAAATCATTTTCCTTCCCATAGCCTCGGTGTATTTCACACCTAGTGAATCTTTTTTGAAAGATCTTATTTACCCATTGAACGATCACAAGTAGGTAGAGAGGCAGGCAGAGAGAGGGGTGGGGGAGTAGGCTCCCCGCTGAGCAGAGAGCCCGATGTGGGGCTCCATTCAAGGACCCTGAAATCATGACCTGAGCCGAAGGCAGAGGCCTAAACCACTGAGCCACCCAGGAGCCCCCATCCTGGTAATTTTTAATCAACGTGGATTTGCTGCATCAAATAGTTCCTTCTTCTTCAAATATAAATATATAAATATATTGATCAAGTCACTCGCATGTCTTAGGAGAATGTCATACCTTTAGTAGCAAACTTGAAATCTTGGACATTGGTTTTGATTTTTGTTTTGGTTTGATTTGGTTTTGTTTTTGTAATTTTAAAAATCCCTCCAGCCCTTGCTGTGTCTGACCTGAGTGCTTTCTGCTGTATCTGCAACAAATCTGTCAGGGCAGCGAAAACTCTCATTGTTTACAGTGGCGCCCCCTTCTGAACACTTTGTTAATAAAAAGCTTTTTTTTTGGCTATTTTAAATGTGAAACAACAATGAGGTATTTCAAAGAGGTGAACCACAGGTAAATTTCTCTAAGTGTGGGTGAGGGTTACTCAAAAAGGAACTTGACAAGGCTTTTAACGATACCGACAATCATTATAACATAACGTGACTGATTGTTACCGTGCTCTTATCCTGGCAAACACTTGTTGGCTTCCAAGAAAGACGAACATAGTTGAGATGGTTCTAGCGGCCTTCTAGCACAGGGTCTCATGAGGCAGGGATTCTAGCCACTGGCTGTGCAAGGCCTGAGGCCTGTTAGTGATTCTATTTTTTCTTCTGCAGAATGGGTCTTTCTGCATTCCAGGTCCTTTCTACCCCAATAAATAATGTGACGATTCTCTCAGTGAGTTGTACTTTTGGTTTAAACAGCCAACTGTCTCTTAAAAAGGACTTTTGTTTAAAGTCCTTTAAAAAAATTCCTTTCAAAAAATTTGTTTTTTTTATTTTTTATTTTTAAATCGCATATGTTTACTCTGATCCTGGAACTTTGTCATTTTGACCTTCTCTGCTGATTAAAATATTCTTCATCATCAGCACCTACTGCTCTCCTCTCCTGGTGGTCTCTCCGGAAGGGGTCTTCCTAGCTGTTCTAGCAGAGAATGGGCACTCCCCTCTACCCCTGTTGCCAGACCAACCTTACCTATCCTGCAGGGTAGGGTCGGCCTGGCTTTTATCTGTTGTTCTCTTCTGAGTGGTTAGATTTCATAGACACCGTGGTTTGCTTTTGTCAGGATTTACCCTGGACTATCAAAACCCTTATCTTGTGCCAGTGAATCCTAAGAAACAGACCTGATGAGAGAACCAGGAACTCGAACAGATCATATTTATCCTGAATGTTCCGTCCAAAATGAAGAATACATTTCTGAGGAGCCTCAAGATGTCTGAGAAGGGAAGTTTCACCATCTCTGTCACGTAGGGGCATCAATTCTGATTCTTTGTCAATTTTCCTACTTTCCCAGCTAGTAATTCTCTTCCTCAGAAAGCCCACTCTCAACCGTTTCCTCTCTGAAAGGCAGTTGCTCTTAGAGTCTGCACATGGAACTTGGGGCCTGCTGGTCGTTGGCTACTGCTCTCTGTACCTTGGGTCTAACAGCTTCGGGGCATCAAGATGAAATCGCCTCTTGTTCTAAGACTTAATATAGTTTGGGGCACATGGTAAGCAATAATCAATTTTTTAGTTGATCCAAGTGTTCGACCTTTCTTAATTATTCTAGTACCACAGTTTACTTGTTCTAAGATTAGTCCCCGCCCCATTCTAATAACTCTTGCACTTGATGACATATCCGAGTTTAACTGACAGCATTTCTCTTTCTTAGTCGAACATAAACTATAGTGCATCTTACCCTTGATGAAAGCTAGGTTGCAATTAAATACTCTAATATGGTTACGATTCTGATATTTGAAATCCTCCGGTAGCTCCCTGTGCCCCCACAGTGTAGTACCTCACCTTCTTGGTATAGTATACAAACCAGCTCACCCCCAGTGTTAACCCCGGGGCTCAGCCTCCATCCCAAGGTGATGCTGCCAGATCAGCTGCCCGTTGTCCTGAACTTGCTGTAGACTCCCGAATGCACTGTGCTGCCTCCTGGCACTTTGAAAGTGACACACTCATCCCCATTCTTCGCTTTGCCCTTGTCTATTACATCCCCTCAAAATCTGTTCCTAAGTGCCTTTTCCCAGCTCCATCCTACCCTTGGCAGTCTTTTATCTCCCTGTGGTAAAACCTGTCACACTGCACCATGGACATGCCCGTTGTCCCCCTGAGAAGAGAAAAGGGACAGTGAGGGCCCGCCAGCATTTGCAGCTCTAGTGCAGAGCCCCATGCCTGGCTTGCAGGAAATGCCAGATCATGAAGACAAACGGAGATCATCCTCTGGCTAAAACCAGCTCTTCTTTGCCTACCGCAGGATCTGGATCAATACAGAGCAGCCCGTTATTATTGCTGTTATTCTAGGGATTTTTTACCCATATATTTCCCAGGTCTTGACTCTTTTTGTAGCACTTTAATTCAGGCTTCAACCACTTCCTAGTCAGATCAGGTGAAATCATTTTCCTTCCCATAGCCTCGGTGTATTTCACACCTAGTAAATCTTTTTTGAAAGATCTTATTTACCCATTTGACAGATCAAAAGTAGGTAGAGAGGCAGGCAGAGAGAGGGGTGGGGGAGCAGGCTCCCCGCTGAGCAGAGAGCCCGATGTGGGGCTCCATCCCAGGACCCTGAAATCATGACCTGAGCCGAAGGCAGAGGCCTAAACCACTGAGCCATCCAGGAGCCCCCATATCTCGTAATTTTTAATCAACGTGCAAAAAGTATTGTACATATTTATGAAGTTCAAACAAATTCTGTGAAACCGTAGATGGACTTAAAGATACTATTATGTATCAAATATTGTAAAAATTAAGCAAGGAAATAGCAAACATAAAATAACCAAAGCATACAAACTTGGGTAGATACAATAGGTGTGATCATGTTCTACTTCATAAAGAGATGAGTTAATAGATAAATAGAAGTAACTAGACTTTTTAGACGTTAATAAAACTTTGCCTGTTATTTCTTAGCTATATAAAATATATGGTTTTCTAACAAAAACGCTTATCTTAAAAATATTTAAAAATAAATTTCAGGCTACTCATAAGGTTCTATTTACTTTTCCTCGAAGGAAAAGCTGGTTGTTGTAGTTGTAGTTGTTTGTTTGTTTTAGTCTCCTCCTAGTTTTTATTATTATAATGTGGAATGAGGAATGTTAAATTGAAAAGTGAATTATTTTATAGACAAAATTCATTACTTGATTCACTTCCTGGTACAGCAGATGGAACTCCTGAAAACATGCCCTTTTGCCTTACAGAAGAGTAACAGTTATGCTTACTTCTGAAACATGCTTGGTGGTGGCCCTAAATAGTGACAGCATACTAAACATTTTGAATATTTGCAATTAATTTTTATAGTCATAGGGCTCCAAAAGGCACTGCTGGTCTCTTAGTAGGTATTTCAACAAAGCTAAAAGTTGCCTGACTGTTGAAAAATATTAACAAGGCACAAAACATGGCAGAAGTATTGTCCTCAGATATTATTTTTTCCCATATGCTCCTGATTCCAGACATGACAAGTTATTTTTTTAAATTTTTTTATAAAAGATTTTATTTATTTCTTTGACAGAGATCACAAGTAGGCAGGGTCAGGCAGAGTGAGAGGGGGGAAGCAGGCTCCCTGCTGAGCTGAGAGCCCGATGTGGGACTCCATCCAAGGATTCTGGGATCATGACCTGAGCCGAAGGCAGAGGCTTTAACCCACTGAGCCACCCAGGTGCCCCCTTGACAAGTAATTTTTTTTAAAAGATTTTATTTATTTATTTGACAGAGAGAGAGATTACAAGTAGGCAGAGAGGCAGGCAAAGAGAGAGAGGAGGTAGCAGGCTCCCCGTTGAGCAGAGAGCCCAATGTGGGGCTCCATCCCAGGACCCTGAGATCATGACCTGAGCTGAAGGCAGCAGCTTAACCCACAAGCCACCCAGGAACCCGACAAGTTATTTTTGATAGATATATATAGAATGTATTTTCCAGTTATAAGAAAAATGGTTCTGCTCTTTTTAACCTTTTTTAAAAATTACATAATTTTTTTAAATTTAAATTTTATTTTTTAATGTTTTACCTTTCTTTTCTTTTTTTTAAAAAGATTTTATTTATTTATTTGACAGACAGAGATCACAAGTAGGCAGAGAGACAGGCAGAGAGAGAGAGAGAGAGAAGCAGGCTTCCTGCGGAGCAGAGAGCCCGATGCAGGGCTCAATTCCAGGACCCTGAGATCATGACCCGAGCCGAAGGCAGCAGCCCAAACCACTGAGCCACCCAGGCACCCCAATGTTTTACTTTTCAATATACTACTTAGAATATAAACCCTATTCCATTTTGTAAGAAGGTTACCATTTAAAAAATGTTAATTTTCTCATTGTGTCTTCCCCTCTCATTGCTTTATTTTGAATAAAACATTTCACAATAAACATAACTGATGCTTTCCTTTTGATGGTCCCTCTGTTGGGCATATTGTACATGAGCCATGACAATTAGTTTTACAACATTTATTCATGTTTGTTGATATGTTTTATCATAACTAATTTTCCCTCCCTTATCTAGGTTCCCCAGCTTTCAGACAGGTGGACACTTAATAAACAATACCCAAGGGATGTATCAAGTACTTCTTAGACATCTCTCAGATCCTTGAGGTCTCATTTTGCCTAGGGATTTGCAATAGGTTCTGCCAGAGGCACCACTGTGACAACTGATGTCCATGGTCTATCTCCTGCTAAGCTCAAGAGGTCACTGGTTTCCAAGTTTATCTATACAATTAATGCACTCCATCAATTTCTTTTTTTAAAAATATTAACAAACTTATTTTATTTTATTTATTTTTTTTTAAATTTCATTTATTTATTTTACAAAGAGAGAGAGGTCACAAGTAGGCAGAGAGGCAGGCAGAGAGAGAGGGGGAAGCAAGCTCCCCACTGTGCAGAGAGCCTGACGTGGGGCTCGACCCCAGGACCCTGAGATCATGACCTGAGCTGAAGGCAGAGGCTTAACCCACTGAGCCACCAGGTGCCCCAATATTAACAAACTTATTTTAAAGTTTATATAGAGGGGCAAAGACTCACAATAGTCAACATAGTGTTGAAGGAGAACAAAGACTGAGGACTGACTTCAAAGTTTACCATAACGATGGGGCGCCTGGTTGGCTCAGTGGGTTAAGCTTCTGCCTTTGGCTCAGGTCATGATCCCAGGGGCCTGGGATCAAGTCCCGTATTGGGCTCTCTGCTCAGCAGGTAGCCTGCTTCTCCTCAATCTCTCTCTGTCTGTCTCTCTGCCTATTTGTGATCTCTCTCTCTGTCAAATAAATAAATAAAATCTTTAAAAAAAGTATACCATAACGATAATTGGAAGCAAGATATTGTAATACCACAGAAAGACTAGATTAAAGGAACAGAATATATATTATCAATTATATTTTATATTTAATATAAAAGCAAATCAATACAAGAGAGCAAAATACAATCTTTTAAACAAATGGTTCTGGAGTAATGGTGAAGCTAAATGTAAAAATATAAAATAAAAAGAAAATAAATAATAAAATAAAATAAATCCAGGCAGATATCATACACTCTTCACAAAAATTAACTCAGATTAAATTATAAACCTAAACATGAAACATGTAGAAGGTAATATAGAAGAAAATTTAAATGACCTTGGTTTTGGAAATAACTTTAGCTACAAAAGCACAAGCACTGAATTTAAAAATGTCTACTCTGTGAAACAAGGCCAAGAGAATGAAAAGGCAAAGCACAGACTGTGAGAAAAAATTTGCAAAATACACATCTGGCAAAGGACTGTTAATCAAAAAGACACACAGACCCCTTAAAACTCAACAATGGTGGAAAAACCTGATTAAAAATGAGCCAAAACCTTAGCAGATACCTCACAAAAGAAAATATTACAGATGGCAAATAAGCATATAAAAAGATGCTTCACATCATATGTCATCAGGAAAATGCAAATTAAAACAAAAAAGAGACACCAGTACATACCCAGAATCCAGAACACTGACAACAGAACACGAAATGTTGGTGAGGATGTGGAGCAACAGGAATGTTCTTCCATGTCTATTGAGAAAAAACAATGGAAAACAACTTGGCAGTTTCTTACAAAACTAAACATATTCTTGCCAGATGATTCAGCAGTAGCAGTTCTTGGTATTTATCCAAAGAAGATGAAACCTATACCCACAAAGATGTCTATAGTAGTTTTATTCATAACTGACAAAGGCTTAGAAGCAACCAAGATATCCTTTCATAGGTGAAAGTTCAAAGAAAGTGTAGTACATGCAAACAATGGAATCTTATTTAATGCTAGAGAAATGAATTACCAAGCCATGAATATATGGAATAAATATTTAATAAATATTTGATTTTAGGCTTCTACCAGTCTATCAATAGTATTAGTATACTTTAACAGTGAATGCTCAGCATTCACGAATTTACCTAATAAAATATTTTGGGTTCAATATTTTAAATACTTCAACCTCTATGATTATATTCCTAATAATTTTGAATTGGGGTAAATAAACCTTAATTTTTTGTAACTTGTTTCTTATTGCAAAAGAGTTCAATGAAATTTTAGAAAATAAAAATTTACAAAAAAAAAGTTTAGTTTACTATTGCCAAATAATTTAAAACTTTACCTTATATTCAAATACATATATTTTTCTAAATTGATTTATAGGCTACTAAAACCAAAAACTTTTAGTTATACTAGATTTCATATCATGCAATCAATTCCAGAAAGCCATCTGGCAATGACTTGTCTTAAATAGAGTTAAGATGGGTGTTATTACAATGCAAGATGGAAACAAAGATAGTATAACAATTGAGTGTTACATAACTTTTCTGTTTTGATCAAGTTACTAATCTACAAAAGGCTTTTATCGGTGACACACTTGGGAATTTAACAAAACTAGATGAAATCATGACTATTTCTCCATTTGAATAAAAAAGGTAGCAACCCCAATAAGTTTATTGAACATGAAAAGTTGAAATGCTATAATGCTTCTAAGGAATTAAATGGTCCAGTCATGAATTACAAAAAAAGGATATAAGTTACCAAAGTGTTTGTATAATTGGAATGTACAACTGCCCATTATCGTTCAATAGTGTAGGCTTGTACAAGAACTCTATAAAAGAACTCCACTTCTAAACCGTGGAAAATATGTTCCCTTTCCCCCATGTACATCTATTAAGCCATTCATTTAGCTTTTAAAATATCCACTTAATACAGGCTTTTTACTCATTTGCACAAAGACCGAGGAAGTGAAGGAGGGTGTTATAAAAATATTAAAGGAAAAGATTGCTCTAGGCAGAGCAAGTAAGTATATAGACTTTGTGTGAACAGCTGGTCTGTTACTTTTGAGGAAAAACAAGGAGGCCAATGAGGAGTTCATAGTGGTGGAGAGAGGAAGAACGTATTGATGTATGACCCTCTAGTACATTGAAACGCCTTCAGTTTTTATTTAATATGAAAGGGGAAGATACCAAAAGACTTTCAAAAGCAGAATAAAATCATCTGACTTGATTTTTAGGTTAAGTTGCTGTACCAAAATAAATTTGCAGGGAGAAAGGAGTGCAGTATGTGTGGAAGTGGGGTTATCCAGCAAGTCAATAATTCAGGAACATATGATGGTGTTTTTAGCATACGGGGTGGTAATAGAAGTGGTGAGGTATGGTTTTTATTTTGTATCTATTTTGATGGTGAATATTCTGGTGAACAGGATGGGGTATGTGCAGGACAGACAATATCAACATGTATTTTACCTGCACAAACAGAAGGGTGGAGTCTTCATTCCCTGATATGGAGAGAATTCTGAGTTCAAATGTTCTTTCTGATTAAATGGCATAGTGATGATGAGGATTTAGTCAGACAGTGAAAGAGAGCAGTAAGCATAGTGTTAAGCGGTAAGACATTATAATACATTGGAACATCAAAAAACGTTGTGTTGGATCACCTGTTTATGTGAATAAATAAATAAATAAAGCTTCCTGGGGTTCTGATAGAGGTAAGGAAGACTACTATTTGATCCAAAGGGGCACGTGCAACAAATGTTTATAGCAGCAATATCCACAATAGCCAAACTATGGAAAGAACCTAGATGCCCATCAACAAATGAATGGCATATATATATATAATGGAATACTATGCCGCCATCAAAAGAAATGAAATCTTGCCATTTGCGATGACATGGATGGAACTAGATGGTATTATGCTTAGCAAAATAAGTCAACCAGAGAAAGAGACTATCATATGATTTCCCTGATATGAGGAAATGGAGGTGCAATGTGTGGGGTTTGGGGGACAGGAATAGAGTAAATGAAACAAGATGGGATCGAGAGGGAGACAAACCATAAGAGACTCTTAATCTCACAAAACAAACTGAGAGTTGCCAGGGGTTTGGGGAGGGTAGGGAGAGGGTGGTGGGGTTTTGAACATTGGGGAGGGTATGTGCTTGGTGAGTGCTGTGAAGTGTGTAAACCTGGCGATTCACAGACCTGTACCCCTGGGGCTAATAACACATTATATGTTAATTAAAAAAGAAGAAGAAGAAGAAGACTACTATAAATCCAATCCTATGGTTTTCAGCAAAGTGTGTGTAATCAGGCATATTTTATTAAAGTATCCAAGTAAAATGATGGTCGAATGTTGGAATAACAGAAAACATAAAAATCAGAGATTTTAAAAAGAGATATGGGACAGTGTAGAGAATATAGTCAATGATATTATAATAGTGTTATATGGTGACAGATGGTGGCTATATTTGTAGTGATCATAGAATAATGTATGGAGATATTGAAAACCTGAAACCAATGTAACACTGAATATCAACTATACTCAAATAAAAGAAGAGTAAATATAAAACATTTAAATTTAAAAAGATAAAAAGAGGGACAAGAATTTGAAAAGTGAATTCAAGAAGAGTAAAGATGAGGCTAAGACATACTCTGAACCTTGAGGAAAACACGATTTTGAAAATTCTTCCCATTTTGAGAAAACTCAAATGAATCAATACCATAAAAGAACCCATTTTAACTGAGAGATGTAATGAATGCTCAAGAAATAATTTTATGACAGGATAATTCTTCCCTCTGAAACAGCATAGAGAAACCAGGGGAAACACTGGGAAGCAAAATAAACTATACTGAAAATAAGAATCAGGAAAAAGATAAGTGATGAAAGATAAGAAAATTAGACCTGGGACAGAGACCTAGTGAAGAGAATTTTTAGCTTGTGGTTTAATATTTTTGAGGATAATCTAGAGTTCATAACTGCCTTGAGACAGGCTGATTGTAGGCAGTTTAGGCAGACCCCTAAGACAGGCCTACTTTGGGCAGGTGGTGTTGGAGGAGGCCATTGGGCTGGACAAAGACAAATCCAACCATTTGACTAAAGTGTCTGTGAAGATGTTGAAGTCAGATGCAACAGAGAAAGACCTGTCAAACCTAATCTCAGAAATGGAGATGATGAAGATGATTGGACAGCACAAGGACACCATCAACCTGCTGGGTCCTGCACACAGGACGGTCCTTCGTACACTCTCACGCAATATGCCTCCAAAGACAACATACAGGAGTACCTGCAGGCCCAGAGGCCTCCTGACCTGGAGTACTGTTACAATATCAGCCACAATGCAGCAGAGCAACTCTCCTCCAAGGACCTGGTATCCTGTGCCTATCAGGTAGCCTGAGGCATGGAGTACCTTGCCTCCAAGAAGTGCAAACACCAAGACCTGGCCACCAGGGAAGTGCTGGTGACAAAGGACAACATGATGAAGATCTCAGACTTCAGCCTTGCCAGAGATATCACCACATCAGTTACTATAAAAAGACTACCAACAGTGGACTGCCTGTGAAGTGGATGATCCCTAAGACCATGTTTGTCCAGATCTACATCCACGAGAGTGACTTCTGGTCTTTTGGGGTGATCCTGTGCAAAATCTTCACTCTGGAAGCCTCCGATATCCTGGAGTGCCTGTGGAGGTGGTTTTCAAGCTGCTGAAGGAGTCATTTGAAGGATAAGCCAATAAGTGCACCAGAGAGTTATACAATAACACAATACAATAATAATACAATAATCAGGAGAGGCTGGCATGTGGTACCTTCAAGCTGCTGGTAGAAGACCTGGATCATACTGTGGCCTTGACTTCCAACCAGGAGTAACCGGACCTGTCCTTGGCCCTGGAACAATACTGTCTATGCTTTCCCAACACCCAAAGCTCCACCTGCTCCTCAGAGAAGAATTCCACCTTCTCTTATGTGCCGTTGCCCAGGGAGGCCTATCTGCCCTGACACCCAGCCCAGCTTGCCAATGGTGGACTCAAATGACTAGTATCCCTATTACTCCTGTCCAGATTCCGTCATAACCTGTAACCCTTACCCCCACTCTCCCTGCAAGGCTCACTGCCTTCTCCTTTGTCCCTTTCCTACTGGCAGGAGCCAGATGCCTACCTGAGGCCTTCACCCCCTTGAAGTTCACCTCTCTTCCCCTTCCTCTTCCTCCTCCTTACAACCTACTCATGAAAGAAAGGCACAGAGAGGCAGGTACTTGCTCGTGGCTACTTCCTTCCCTCCCATATGTTGGACCAAGACCCCTCCCTGGCATCTGGTACTGACTGGACGTCGAGGGAGTGGGAGATGAGGCATGCCAGTGAAAGCTGTCGGAGCTCTCCGGTTTTGGTTTTGTCTGCTTAGCATAACATGTAAGACTGAGTTCTGGTGGCAGGGACCTAGTCCTTGGGGCTATAGCACTAGCTTTGGGAGGTCAACTGCTCTGGTTCTTGGCTAGAGCAACCCCTGCTCCAGAGATATGGTGCCAAGGGCTTAAAAATTATGATACTAATTTGCTTTGCTGACCAAATGCCTGGTATCAACAGATGGGAAGGCAAAGACTGGAAGCAGTGTTGTGACCATGGGGTCCAGCCCCAAACTATGAAGAAAACACAAAGTGTATAAATCTGAGTAAGTATATATTTACACACCTCTTTAAATAGGTTGTTATCAAAGATTTAATCAATGGGTAATATGCTTCTCATGGCTGGGAAGCATCAGTTGCCATATATTAAAAACAAAGGAAAGAGGTGTCTGGGTGGCTTCCTCCGTAAGTGTCCCTTCTTTTCAGGTCATGATCCCAGGGTCCTGGGATGGAGCCCCAATTCAGGCTCTCTGCTCAGTAGGAAACCTGCTTCTCCTTTTCCCTCTGCCCTGATTATAGTTCCTCTTCCTGTCTCTCTGTCTATCCAATAAATAAAATATTAAAAAAAAAAGAAACAAACAAAATGTTTTTAAAAGTTCTTTTTTTTTTTTTAATTTTCTAGGGGTGCCTGGATGACTCAGTTGTTTAAGCAGATGTTTACCTTTGGCTGAGGTAATGATTCCGGTGTACAGGGATCCAGCCCTGCATTTGACTACTTGCACCCGAAGGAGCTTGCTTCTTTCTCTCCCTTTGCACGTTATTCCTCCCGCTTGTGTGCTTCCTCTCTCTCTATCTCTTGCTGTCAATAAACAAAATAAAATCTTTTACTAAATAAATTAATAAATAAACATACTTTCAGTTTAGGTCCCTTAACAAAAATTGCTACTGCTTCATTAAAAAAAAAAAAAAGATAATTTAGAAAGATGCTTCCAGTGCTAAAAAGTTGGGTTTTTTTTTTCAGGATTAAATATAGAAGTGCTTTATAAAGTAAAAGAAAAACTATGCTATATTAACACTAATAACACTATAACTTTGGTGGTCATATCAAGATAATGAAAAGTGATTTTAAAGCAAATTTCATTATCAGACATAAAGATCAAGTCAAAATTACAGAGGAGTAAAATGATGATTTTATCAGGGAGTATAATAATTCTTGACTTTTAATACTTAATAACAGATTTGGGGATATATAGGGAAAAACTAAGAACAAAAATCATAACTTCTACCTTAGAAGAGAAATGGAAAAATGTTTCAACACCTTTATTTTGAGATTATATAGACAAATGGTCATCAAATTGGTAAGATATGTAAGACTTGAACAAAATTATCAACTAACTAGATATGTTTGATATTACAGAACACTCCCAACAACCGAAGACTACATATATCTTAAGCCATGATTTTGTTTGCAAAGGTCAACATTGATAATGCTCTAGTCATACCTCCGTGTACCAGGAAAGAATTAGCATATTTCTTGAAAGACACAGCTATCAAAGCTCCATTGAGAAACCATAATGATGGAGAAGGGATTTGCAAATTATATATCTGATAATGGACATCTACTCTGTTTATTAAAAAATGAATAAAAATAAAATACCTTACTAATAAACAAACAGAGTATCCAATTTTACATGTGAAGAAAATTATTGAAGAGACATGTCACCAAAAGGATATGGATGGCTTATAAGCACATGACAAATTTCTCAACATTTAGACATTAAAGAAATACAAATTAAAATCATAATGAGACATGCTTACATATCTATTAGAATGGCTAAAATTATAAAGGCTTATTTACTTCGTCTGAGCTAGATTGAGAAGCAACAAAAAATCTAAACTGTTGTTGGCATATATCATGATAACATCACTTTGGAAAATAGTTTGAAATATATTTTTAAATGCAAAATATGTTGCAGTTACACCAATAGCCATTTTACTTCTAGGCATTTAACCAAGAGAAACAAACCCTATGTTCATACAAGGACTTGTATATGAATTTCATAGCAGCTTTATTTTTAAGAATTGAAAACAGTGGAAATGTTCATCAATGTCCATCCATAGAGCAAAGACAAATTATGATCTATTCATTAAAGAGATTACTATTCAACATCAAAATGAACTATTTACAATTGGAGATTCTCAAAGTAATGATGCTGAGAAAAGAAAAGCCAGGCAATGAATAGAATATACTGTGTGATTCCATGCCTATAAAAAAAATCTAGAAAATACAAATTTATATATAGTCACAGTCTTCAAATTTATTGGTGTGATTTTAGTGCCTTCTTCTGTGCTCCCATAGCTTCCTACACTTGGATCTCCGAGCATTTGTTACACCATGTGAAAATATGAACTCTTTTTCTTTATTATGTCTTACAAGAAAAAGAATCCTTGAAATTTTATGGAAATTTGTACTCTCAGTTATAAGCAGAAATTCTATCACACAGTAAATTTCCAAATATAAAAGCCAGAGTTTTACAATGACTTCTAAGCTTTTACATGATCTAGCCACTCATGTGACCTCTGTGACCTCTTTCCCTGATACTCTTCAGTCCCTCACAGTAGCCTCCTTGCTATTCCTCAGATATGCCAGGCACGATCCAACCTTATGGCCTTCAAGATAGCCAATTCCTTTGTCTGGAGTGACCTTATTGCTGATAGTTCTGTGCAAATTCATCACCTTTCCATACATTTGTTCAATTGTCAGCTTCATTGTAACTAACCTGATCTTCCTATTAAAATTCTTACCTCCCCATCCCCTGCCTAGCAACCTTGGTTTTTCTCACCCTGATCTAATTTTTCTTTTTCCCCATTGTACTCATCATTTTTGAATACACTATGCAATTTTTATTCAGGTTTATAGTTTTTAATTGTCTCACCCATTAAAATAAACGTTCTACAAAGCCAAGTATTTCATTTACCAGTGTAGTATGAAGTAATATCTGCCATAAAATAGGTTCAATAGACAATTGGTAAATGTCAGAAAAAATTAATGTTGAGAGTATACTGAATTTCATAAGTCATTTCAATATTTTTTTCCAAAAAATAAACTATGTGAAACATACATTAAATTTACTTTCAAATTATTTTATAGCATATAATGGACAATATACATAAGCCTTAAAGAAACAATCATATAAATAACGATTTCATACCTACTTAAAAATTGCATAATACCACACTCGTAGATCCTCTCTGAATGCTCTAAAATAACCCTTCAAAGAAAATACAATTATAAATATTACAGATTTTTTGGCAAATAATTTAATAAAATAAAAGTTTCATTCATCTATGTAGATCATAATAAATGTTTTTAATAGGCATGAAATTATAACTCTGAAGTGTGCTAAAATGAAACCACCTGCTAAGGGTGAGAGAACAAAAATAAACATTATTTTTCCAAATAAGAGGAATTTATTACCTTTGAATCAAAGCATGTGGATTTGTTCAAACTGGCAATAAAGGAATATGGATACGCAATCCATAGAATGTCATATTTTAGATGTCTAAAAGACTTCAAAGTGAAGAGTATATATTTTTTAAATGCTACATAATGCTACATAATGAGAAGATGACAGGCTGTGACAAATAGCATTTTAAAAGCTCTACTCATAATGGAACGGAAGGTGTCATTTCCCTATAATTTTATATATGTCATTAATTTACAATATCTGGATACAACATATTACAAAACAGATGTTCATCAAAGACTAAATTATTTTTAATGGAACATAATATTTTGATCCTACATCTATTAATCATTTTTTCGATCTAACATTTATAGTCTCGCTAAACATTTTATCAGTTGTCGACAAAATTAAAAAAAAATAGGATAAAAAGTCGTGTTTGGAAAAGTAGATTTTCTTTGAAATTTGCAATTAAATGAAAATATTTGCTGATATTTTTAAAACTTTATATGTAATTTTATATATATATGACCTATCAGATGATATAAAATTTTTGGAGAAAATATGACATATTTTTTTGATCTTGCTGAAGGTATTAATAAAGATCAACTGCTTGTATTATTTGTATTGTGATATCTTAGTTAATAAACATGAATAACTGGTATAAAATATGTTTTTTTAAAAATTTTATTTATTTACTTGACAGAGATCACAGGAAGGCAGAGAGGCAGGCAGAGAGAGAGAGGAATGGAAGCAGGCTCCCTGCTGAGAAGAGAGCCCACTGTGGGACTCAATCCCAGGAACCTGGAATCATAACCTGAGCCGAAGGCAGGGATTTTAACCCACTGAGCCACCCAGGCACTCTAAAATATGATTTTTTTATATATAGATTTATAGTTCTTGCCAAAATATGGAACTAGCTGGAACTGAATGCCTCCTTCAAAGTCAGCTCTTTAAAAATTATGCAAGTGTAATATAGAACTATTTCAGATATGAACCAAAAACAAAGAAATGATGATAAATTTCTTAAAAGACTCAAAGTTGCTCTTGACTGGTATGTTTCTAGCTCTATTCCTGGTTTGAGGACAGTTTTTAACAGGCCTGTCACTGTAGAAATCAGCTGGATGTCTAGAGGCTATCAGAACTGTGCAAAAACCTTGAAGGGGTAAAGACTTGAAAATTCTTTAGAGAGATTAGCTCCCTAAGGCATTATTCATCCACACATTTTCCTCCAAAAAATTAAGACTGATGGATGAGGGGCACCTGAGGGGCTCTCTCATCACGTGGGTGGTGGGTTAAGCCTCTGCCTTCATCTCAAGTCATGGTCTCTGGGTCCTGGGATCCAGCCCCACATCCGGCTATGCTCAAAAGAAGGCTGCTTCCCTCCCTGCTTGCCTGCCTCTCTGCTTACTTGTAATCTCTCTCTCTCTCTCTCTCTCTGTGTGTCCAATAAATAAATAAAATCTTTAAAAAAAGGCTGATGGATGCTAAATTATGAAAACTGCTCCCTCCAAATGATGCTTCTTCATAAGGATTTAAGAATTTAAAATTGTAAGAATTTAAAATTAAAACTTGATCGTAGGATTTATCTTATAGAATAACATCAAGTGAAGGCAGTTATTAGATCTGAAGTATTTGTGATTCTGAATTCTTGGCCTCATTAGTAAATTTATTTTTAAATTCTCCCATGGAGAATCATTGGGTCAAATGAGATGTGTGTGCCCAGAACTATATATAATCTTCTTTGTATTTCACTGGAGATGGCATTTCTGAGTTTTGTTCAATTGAATTTGGACAGATGTTTTAATAGTCACTTCTAGAGTTGGCCCTGGAGAATATCTTCATTTTTTTTTTCTCTTCCTGATTCTCTGAACAACCCGGACTAATTCACATTATCACAGTGATATCACATTTCAAGTTTTTCCAAACACTATAGCTGCAAAATAGAAGGAAGCTACTCAGAATGTAATGCTATTGTGAATGATTGAGAAAGAAAACATTATTATAATTAAGCTACCAGGTTTCAATGTATTTTATTGTTGCTTAGAAAATCCTAGCATACCCAGACTTTACAGAGATTTGATGATCCTAAGAGGAGCTGAACTCATGGACCAAAATAACTATGCACATAAAAAGTAAAATTACTTACCTAAAAAAGATGATGTGGTTAACTTTATATGGCAATCCAAGTGTTATTGGAACAGGAATTTAAAAAATAGTTTAGGGGCGCCTAGGTGGCTCAGTGGATTAAGCCACTGCCTTCAGCTCAGGTCATGATCTCAGGGTCCTGGGATCAAATCCTGCATCAGGCTCTCTGCTCAGCAGGGAGTCTGCTTCTCTCTATCTCTCACTCTCTCTCTTTCTGCCTGCCCTCCGTCTACTTGTGATCTCTCTCTGTCAAATAAATAAATAAATAAAATCTTAAGAAAAAAGAATGACTGTACTTTTAAAAAATAGCTTAAAAGGGGCACCTGGGTGGCTCAGTGGGTTAAAAAGACATGTAGACCTGTGGATTAGAGTAGAGTGCCCAGATATGGACCATCAACTCTATGGTCAAAAAATCTTTGACAAAGCAGAGAAAATTATACAGTGGAAAAAAGACAGCCTCTTCAATCAATGGTGCTGGAAAAATTGGACAGCTATGTATGGAAGAATGACACTCAACCATTCTCTTATACCATACATAAAAATAAATTCGAAATGGACAAACGACCTCAACGTGAGTCAGGACTCTATCAAAATCCTAGAGGAGAACATAGGCAGTAACCTCTTGGACACTGGCCACAGCAAATTCTTTCAAGACATGTCTCCAAAGACAAAGGAAACAAAAGCAAAAATGAACTTTTGGGACTTCATCAAGATCAAAAGTTTCTGCACAGTAAAGGAAACAGTCAACAAAATGAAGAGACAACCCACGGAAAGGGAGAAGATTTTCACAAATGACATTACAGATAAAGGGCTGATATCCAAGATCTATAAAGAACTCCTCAAACTCAACACACAAAAAACAGATAATCATGTCAAAAAATGGGCAGAAGACATGAACAGACACTTCTCCAAAGAAGACATACAAATGGCAAACAGATGCATGAGAAAATGGTCATCATCATTAGCCATCAGGGAGATTCAAATCAAAAGCACATTGGGATACCACCTTACACAGTTAGAATGGCCAAAATTAACAAGGCAATAAACAACAAGTGTTGGAGAGGATGTGGAGAATGGGGAACCCTCTTACACTATTGGTGAGAATGCCAGTTGGTGCAGCTACTTTGGGATACAGTGTGGAGACTCCTTAAGAAATTAAAATTAGAGCTACCCTATGACGCTGCAATTGCACTACTGAGTATTTACCCCTAAGATACAGATGCAGTGAAAAGAAGGGACATCTGTACCTATAGCAGCAATGGCCACAGTCATTAAACTTTGGAAAGAACCAAGATGACCTTCAATGGATGAACGAATAAAGAAGATATGATCCATTTTTACAATGGAGTATTATGCTTCCTTCTGAAAGGAAGGATACCCAACTTTTGTAACAACATGGGCGGGACTGGAGGAGATTTTCCTGAGTGGAATAATTCAAGCAGAGATTGTCAATTTTCATATGGTTTCACTTAATTGTGGAGCATAAAGAATAACACAGAAGACACTGGGTGATCAAGAGGAGAAGTGAGTGGGGGGAAATTGGAGGGGGAGACAGACCATGAGAGACTCTGAGAAACAAACTGAGAGTTTTGAGGGGAGGGGGCAGAGGGTTGGGTAAGCCTGTTAATGGGAGTTATGGAGGGCACATTTTGCATGGAGCACTGGGTGTGGTGCATAAACAGTGAATTTTGGAACCCTGAAAAAAATAAAATAAAAATGACAACAACTCCTTTTCCCAACATGTGGTAGGAGTCCCCCAAATGATTGGAAGCAGCCTCCATTAGAGATCAATCCACTGCATGTTGAAGGTCCTCCCACTTCAAAAAGACCAAGAAATATCCAATCCCAAAACAAAGTAAGGGCCAGCTCCACCTCATGGAATACCACCTGCTCTCCCTTAGATAGTGTGCTGTTGCTTTAATAAACCTGCCTTCTGCTTTCACTTGGGCATTGATCTCTAATTCTCACGTGCCAACAATAAAAATAATGATGGTTTACCGTTACAATTCATAGAAAAGGAGGTACAGGGAAATTGAATGGAAGGGAATAACAAATAGGTTCATAAGTCAATCTTCCTTGTAAAAACATTAACCTGAAAGAGCATTTCTGCCACCTCTCTCCTGTTTGATCTGCTAAAGAATGACCATGATACATGAATTATAGTTCGGGATTTTGAAAAGCATAATAGCTTTATACCAACTCTTGAGCTTGCTTTTATTTATTTATTTATTTATTTATTTATTTATTGCTAACAAGATAGGTCGATTGGATATGCGGTTCCTGACAACCAACCTCAGAAGAGATTCCATCTTCATGAGAAGTCAGAAAGAACCACAAACCAAACCTCAAAATGGATTCAAAGAGAAAATACTCTTAAAAAATTTCCCTTCCTGGGGCACCCGAGTGGCTCAGTGAGTTTGGCTCATTGGGCCTTTGCGTTCGATTCAGGTCATGATCCTAGGGTCCTGGGATTGAGCCCCATGTCTAGCTCTCTGCTCAGCAGAGAGCCTGCTTCCACTTCTCTCTCTGCCTACTTGTGATCTCTGTCTGTCAAATAAATAAATAAAATCTTAAAAAAAAATTTTTTTGGGCACCTGGGTGGCAGAGTGAGTTAAAGCCTCTGCCTTTGGCTCAGGTCATGATTCCAGGGTCCTGGGATCGAGCCCCACATCAGGCTCACTCCTCAGCAGGAAGCCTGTTTCTTCCTCTCTCTCTGCCTGCCTCTCTTCCTACTTGTGATCTCTATCAAATAAATAAATAAAATCTTTAAAACTAAAATTTCCCTTCCTATCAGAAGCAGACCAAACCACTAACAAATTCCCCAGAAAGCTTCATCTAAAAGGTTGTACTTTCTTCAGACACCCAGCAGGACCTTCTTCTCTGGGCCTGGTATTTCTTCAATGGCCTATTCCAGAGAATAAGACACTAAACTACTGAGCGCCAAGGGCCTCAGAACCACGAAAGAGATGATGAGGTGCACAATGTATGCCTCTGGTCACCAAGAGGGTATGTAAACGTTTGCTGCTTTTCTGCATTTTTCAAAGCTGAGTTTTTAGCTGGTGGCCGCTCCTTTAGGATAAATTGCTGATACCGTAAAGTAAAAGCTATTATATGATCTTTTACAAACCATTTCCTATCTTTGCAATCTCATGTGCCAAGACAGACACGGATTATTTAAAACCCTGAAGAGAGTGCTATTGCATTTAAGTTGCCTGTAACCTTCGTGCAATAGATTTATGATTGATGATTTAGTTAAAATATAACTAAATATAACTAAAATATAACTGTTTTAAATATTTATTCTCAGTAAACGATTTCAAACTATGCTCATTTAAGTAAGTTGGTACATAATACCATTTCTATTAAAACATAGTGCAAGGACCAATGCCCCGCTTCCCAGAGAACCCCAAGCTCTTTTTCTAGAATGGCCATATACGTATGTATCAGGCATCCTCTTTTCACTCCCTTTGTGGAGCACCTACCATGGAGGTCATGTAATAACCAATAATCAAAAAACAAACAAAAAACCGAAACATCCAGGTCGAAGTGATTCGCGTGTGCCATGAGGCATGGCAGACCTTGCCTGGAGACTAGGAGACTGCTTAAACAGATCGCGGGCAAGCATCTCAGCCCAGGCCTGTGCTGGGGAAGCTGGTTCCCGGCTTTGGGCACAATCAGGAAGTCAGCGAAGTGAACCGAGAGTGCAGCCAGGGTTTAGGGCAGATGATCTTTTTGCAGCCAGGCAGCAGGCGGACACCTACTTGGGGAGCCAGGCTAGTAGGCCGCCCAGTGCTGGCGCTGGCCAGACTCGCATGCCCCCGGGGCTTCGCCGGCGCCATTGCCCCAGGCCCGCACCTCAGGATGGACGGGGAGGTGGGCGGGGGGCGGGGGCGGCCCGGAGAAGGGGCTTTGCTAATTACCGAAGCGGGAAGTGAGCTCGCGGAGGAAGCGGTGGAGAGTCTGAGAGGAGGTGGAGGGGCTGGCGGAGGAGGGGCGCACAGCGCTGAGGTGCTCTGCTGCGGCCCAGTCGGCACTGCAGGAGCCCCGCCCTCCCGTGCTCCAGCCCAGCCCCTGAGGCCGCACTGTCCCGCTCCCGTGGCCCGCTGCCCCGCCCCGCCCCAAGGCTTCCCGGACGACCCTCTGCGAGCAGGTAAAGTGACACCGCGCTCCGCCCTCACCAGGAGCAGAAAGCGCGGTCCCCGAGCTCGCGGGGGTGTCGGGACCCAGCCTCCCGCGACCCCCGGGGTAGCGGGACCACCCCGGACGACGCGCCGCACCCGGGTCCCCACGGGGTCGGGCCTGGAACAGAGCCAGGGGAGGTGCCCCCCTCAGCGAGCGCAATAGCCCCCATTGTTTGGCACCCCCACGTGCGGGTGCCAAGGACCCCCTTCCCTCATCCCGAGCTGTGGCCCCGCCACTTTTGTTCTGGACCTGGGATCCCAGGTGGAAACTAGTCCCTCAAACCTCCCTGGCAGCAAGGAGCACAAGGAGGGATTCTCAGTCGTCCAGTCCGCCCCCCCCCCCGCCCCGCCCTGCTCTTCTTCTCTCCACATTCACATGCCTTCTGGCCTCCCTTTCCTCTCCTCGTTGTCACTTTTATTAAATGGTTTTGTTCTGCATGTTCACCTGCAGAGCGATTTCATCAATGAATATACAGGAAACTGAGTTGGAGCCCACCTGTGAGAGCCCACCTGTGGAGGCCTTTCATTAGAATGGTCTCTGGTTCTCGCATCAGTTCAGAATGCTGCGTGTACCTGAGGACCGAGTCCAGATGTTTCTTTCATCTCTGACTTGAATTTGAAATCCTAATGTCACTATGACCTGGGAAGCCGAGGTCCACTGCATCTTCATCTGAAATTCCACTAGAGCTCCCATTTACCTAGTGCCAGCCTGAGTCTGTTTTCCACTACTGTCAAGGTTCTAGAAGTTCATGCACTGCCCACCACTAACAGTAGGGGAATCTCTCTGTCCAGATTTTTTACATAAGGAGGTCAGTTACAGGAGATTAGGGCCCACTCTAACCACCTCACTGTAATGTGATTGCATCTGTAAGGACTCTAGTTCCAAATAAGGTCACGTTCTGTGGTACCAGAGATAAGGACAGCAGCAAGGTTTCTGGGGGTAATGCAGGTCAGCTCTTAACAGTCCACTCTAGGCTCCCCAAAGTCGTGTCCTTCCCGTGTGCAAAATACTTTCACCCAATGCCGTCCAAAGCACTAATCATCCCAGAATCAACTCAAAATCTGAAATCTCATCTGTCCTCCTCCACTGAAAGACCCTGATCTCACCCAGACCCTGGGACCTGAGGACTGCATCCAGAAGCCACAGTCTCCTGGTAAAGCTGCCCATCAGGTCCTGACATCACCCTCATTCGTCCCAGCAGCCGAGGGCCTACAGTTCCCAGAGACAGTTTCTCAGAGGAAGTTTTAAGACCACCTCAGAGAACGTTCCTTGGGAGTGGATGAAGAGGGAAGGGGGTCAGAGCCTCCTGCCATTCCCAGGGCACCCAGAACCCAGAGAGTGAGGCCTTGGGTGCTTTCTAGTGACAAGGCAATTCTTTGACTTTGGGACTTCAGAGTTAATTTAGTTTTCATTTGTGATTATTATATTTGAGTGGGGGCCATAGCATTTCTTTTGACCTATGGCTGTTTTCACTCCCGGTTCTGAAGAAGCCCCTAAATCCTAACCCTGTAGAGTACTCTGATAGCTCTCAGAGACATTTTGTCTCAGCATTTCTGAAGTATTCTCAGAAAGGTAGCTGGCAGATTGTAAGGGATCATTAAACTGTACTTTGTTGTTATTATTTGGCTCCTTTACGGGCTTTACCTCTTACGCTAGAAGTCTATCCTTCAGATGTAAGCAATAAGAATAGAGCCCTGCTGCCTGTTCAAATGAGTAAAAAGCCTGTATTAAGTGGATATTTTAAAAGCTAAATGAATGGCTTAATAGTTGTATATAGGGGGAAAGGGAACATATTTTCCACGGTTTAGAAGTGGAGTTCTTTTATAGAGTTCTTGTACTAGCCTACACTATTGAACAATAACGGGCAGTTGTACATTACAATTATACAAAAACGTTGGTAATTTATATCCTTTTTTTGTAATTCATGACTGGATCATTTAATTCCTTAGGAGCATTATAGCATTTCAACTTTTCATGTTCAATAAACTTATTGGGGTTGCTACCTTTTTATTCAAATGGAGAAATAGTCATGATTTCATCTAAAGAAAGTGTTATTGACTGTGTTGTTTTCTAGAAATGAGTCGCACATGCTAGTTTAAAAGTTTTGTTAAATTCCCAAGTGTGTCACCGATAAAAGCCTTTTGTAGATGAGTAACTTGATCAAAACAGAAAAGTTATGTAACACTCAATTGTTATACTATCTTTGTTTCCATCTTTCAGTGTAATAACACTCATCTTAACTCTATTTAAGACAAGTCATCGCCAGATGGCTTTCTGGCATTGAGTGTATGATATGAAATCTAGTATAACTAAAAGTTTTTGGTTTTAGTAGCCTATAAATCCATTTAGAAAAATATATGTATTTGAATATAAGGTAAAGTTTTAAATTATTTGGCAATAGTAAACTAAACTTTTTTTTTGGTAAATTTTTATTTTCTAAAATTTCATTGAGCTCTTTTGCAATAAGAAACAAGTTACAAAAAATTAAGGTTTATTTACCCCAATTCAAAATTATTAGGAATATAATCATAGAGGTTGAAGTATTTCAAATATTGAACCCCAAATATTTTATTAGGTAAATTCGTGAATGCTGAGCATTCACTGTTAAAATATACTAATACTATTGATAGACTGGTAGAAGCCTAAAATCAAATATTTATTAAATATTTATATCCATATCTTTTCATGGCGTGGTAATTCATTTCTCTAGCATTAAATAAGATTCCATTGTTTGCATGTACTACACTTTATTTGACCTTTTACCTATGGAAGGATATCTTGGTTGCTTCCAAGCTTTTGTCAGTAATGAATAAAACTACTATAGACATCTTTGTGGGTATAGATTTCATCTTCTTTGGATAAATACCAAGAACTGCTACTGCTGAATCATCTGGCAAGAATATGTTTAGTTTTGTAAGAAACTGCCAAGTTGCTTTCTATTCTTTATTCTCAATAGACATGGAAGAACATTCCTGTTGCTCCACATCCTCACAAACATTTCGTGTTCTGTTGTCAGTGTTCTGGATTCTGGGTATGTACTGGTGTCTCTTTTTTGTTTTAATTTGCATTTTCCTGATGACATATGATGTGAAGCATCTTTTTATATGCTTATTTGCCATCTGTAATATTTTCTTTTGTGAGGTATCTGCTAAGGTCTTTGGCTCATTTTTAATTAGGTTCTTCCCCCATTGTTGAGTTTTAAGGGGTCTTTGTGTCTTTTTGATTAACAGTCCTTTGCCAGATGTGTATTTTGCAAATTTTTTCTCATAGTCTGTGCTTTGCCTTTTCATTCTCTTGGCATTGTTTCACAGAGTAGACATTTTTAAATTCAGTGCTTGTGCTTTTGTAGCTAAAGTTATTTCCAAAACCAAGGTCATTTAAATTTTCTTCTATATTACCTTCTACATGTTTCATGTTTAGGTTTATAATCCAATATGAGTTAATTTTTGTGAAGAGTGTATGATATCTGCCTGGATTTATTTTATTTTATTATTTTATTTTATTTTTATTTTATATATTTACATTTAGCTTCACCATTACTCCAGAACCATTTGTTTAAAAAATTGTATTTTGCTCTCTTGTATTGCTTTTGCTTTTATATTAAATATAAAATATAATTGATAATATATATTCAGTTCCCTTAATCTAGTCTTTCTGTAGTATTACAATATCTTGCATACAATTATCATTATGGTAAACTTTTGAAAAAAGATTTTATTTGACAGAGAGAGATCAAAAATTGGCAGAGAGACAGACAGAGAGAGAGATGAGGAGAAGCAGGCTCCCTGCTGAGCAGAGAGCCCAATAGGGGACTCGATCCCAGGCCCCTGGGATCATGACCTGAGCCAAAGTTATAGGCTTAACCCACTGAGCCACACAGGTGCCCCGTCGTTATGGTAAACTTTGAAGTCAGTCCTCAGTCTTTGTTCTCCTTCAACACTATGTTGACTATTTTGAGTCTTTGCCTCTCCATATAAACTTTAAAATAAGTTTGTTAATATTAAGCAAAATGAGACCTCAAGGATCAGAGAGAATGTCTAAGAAGTACTTGATACATCCCTTTGGTATGGTTTATTGAAGTGTCCACCTGTCTGAAAGCTGGGGAATCTAGATAAGGGAGGGAAAATTAGTTATGATAAAACATATCAACAAACATGAATAAATGTTGTAAAACTAATTGTCATGGCTCATATACAATATGACCAACAGAGGGACTATCAAAAGGAAAGCATCAGTTATGTTTATTGTGAAATTTTTTAATCAAAATAAAGCAATGAGAGGGGAAGACACAATGAGAAAATTACCATTTTTTAATCGGTAAACTTCTTACCAAATAGAATAGGTTTTATATTCTAAGTAGTATATTGAAAAGTATAACATTGGGGTGCCTGGGTGGCTCAGTGGTTTGGGCTGCTGCCTTTGGCTCGGGTCATGATCTCAGGGTCCTGGGATCGAGCCCTGAATCGGGCTCCCTGCTCCAAAGGAAGCCTGCTTCCCTCTCTCTCTCTCTCTCTCTGCCTGCCTTTCTGCCTACTTGTGATCTCTGTCTGTCAAATAAATAAATAAAATATTAAAAAAAGTAAAGAAAAGTAAAACATTAAAAAATAAAATTTTATTTTAAAAAAATTATGTAATTTTTAAAAAAGGTTAAAAATAGCAGAACCATTTTTCTTATAACTGGAAAATACATTGTATATATATATATATATCTATCAAAAATACTTGTTGGGCGCCTGGGTGGCTCAGGGGGTTAAAGCCTCTGCCTTCGGCTCAGGTCATGATCCCAGAATCCTTGGATCAAGTCCCACATCGGGCTCTCACCTCAACAGGGAGCCTGCTTCCTCCTCTCTCTCTGCCTGACCCTGCCTACTTGTGATCTCTGTCAAAGAAATAAATAAAATCTTTTATAAAAAAATTTAAAACAATCACTTTCATGTCTGGAATCAGGAGCATATGGAAAAAAATAATATCTGAGGACAATACTTCTGCCATGTTTTGTGCCTTGTTAATATTTCTAAACAGTCAGGCAACTTTTAGCTTTATTGAAATACCTGCTAAGAGACCAGCAGTGCCTTTTGGAGCCCTATGAGTATAAAAATTACTTGCAAATATTCAAAATGTTTACTATGTGTCACTATTTAGGGCCACCACCAAGTATGTTTCAGAAGTAAGCATAACTGTTACTCTTCCATAAGGCAAAAGGGCATGTTTTCAGGAGTTCCATCTGCTGTACCAGGAAGTGAATCAAGTAATGATTTTTGTCTATAAAATAATTCACTTTTCAATCTAACATTCCTCATTCCACATTATAATAATAAAAACTAGGAGTAGACTAAAACAAACAAACAACTACAACTATAACAACCAGCTTTTCCTTCAGTGGGAAAGTAAATAGAACCTTATGAAGCCTGAAATTTATTTTTAAATATTTTTAAGATAAGCGTTTTTGTTAGAAAACCATATATTTTATATAGCTAAGATAATAACAGGCACAGTTTTATTAACTTCTAAAAAGTCTACTTATTTTTATTTATTTATTAACTCATCTCTTTATGAAGTAGAAAACAATCACACCTATTGTATCTACCCAAGTTTGTATGCTTTGGTTATTTTATGTTTGCTATTTCCTTGCTTAATTTTTACAATATTTGATACATAATAGTATCTTTACGTGCATCTACGGTTTCACAGAATTTGTTTGAACTTCATAAAAATGTACCATACTTTTTGCACTGTCCTTGTTTTACTTCTCTATTAACTTTGCAAGATTTATTGACGTTAGAGGGTGTAGCTATCATTTATTTTTATTCCTCCATAATGCTATGTTTACAAATTTGTATTTATCTGTACTTTAAAAATATCTTAATTATATACCATTTCTCATCTCGCGTAACACTCACCTTACTTCTACACTTATCAGATATTATGTAACTGAAAACCACAACTCAGCAACAAGATAGCTCCATTTTTCAAAATTAAATGGCTTACCAGAATTCTTTAATTCTATCCTTTATTTGTATTAGATGACCCTTTATTCTGGTATTTGGCATTGTTCATATGGAGGAAAGCTTATAAGTTGATATTCCATCAATAGAAGGATTTATTATGATTGATTAATTATTTTCATTTAGAATGCATAGAATATGGTTGATTTAATATTTCTTTCTTACTCTCTGCCTGGAACATAGCCACTAAAAAATTAAGTTAATTACCTAGACTTTAAACTGCATATTAATAGGATAACATACAGAACTCTTCTCAGATTGGAACACCTGGGTGGCTCAGTCAGTTAAACGCCTCAGCCTTTAGCTCAGGTCATGATCTTAGGGTCCTGGGACTCAGTTCTGCAACAGATTCCCTGCTTAGCCGGGAGTTTGCTTCTCCCTCACCCTGCTGCTCCCCCTGCTTGTGGTCTCTATCACTCTCTCTTACAAAAAAATAAAATTAAAAAAATAAATTCTTCTCAGATAGCTAATATAGAATATTGTCTTTGTATTCATCTAAGGGAAAGTGCCATATAATAATGAAATTCAGACGACTTCAAATTCATTTTTTAACCAGTAAGAAAGTACTGGAAACAAGCCAAAAATGTTTTTAATGAATTAAAGAAGTAGATTGATTTTCAATATCTTAATGTTTCTAAAATTAATTGCAAGATTTTTATACTAGATATCAGTGTAAATATTCATTATACAAGGATATTCTAAAAATAACCCTAGAAAACTACTTAACATATATGATGACGAAAACGAGTTTGACAAAAGTCAGTTTGGGAAAAACTTACAACACCTACCACCTGAAACTCTTGTTCTATAATTTAATTATTTTAATTTACAAAAATACAAAAATAATATATCAGAGTAAGTATATTGATAGCTTTGAAGGTATGCTCTGGTTGTGCACTGTTTACTATTTAAAGGGGAATCAAATATGTGATGCTTATGGTGTGACTGTATTAAAATTCAACAAGTTCAGAAGCATACGAGGAATAGAATAAAGACAAAAGATGACCCTTACTTATCCTAAAGATAGACAATGGTATATATGTGCTAGTTGGGGAGAGAATCCAGTCCGTAGATGGAGGATGTGGTAGTGGAAAAAAAAAGACACAACGTTTTGGTTGAACGTTTAGCACTATATTTAACAAAGTGAAATTGTGTGTTAATAGCCTTGAATAAAATCCAAAAACTATTTTCAATTCATTGAAGATTATTTAGGAAAAACTTGAAAAATACAACTTGATAAGGATTCCAATAAAAGATTCATAAGCAATACAAGTTTCAGAATTTTTAGTATATTTTCCCTAAAGAGCCATTTGATTTAAATTAAAGAGAATTCTATTTACTTGCCACTTAAATAAGAGGAAATTATTTGGTTTTGTAATAAGTTAATAAAATAAATTAACATATCTTGTGAAGACAGATATGCACACTAAGTTAAAAATAATAGTGCTTAAGCTGTTCAGCAAACATTTGTAAAATTTCTTGCCATCAGCTAGCTCTGGAGTTCTGCTAGGTGAGTAAGGCCATTATGTTACTGATCAGAGTACTGATGCAAAGCAATCGTCCCCTTCGCATCCATTTTTTGCCCTTGATATGTCATGCTATGTTGTTTAGAGATACATAGATGGCCCTACATGAAGGCCTTTTTTTGTGAGTATATGGGTGACTGTGATTTAACTTTCAAATCAGATGGCTCCTGATTTACAATGATTCAACTTATGATATATTTGACAATGATGTGAAAGTGAAAGTGATTCAGTGAATCTGAACTTTGAACTTTGAATTTGGGTCTTTATAAAAACGGCCAGTGTCATGTGGTATGGTGCTGTCTTGTGATGCTGGGCAGGGGCAGTGAGCCACAGCTCCCAGTCAGCTAGAAGATTACAGGGGTGAACACCTGATATTCTTACAACCATTCTATATATAAACATTCTTCTTTTTTTTTAGTGTAATATTTAATAAATTGCATTTGATATTTGATACTTTGTTATAAAATAGGCTTTGCTTAATATGTTTTTGCCCAAATGCAGGCAAATGTAAGTGTTCTGAGTATGTTTAAATAAGCTTAAGGTAAACTATGATATTTGATAGTTTAGGGGTATTAAATGCATTTTCAATTTTTTATGGGTGTCTCTGTACATAGCCCCCTTGTAAGATGAGGAACATCTCTATATGTATATGTAGCCTTGGTATGGCTTACATATTGGCATGAAACATCTAGAACAGTACGTGTGCCATATAATTGTCTACAACATCAAACAAGTTTCTTGAAAACTTGTGCCAAAGGGGTTATGTCTTTAAGGATTCTTATTTCAGAAGGGTTCTCTCTCTCAAACGTAAGATTTTTCAGAAGGTAAGTGAAAATCTGACCAAACTAAACATTTTTCCATTTTCCCTAGTGAGCAAAGATAGCTAAAATCTATCTGCCATTTTCAACACTGTACTCAACGACTGTAATTCTAATTTAAGAACAGATTATTTATATCAAAACCACATGTTGGCCTAATCTTACACAATATTCATAAATCTCACTCAGATCCTTGGACACTTTTATTTGTTGAGTCTATATGGTACTACAGACATTCATCTTTTTTGACCTCATAGCTTCATGTATGACTATACTTTTGAAAATACATGCATCATAGTTCCATTGTAAAATGTCTGGGTTATAAAATGTGCTATGCTATCAAAATGGTAATAAGAACATGCAAATGACCTGATGTAATGAACTGGACCAGATTGCCAGATATCACATTTCATACCAGAAAGATTCAGTGGTAAGTTTTAAAATGGCCAGCTACACTTCGACTGAATTATAACTCATTTAACTTCTTTCTTTGTGTACAGTATTATACATTAGTCAGTATTAGAGCAAATAAGTACTTTGGACAGATGTAAATATGCTGTAATAAAAATGTATTTCTTCATTCTTTTAGTCCTTTTCACTTGTAAGACTAGCCACAAATACCATGCCTCCCCCAAAATAATTTGCAATCCAAATTTATCTCTAAATGAATTTATTGCACAGAAAAAATATATATATATATACACTTACAGTAGACATGTTCAAGAATAGTTACACAACAGCAGGGCCCTAAAGGTAAGCAGTATAGTTGTTTGTTTTGTTTTCTTTTTTCTTTAAAAAGAAAGAGGTTATGTGAAATATTGGAATTTTATTTCGAGGCCTAGTATTTCAAGACAGTTAAATACACTTACGGTGTCAACAGCCTCTTGTTGGCAGTATGATTTTATTGGCTCCATGGAATAACAGCAAGAATTTACTATTGCTTCTTTCTTTATGACACACACAGAAAAAAAAAATTGACACATTTGCTCAAGACCAACCAGAATCATTTTAACCTATCAAAATGGATGGGAGGCCTTCACTGCCAAAGTCACTACTGGGTTTTCACAATTCATTGCAGACAATCTGCTACTCCCATTATGATAAAGGAGAGAAGAGTCATAATCAGGGAAGAAAGCTAGATTAATACTTGTAATTATCATTGAATTATTTAGCCTGCTATAGGATTATTATTATTAATGTCATTTGATAATTTGCTCTCATTTTATTAAACACAACTGTGAGTAATTACCCTACGTAATATTTCTCTGTATTGGCTGACTAGCTAGCAAACATTCATGAAAATATCCATTAGCCACACATATAAAATCCTGCATTATGATGCTGTTGAATCAGAACATACCACTACCTGATCCTGTAGCTCTTTGAGGATTTGCAAATCCATTAATTCTATGTTTATTGGATTTTTCCCCTACAATTAGAAAATTTATAATAGAGGCCATGAACATTATTAGTTTTACCATTTTAAACCAGCAATCACACTTTGATTTTTACAACAAAAGCAGAAATATAAACACACACATTTGGATCAGTTTTCTGTTAGTCTGTCTGGACTTCAAAATCCTACTCGTCAAGACAATGCACACCAAAGTTCTGGAGTAAACAAGAAATTAGATGGCACCTGAACACTTGGTTTAATATTCTCCAAAGGACTATGCAACTTATTTCTTACATTATGACATTGTTTTACAAAGATCCACACTTTTATAATGTTAGTATTTTTAATAATCAATAAAGTCAATTAATCATGATTAAAAATCAAACTTAAAAATTTCTACTTTTTGCTTTTGCCCCCTCCATTTAGAACTTATTTATAGCCTGATAATTCAAAGGTCCCTATGTTTATGAAAATCTGGACAGAAATAGCTCTAAGATCCCATTCAGAACTTGATATTAATCTAAGTCTTTTGGCTCCATTTATCCTGAGAACAAAGAGTAGGACAAAGGATTTGAGTACTGTTAGGTTATCTGGGAGATTATCCAAGGTAGAAAAGAATGGGAAAGTGATACAGTGAAGAAGCAACTTTGTCAAAGAGGTACATTGTTGATATAATTGTTGTGGATAGAAAATGAAGGCTTGCTTTTACTGAAAGGTCCTGAGAAACTTCTTTAAGCTGTCCTCATGAAGACCTGAAAACTGACAATTTTATCTGTGGTTCTTATTTCCACTTCACTGAGAGCTGTCCTCAGAGGACATTAACTCTCCTACAATTTTGGGTTGTGTTGGACACATTCTAAAATGAGAGATTGAGCATGAGATGCTATCAGTGTTAAGTAACTGCAATTTCCCATGGAACTATCCACCACAGGTTTGGCTATAATCAGGTGTTGGGCCTTGATATCAGCGGGATTTTGGGCAGTATCATTTTAGGTTAATCATTACATATGAAATTTCCAAAAACTTCAACTGATGAAACTTTGATTATTAATCTATAAATATAACAATAAATCTACAGTATTCAAATTATTTTCATAAAAATACACAGACAAAGCATCAATTGATTAATATTTAAATGTTACAAAATACTGAACTGAAAGAATTGGGTCATATAACAACGTGTAACAAGTAGAACGTAGGTTTAGGTTAGAACTCAGGATGCATTTGAGACTCAGTTAAGAAATTGAATGGAGGGACGCCTGGGTGGCTCAGAGGGTTAAGCCACTGTCTTCGGCTCAGGTCATGATCCCAGGGTCCTGGGACCGAGCCCCAAATCAGGCTCTCTGCTCAGCAGGGAGCCTGCTTCCTCCTCTCTCTCTCTGCCTTCCTCTCTGCCTGCTTGTCATCTCTCTCTGTCAAATAAATAAATAAAATCTTAATAAAAAGAAATTGAATGGATGTCTGACTATCTTATAGGTTTGCTAAAAATCAGTGACTTTGTGTTCACGTGTGACTATGCAGGAATTATTAACTTTCTCTAAGAAGTTATTAGATTTGATTATATAATGGCAGTAAAGGATGGGGAAAAGCAAAATACAAACCCCATAAAGACAAAGACACTGAGTATGAGGAAAGAGTAATAGATAAAAAGAATCAATGCGTTTGAGGAAAGTGGGAATTGAGATACACAATGATTGTTGACTTTTTTAGATGGAGAAAACAAAACTAGCTTGCAAGAAGGAAATAACAGAAGACATGTTGTGATGTGAGGCAGAATCCTGGAAAAGGCAGTAGCGTGGAACAAAGGAGTAGGGAGAGCATATCAGGTAATTTGGATAGGAAGGAGTTAGGAGGTAATTGCTTGATAACTTTTATATGGCCCACTTAAATGCACAGATTTCTCTTCTTTAATTTATATGGAGAACAGGGTGTCCTTTCTCTTCCCTTTCAGAGCACCAGAGGTGTACTCTTTCAGACTGAAAACCTGAAAAGCTCAGGACTCAGTTGCTTAAGCACAGCTGAGAGAACATATTTCAATTAAGATTTACATTTTGCTGTATGTAGTAGACTGTCAAAAGTGGTTTTTTGGCCATATTTTTTCATTTAACAAAAGACTACAGAGAGTGTTTTCTGGTGTTGGTTCAGAGTGTCCATCCCTCTGAACAGATTTTTCTCTCAATGTCCGGGGCAAGAAATCAATTGTTACATATGTATTCACTAAAAAAGCAGCTGGATGATGCTGAGCACTGTGGCCCATGAGATCAAGGCACCAGAACACACTTGTGAGTGGTGAGCTCCCAAGGCTGGAGGAAAATTCTAGAATAAAGTGCTCATTATAGAGCCATACCTTTTCTCCTGTTTCCTTACCTCTCTGCACTACCCTCTTTTATCCACAGCATTGGAAATGCTTTTAGCAACACACCACACTGAATCACCACCAATTATGTGATTCTCTTGGTGGAAAACCAAACACTGTGTAAAAACTGTGGTTTTCTAGTTCATGCTTCTGGATGGAAAATTATTCAGAATAAGCTGATAGGCGTAGCCAAGAGAGATTTAATCTTCTGTTTGGAAAAGGGCTTCTATATAAGTGAGTAGAGGAACCTTTAAGAATTATTCATGTTTAGGGGCACCTGGGTGGCTCAGCGGGTTAAGCTTCTGCCTTTAGCTCAGGTCATGATCTCAGGGTCCAGGGATCAAGCCCCACATCAGGTTCTCTGCTCAGCGGGGAACCTTTTTCCCCCTCCCTCTTTCTGCCTGTCTCTGCCTACTTGTGATCTCTGTCAAGTAAATAAATAAAGATTTTTTTAAAAAATACTTATTCATGTTTACATATATGCACCAGAATGCTATGTCCCTTGTCAAATAGGCTTCAAATCAACAAAAATGGTAATATTTTACTTAATAAGTTTTTTAATTCCTCTGTTAACATTTTGGAATACATCATTTTAATGCCCATCTGCAAATTTGTAATCACTTCATGTGAGACAAGGAATGCTTAAAAAGGCAACCAGGGGCACCGGGGTGGCTCAGTGGGTTAAGCCTCTGCCTTTGGCTCAGGGTCCTGGGTTTCGGGTCAGCGTCAGGGTTACGTTTAGTGTTAGAGTTCGGGTCAGGCTCCCATTCAGTGTCAGGGATAGTGTTAGGGTCAGGGTCCGGGTCACTGTTAGGGTCAGGGTTAGGTTTATGGTCTTTATCTGGGTCAGGTTCAGGGTGAAGTCTAGGGCCAGTGTCAGGTTTACGGTCAGGTTCAGGTATTGGTTTAAAGTCCAGATTCGGGTTAGGGACAGGCTTATATAGTGGTCATTGTTAGGGTCATGGTTAGGTTTAGGGTCAGGGCCAGGGTCAGGTTTAGGGTCACGGTCTGGTATAGGCAAAGTTCAGGGCCCGGTTTAGGGTCAGCGTCTGGTATAGGCAAAGTTCAGGGTTAGGGTTATGATCATAGTCAGGTATAGGGTCAGGGTTATTGTTAAAGTTTAGGGTTAGTGTTAGGGTTAGTGTTAGGTTGATGGTTAGGGTTAGAACTTGTTAGGGTCACAGTTCGTGGTAGGGTTAGGGGTAGTGTTAGGATTAGGTTCAGCGATAGAATTCGGTGGAGGGCCCGTGTTAGTGTAGGGTTAGGGTTACATTTAGGGTTAGAGTTACGGTCAGGCTCACAGTCAGGGTCAGATTTAGTGTTCAGGTCAGGGTCGAAGTCACTGTTAGGGTCAGGGTTAGGTTTATGGTCATGGTCTGGGTCAAGGTCAGGGTGAAGTTTAGCGCCAGTGTCAGGTTTAGTGTCATGTTCAGGTATTGGTTTAAAGTCCACATTTGGGTCAGGGACACGGTTATGTAGTGGTCAGTGTTAGTGTCATGGTTAGGATTAGGGTCAGGGTCAGGGTCAGGTGAAAGTCATGGCCAGGGTCAGGTTTAGGGTCAGGCTTTGGTTTAGGGTCAATATTCGGTTCAGTGTCACATTAGGTTTTGGCGGTAGGTTTTGTGATTGGGGTTAGGTTTGGAGTTAGAATTAGGGTTATGGTTAGGGTAGGGTTAGACAGCGTAAGGTCAGGGTTAGGGTTTGGTTTAAGGTAGGGGTTATTGTTAGGGTCAGGGTTAGCGTTAGGTTTAGGTTCAGGGTCCTTATTAGGGTCATGGTTAGAGTTACCATTAGGTTTAGGGTTAGGGTCAGGATCACAGTCACGGTCAGGGTTAGGGTTAGGGTGAGGGTTAGGTCAGCGTCAGGGTTAGGATTAGGGTCAGGGTCAGGGTCATGTTTAGGTATGAGTCATGGTTACGGTAATGTCAGAGTTAGGTTTAGGTTCAGGGTCCACATCAGGGTCAGTGTCAGGCTTAGGTTTAGGTTTAGGGTTCAGGTCAGCATCACAGCCAGTGTCAGGGTCAGGGTCAGGGTTTGGGTTTGGGGCAGGCTGACAGTCAGTGTCAGGATCAGGGTTAGTGGTTACTGTTAGGGTTAGCCCCTCTTCTGGGTCATGGACCCATCCCTTCAGGGTCTCAGGATAAACCCTGGGCAGAAGGGTGTAGACCCTACACCTGATCCCACTTAACCAGCCTTAAACTGGGGTGTGAACATGACTTGCCCACCAGACATCTAACCCCTCATCAGCCTGATCCTGCTTGGGGCATCTCCACCCATGATGGCATGGCCAGGTCCTCTTTACACACAGACACTCAGACACCCAGAGGCACACACACACACACACACACACAAACACACAAACACACACACACACACAGAAAGAGATATGCGGAGGAGACCTAGAGTGGACTGTTAAGAGCTGACCTGCATTTCCCCCAGAAACCTTGCTGCTGTCCTTATCTCTGGTACCACAGAACGTGAACTTATTTGGAACTAGAGTCCTTACAGATGCAATCACATTACAGTGAGGTCCTTAGAGTGGGCCCTAATCTCCTGTATTTGACCTCCTTATGTAAAGGGAAAATCTGGACAGAGAGATGCCCCTACTGTCAGTGGTGGGCATTGCATGAACTTCTAGAACCCTGACAGTAGTGGAAAACAGACTCAGGCTGGGGACTAGGTAAATGGGAGCTCTAGTGGCATTTCAGGTGAAGATGCTGTGGACCTCGGCTTCCCAGGTCATAGTGACATTAGGATTTCAAATTCAAGTCAGAGATGAAAGAAACATCTGGACTCGGTCCTCAGGTACAGGCAGCATTCTGAACTGAGGCTAGAACCAGAGACCATTCTAATGAAAGGCCTCCACAGGTGGGCTCCGACTCAGTTTCCTGTATGTATATTCATTCATGAAATCGCTCTGCGGGTCAACATGCAGAACAAAACCATTTAATAAAAGTGACAATGAGGAGAGTAAAGGGAGGCCAGAAGGCTTGTGAATGTGGAGAGAGGAAGAGCCAGGGGAGGAGGGGGGAGGGGGGGCGGAAAAACTGAGAATCCCTCCCTGTGGTCCTAGCTGCCAGGGAGGTCTGAGGGACTAGTTTCTATGTGGGATCCCAAGTCCAGTACAAAAGTGGAGGGGCCACAGCTCGGGATGAGGGAAGGGGGTCCTCTGCACACGCGCGTGGGGGTGCCAAAAGAAGGGGGCTATTGCGCTCGCTGTGGGGGGCACCTCGCCTGGCTCCATCCCCGGCCCGACCCCTTGGGGACCCGGGTGCGGCGCGTCGTCTGGGGTGGTCCCGCTGTCCCGGGGGTCGCGGGAGGCTGGATCCCGACACCCCCGCGAGCTCGCGGCCCGCACTTTCTGCTCCAGGTGAGGGCGCAGCGCGGTGTCACTTTACCTGCTCGCAGAGGGTCGTCCTGAGAAGCCATGGGGCAGGGCGGGGCAGCGGGCCGTGGGAGCGGGACAGCGCGGCCTCAGGAGCTGGGCTGGAGCGCGGGAGTGCGGGTGTCCTGCAGTGCGGACTGGGCTGCAGCAGAGCACAGCGGAGCTGCGCGCCCCTCCTCCGCCAGGTCCTCCACCTCCTGAGCTCACTCCCGGTATCTGCAATTAGCAAAGCCCCTTCTCCGGACCGCCCACGCCCTCGCCCACCTCCCCCTCCGTCCTGAGGCCCGGGCCCGGGGCTCGGGCACCGGGAAAGCCCAGGGGGCTTGCGAGGGTGGCCAGCGCCAGCGCTGAGCGGCCTCCTAACCTGGCTCCCCCAGCGGGTGTCCACCTGCTGCCTGGCTGCAAAAAGATCATCAGCCCTAAACCCCGGCTGCACTCTCGGGTCACTTCGCTGGCTTCCTGATTGTGCCCAAAGCCGGGAACCAGCTTCCCCAGCACAGGCCTGGGCTGAGATGCTTGCCCGCGATCTGTTTAAGCAGTCTCCTCCTCTCCAGGCAGGGTCCGCCATTGCATGATGGCACCCACGAATCACTTAGACCTGGATGTTTTGGTTTTTTGTGTTTTTTTTTGGTTATTGGTTATTACATGACCTCCATGGTAGGGGATCCACAAAGGGAGTGAAAAGAGGACGCCTGATGCATACGCATATGGCCATTCTAGAAAAAGAGCTTGGGGTTCTCTGGGAAGCGCGGCATTGGTCCTTGCACTATGGTTTTGCTGCATCAAATAGTTCCTTCTTCTTCAAATATAAATATATAAATATATTGATCAAGTCACTCGCATGTCTTAGGAGAATGTCATACCTTTAGTAGCAAACTTGAAATCTTGGACATTGGTTTTGATTTTTGTTTTGGTTTGATTTGGTTCGGTTTTTGTAATTTTAAAAATCCCTCCAGCCCTTGGCTCTGTCTGACCTGAGTGCTTTCTGCTGTTTCTGCAACAAAACTGTCAGGGCAGCGAAAACTCTCATTGTTTACAGTGGCGCCCCCTTCTGAACACTTTGTTAATAAAAAGCTTTTTTTTTTTTTTTTTTTTTGGCTATTGTAAATGTGAAACAACAATGAGGTATTTCAAAGAGGTGAACCACACCCTTTCTCTAAGGGTGGGGTGAGGGTTACTCAAAAAGGAACTTGACAAGGCTTTTAAAAATACCGACAATTATTATAACATAACGTGACTGATTGTTACCGTGCTCTTAACTGGGCAAAGACTTGTTGGCTTCCAAGAAAGACGAACATAGTTGAGATGGTTCTAGCGGCCTTCTAGCACAGGGTCTCATGAGGCAGGGATTCTAGCCACTGGCTGTGCAAGGGATGAGGACTGCTAGTGATTCTATTTTTTCCTCTCAGAATGGGTCTTTCTACATCCCAGGTCCTTTCTACCCCAATAAATAATGCGGCGATTCTCTCAGTGAGTTGTACTTTTGGTTTAAACAGCCAACTGTCTCTTAAAAAGGACCTTTGTTTAAAGTCCTTCCAAAAAAATTTTTTTTAATTTTTAATTTTAAATCGCATATGTTTACTCTGATCCTGAAACTTTGTCATTTTGACCTTCTTTGCTGATTAAAATATTCTTCATCATCAGCACCTACTGCTCTCCTCTCCTGGTGGTCTCTCCGGAAGGGGTCTTCTCTAGCTCTTCTAGCAGAGGATGGGCACTTCCCTTCTACCCCTGTTGCCAGACCAACCTTACCTATCCTGCACGGTCAGGTCGGCCTGGCCTTTTATCTGTTGTTCTCTTCTGAGTGGTTAGTTTTTCATAGATACCGTGCTTTGCTTTTGTCAGGATTTACCCTGGACTATCAAAACCCTTATCTTTTGCCAGTGAATCCTAAGAAACAGACCTGATGAGAGAACCAGGAACTCGAACAGATCATATTTATCCTGAATGTTCCGTCCAAAATGAGAATACATTTCTGAGGAGCCTCAATGTCTTAGAAGGGAAGTTTCAACAACTCTGTCACGTAGGAGCATCAATTCTGATACTGTGTCAATTTTCCTACTTTCCCAATTTTCCTACTTTCTCTTCCTCAGAAAGCCCACTCTCAACCGTTTCCTCTCTCAAAGGCAGTTGCTCTTAGAGTCTGCACATGGCACTTGGGGCCTGCTTGTCGTTGGCTACTGTCCTCTGTACCTTGGGTCTAACAGCTTCGGGGCATCAAGATGAAATCGTCTCTTGTTCTAAGACTTAATATAGTTTGGGGCACATGGTAAGCAATAATCAATTTTTTAGTTGATCAAAGCGTTCGACCTTTCCTAATTATTCTAGTACCACAGTTTACTTGTTCTAAGATTTGTCCTCCCCCCCCATTCTAATAACTCTTGCACTTGATAACATATCCTAGTTTAACTGACAGCATTTCTCTTTCTTAGTCGAACATAAACTATAGTGCATCTTACCCTTGATGAAAGCTAGGTTGCAATTAAATACCCTATTATGGTTACGATTCTGATATTTGAAATCCTCCGGTAGCTCCCTGTGCCCCCACAGTGTAGTTCCTCACCTCCTCGGCATAGTATACAAACCATCTCACCCCCAGAGTTAACCCCGGGGCCCAGTCTCCATCCCCAGGTGATGCTGTCAGATCAGCTGTCCATTGTCATGAACTTGCTGTAGTTTCCCGAATGTACTGTGCTGCCTCCTGGCACTTTGAAACTTCACACACTCATCCTCATTCTTTGCTTTGCCCTTGTCTATCACCTCCCCTGAAAATCTGTTCCTAAGTACCTTTTCCCAGCTCCAACCTACCCTTGGCAGTCTTTTATCTCCCTGTGGTAAAACCTGTCACACTGCACCATGGACATGCCCGTTGTACCCCTGAGAAGAGAAAAGGGACAGTGAGGGCCCCCCAGCATTTGCAGCTCTAGTGCAGAGCCCCATGCCTGGCTTGCAGGAAATGCCAGATCACGAAGACAAACGGAGATCATCCTCTGGCTAAAACGAGCTCTTCTTTGCCTACCCCAGGATTGGATCAATAAAGAGCAGCCAGTTATTACTGCTGTTTTTCTAGGGATTTTTTACCCATATATTTCCCAGGTCTTGACTCTTTTTATAGCACTTTAATTCTTGCTTCAACCACTTCTTAGTCTGATCAGGTGAAATCATTTTCCTTCCCATAGCCTCGGTGTATTTCACACCTAGTGAATCTTTTTTGAAAGATCTTATTTACCCATTGAACGATCACAAGTAGGTAGAGAGGCAGGCAGAGAGAGGGGTGGGGGAGCAGGCTCCCCGCTGAGCAGAGAGCCCGATGTGGGGCTCCATTCAAGACCCTGAAATCATGACCTGAGCCGAAGGCAGAGGCCTAAAGCACTGAGCCACCCAGGAGCCCCCATCCTGGTAATTTTTAATCAACGTGGATTTGCTGCATCAAATAGTTCCTTCTTCTTCAAATATAAATATATAAATATATTGATCAAGTCACTCGCATGTCTTAGGAGAATGTCATACCTTTAGTAGCAAACTTGAAATCTTGGACATTGGTTTTGATTTTTGTTTTGGTTTGATTTGGTTTTGTTTTTGTAATTTTAAAAATCCCTCCAGCCCTTGCTGTGTCTGACCTGAGTGCTTTCTGCTGTTTCTGCAACAAAACTGTCAGGGCAGCGAAAAGTCTCATTGTTTACAGTGGCGCCCCCTTCTGAACACTTTGTTAATAGAAAGCTTTTTTTTTTTTTTTTTTTGGCTATTGTAAATGTGAAACAACAATGAGGTATTTCAAAGAGGTGAACCACAGGTAAATTTCTCTAAGTGTGGGTGAGGATTACTCAAAAAGGAACTTGACAAGGCTTTTAAAGATACCGACAATCATTATAACATAACGTGACTGATTGTTACCGTGCTCTTATCCTGGCAAACACTTGTTGGCTTCCAAGAAAGACGAACATAGTTGAGATGGTTCTAGCGGCCTTCTAGCACAGGGTCTCATGAGGCAGGGATTCTAGCCACTGGCTGTGCAAGGCATGAGGCCTGTTAGTGATTCTATTTTTTCTTCTGCAGAATGGGTCTTTCTGCATTCCAGGTCCTTTCTACCCCAATAAATAATGTGACGATTCTCTCAGTGAGTTGTACTTTTGGTTTAAACAGCCAACTGTCTCTTAAAAAGGACTTTTGTTTAAAGTCCTTTAAAAAAATTCCTTTCAAAAAATTTGTTTTTTTTATTTTTTATTTTTAAATCGCATATGTTTACTCTGATCCTGGAACTTTGTCATTTTGACCTTCTCTGCTGATTAAAATATTCTTCATCATCAGCACCTACTGCTCTCCTCTCCTGGTGGTCTCTCCGGAAGGGGTCTTCCTAGCTCTTCTAGCAGAGAATGGGCACTCCCCTCTACCCCTGTTGCCAGACCAACCTTACCTATCCTGCAGGGTAGGGTCGGCCTGGCTTTTATCTGTTGTTCTCTTCTGAGTGGTTAGATTTCATAGACACCGTGGTTTGCTTTTGTCAGGATTTACCCTGGACTATCAAAACCCTTATCTTGTGCCAGTGAATCAGAAGAAACAGACCTGATGAGAGAACCAGGAACTCGAACAGATCATATTTATCCTGAATGTTCCGTCCAAAATGAAGAATACATTTCTGAGGAGCCTCAAGATGTCTGAGAAGGGAAGTTTCACCATCTCTGTCACGTAGGGGCATCAATTCTGATTCTTTGTCAATTTTCCTACTTTCCCAGCTAGTAATTCTCTTCCTCAGAAAGCCCACTCTCAACCGTTTCCTCTCTCAAAGGCAGTTGCTCTTAGAGTCTGCACATGGAACTTGGGGTCTGCTGGTCGTTGGCTACTGTCCTCTGTACCTTGGGTCTAACCGCTTCGGGGCATCAAGATGAAATCGCCTCTTGTTCTAAGACTTAATATAGTTTGGGGCACATGGTAAGCAATAATCAATTTTTTAGTTGATCCAAGTGTTCGACCTTTCTTAATTATTCTAGTACCACAGTTTACTTGTTCTAAGATTTGTCCCCGCCCCATTCTAATAACTCTTGCACTTGATGACATATCCGAGTTTAACTGACAGCATTTCTCTTTCTTAGTCGAACATAAACTATAGTGCATCTTACCCTTGATGAAAGCTAGGTTGCAATTAAATACTCTAATATGGTTACGATTCTGATATTTGAAATCCTCCGGTAGCACCCTGTGCCCCCACAGTGTAGTACCTCACCTTCTTGGCATAGTATACAAACCAGCTCACCCCCAGTGTTAACCCCGGGGCTCAGCCTCCATCCCAAGGTGATGCTGCCAGATCAGCTGCCCGTTGTCCTGAACTTGCTGTAGATTCCCGAATGCACTGTGCTGCCTCCTGGCACTTTGAAAGTGACACACTCATCCCCATTCTTCGCTTTGCCCTTGTCTATTACATCCCCTCAAAATCTGTTCCTAATTGCCTTTTCCCAGCTCCATCCTACCCTTGGCAGTCTTTTATCTCCCTGTGGTAAAACCTGTCACACTGCACCATGGACATGCCCGTTGTCCCCCTGAGAAGAGAAAAGGGACAGTGAGGGCCCGCCAGCATTTGCAGCTCTAGTGCAGAGCCCCATGCCTGGCTTGCAGGAAATGCCAGATCATGAAGACAAACGGAGATCATCCTCTGGCTAAAACCAGCTCTTCTTTGCCTACCGCAGGATCTGGATCAATACAGAGCAGCCCGTTATTATTGCTGTTATTCTAGGGATTTTTTACCCATATATTTCCCAGGTCTTGACTCTTTTTATAGCACTTTAATTCAGGCTTCAACCACTTCCTAGTCAGATCAGGTGAAATCATTTTCCTTCCCATAGCCTCGGTGTATTTCACAACTAGTAAATCTTTTTTGAAAGATCTTATTTACCCATTTGACAGATCAAAAGTAGGTAGAGAGGCAGGCAGAGAGAGGGGTGGGGGAGCAGGCTCCCCGCTGAGCAGAGAGCCCGATGTGGGGCTCCATCCCAGGACCCTGAAATCATGACCTGAGCCGAAGGCAGAGGCCTAAACCACTGAGCCATCCAGGAGCCCCCATATCTCGTAATTTTTAATCAACGTGCAAAAAGTATTGTACATATTTATGAAGTTCAAACAAATTCTGTGAAACCGTAGATGGACTTAAAGATACTATTATGTATCAAATATTGTAAAAATTAAGCAAGGAAATAGCAAACATAAAATAACCAAAGCATACAAACTTGGGTAGATACAATAGGTGTGATCATGTTCTACTTCATAAAGAGATGAGTTAATAGATAAATAGAAGTAACTAGACTTTTTAGACGTTAATAAAACTTTGCCTGTTATTTCTTAGCTATATAAAATATATGGTTTTCTAACAAAAACGCTTATCTTAAAAATATTTAAAAATAAATTTCAGGCTACTCATAAGGTTCTATTTACTTTTCCACTGAAGGAAAAGCTGGTTGTTGTAGTTGTAGTTGTAGTTGTTTGTTTGTTTTAGTCTCCTCCTAGTTTTTATTATTATAATGTGGAATGAGGAATGTTAGATTGAAAAGTGAATTATTTTATAGACAAAATTCATTACTTGATTCACTTCCTGGTACAGCAGATGGAACTCCTGAAAACATGCCCTTTTGCCTTACAGAAGAGTAACAGTTATGCTTACTTCTGAAACATGCTTGGTGGTGGCCCTAAATAGTGACACCATAGTAAACATTTTGAATATTTGCAATTAATTTTTATAGTCATAGGTCTCCAAAAGGCACTGCTGGTCTTAGTAGGTATTTCAATAAAGCTAAAAGTTGCCTGACTTTTTAAAAATATTAACAAGGCACAAATCATAGCAGAAGTATTGTCCTCAGATATTATTTTTTTCCATATGCTCCTGATTCCAGACATGACAAGTTATTTTTTTAAATTTTTTTATAAAAGATTTTATTTATTTCTTTGACAGAGATCACAAGTAGGCAGGGTCAGGCAGAGTGAGAGGGGGGAAGCAGGCTCCCTGCTGAGCTGAGAGCCCGATGTGGGACTCGATCCAAGGATTCTGGGATCATGACCTGAGCCGAAGGCAGAGGCTTTAACCCACTGAGCCACCCAGGTGCCCCCATGACAAGTAATTTTTTTTTAAAGATTTTATTTATTTATTTGACAGAGAGAGAGATTACAAGTAGGCAGAGAGGCAGGCAAAGAGAGAGAGGAGGTAGCAGGCTCCCCGTTGAGCAGAGAGCCCAATGTGGGGTTCCATCCCAGGATCCTGAGATCATGACCTGAGCTGAAGGCAGCAGCTTAACCCACAAGCCACCCAGGAACCCGACAAGTTATTTTTGATAGATATATATAGAATGTATTTTCCAGTTATAAGAAAAATGGTTCTGCTCTTTTTAACCTTTTTAAAAAATTACATAATTTTTTTAAATTTAAATTTTATTTGTTAATGTTTTACCTTTCTTTTCTTTTTTTTAAAAAGATTTTATTTATTTATTTGACAGACAGAGATCACAAGTAGGCAGAGAGACAGGCAGAGAGAGAGAGAGAGAGAAGCAGGCTTCCTGCGGAGCAGAGAGCCCGATGCAGGGCTCAATTCCAGGACCCTGAGATCATGACCCGAGCCGAAGGCAGCAGCCCAAACCACTGAGCCACCCAGGCACCCCAGTGTTTTACTTTTCAATATACTACTTAGAATATAAACCCTATTCCATTTTGTAAGAAGGTTACCATTTAAAAAATGTTAATTTTCTCATTGTGTCTTCCCCTCTCATTGCTTTATTTTGAATAAAACATTTCACAATAAACATAACTGATGCTTTCCTTTTGATGGTCCCTCTGTTGGGCATATTGTACATGAGCCATGACAATTAGTTTTACAACATTTATTCATGTTTGTTGATATGTTTTATCATAACTAATTTTCCCTCCCTTATCTAGGTTCCCCAGCTTTCAGACAGGTGGACACTTAATAAACAATACCCAAGGGATGTATCAAGTACTTCTTAGACATCTCTCAGATCCTTGAGGTCTCATTTTGCCTAGGGATTTGCAATAGGTTCTGCCAGAGGCACCACTGTGACAACTGATGTCCATGGTCTATCTCCTGCTAAGCTCAAGAGGTCACTGGTTTCCAAGTTTATCTATACAATTAATGCACTCCATCAATTTCTTTTTTTTAAAATATTAACAAACTTATTTTATTTTATTTATTTTTTATTTTTTTTAATTTCATTTATTTATTTTACAAAGAGAGAGAGGTCACAAGTAGGCAGAGAGGCAGGCAGAGAGAGAGGGGGAAGCAAGCTCCCCACTGTGCAGAGAGCCTGACGTGGGGCTCGACCCCAGGACCCTGAGATCATGACCTGAGCTGAAGGCAGAGGCTTAACCCACTGAGCCACCAGGTGCCCCAATATTAACAAACTTATTTTAAAGTTTATATAGAGAGGCAAAGACTCACAATAGTCAACATAGTGTTGAAGGAGAACAAAGACTGAGGACTGACTTCAAAGTTTACCATAACGATGGGGCGCCTGGTTGGCTCAGTGGGTTAAGCTTCTGCCTTTGGCTCAGGTCATGATCCCAGGGGCCTGGGATCAAGTCCCGTATTGGGCTCTCTGCTCAGCAGGGAGCCTGCTTCTCCTCATTTCTCTCTCTGTCTGTCTCTCTGCCTATTTGTGATCTCTCTCTCTGTCAAATAAATAAATAAAATCTTTAAAAAAAGTATACCATAACGATAATTGGAAGCAAGATATTGTAATACCACAGAAAGACTAGATTAAAGGAACAGAATATATATTATCAATTATATTTTATATTTAATATAAAAGCAAATCAATACAAGAGAGCAAAATACAATCTTTTAAACAAATGGTTCTGGAGTAATGGTGAAGCTAAATGTAAAAATATAAAATAAAAAGAAAATAAATAATAAAATAAAATAAATCCAGGCAGATATCATACACTCTTCACAAAAATTAACTCAGATTAAATTATAAACCTAAACATGAAACATGTAGAAGGTAATATAGAAGAAAATTTAAATGACCTTGGTTTTGGAAATAACTTTAGCTACAAAAGCACAAGCACTGAATTTAAAAATGTCTACTCTGTGAAACAAGGCCAAGAGAATGAAAAGGCAAAGCACAGACTGTGAGAAAAAATTTGCAAAATACACATCTGGCAAAGGACTGTTAATCAAAAAGACACACAGACCCCTTAAAACTCAACAATGGTGGAAAAACCTGATTAAAAATGAGCCAAAACCTTAGCAGATACCTCACAAAAGAAAATATTACAGATGGCAAATAAGCATATAAAAAGATGCTTCACATCATATGTCATCAGGAAAATGCAAATTAAAACAATAAAGAGACACCAGTACATACCCAGAATCCAGAACACTGACAACAGAACACGAAATGTTGGTGAGGATGTGGAGCAACAGGAATGTTCTTCCATGTCTATTGAGAATAAAGAATGGAAAACAACTTGGCAGTTTCTTACAAAACTAAACATATTCTTGCCAGATGATTCAGCAGTAGCAGTTCTTGGTATTTATCCAAAGAAGATGAAACCTATACCCACAAAGATGTCTAAGTAGTTTTATTCATAACTGACAAAGGCTTAGAAGCAACCAAGATATCCTTTCATAGGTGAAAGTTCAAAGAAAGTGTAGTACATGCAAACAATGGAATCTTATTTAATGCTAGAGAAATGAATTACCAAGCCATGAATATATGGAATAAATATTTAATAAATATTTGATTTTAGGCTTCTACCAGTCTATCAATAGTATTAGTATACTTTAACAGTGAATGCTCAGCATTCACGAATTTACCTAATAAAATATTTTGGGTTCAATATTTTAAAAACTTCAACCTTTATGATTATATTCCTAATAATTTTGAATTGGGGTAAATAAACCTTAATTTTTTGTAACTTGTTTCTTATTGCAAAAGAGCTCAATAAAATTTTAGAAAATAAAAATTTACAAAAAAAAGTTTAGTTTACTATTGCCAAATAATTTAAAACTTTACCTTATATTCAAATACATATATTTTTCTAAATTGATTTATAGGCTACTAAAACCAAAAACTTTTAGTTATACTAGATTTCATATCATGCAATCAATTCCAGAAAGCCATCTGGCAATGACTTGTCTTAAATAGAGTTAAGATGGGTGTTATTACAATGCAAGATGGAAACAAAGATAGTATAACAATTGAGTGTTACATAACTTTTCTGTTTTGATCAAGTTACTAATCTACAAAAGGCTTTTATCGGTGACACACTTGGGAATTTAACAAAACTAGATGAAATCATGACTATTTCTCCATTTGAATAAAAAAGGTAGCAACCCCAATAAGTTTATTGAACATGAAAAGTTGAAATGCTATAATGCTTCTAAGGAATTAAATGGTCTAGTCATGAATTACAAAAAAAGGATATAAGTTACCAAAGTGTTTGTATAATTGGAATATACAACTGCCCATTATCGTTCAATAGTGTAGGCTTGTACAAGAACTCTATAAAAGAACTCCACTTCTAAACCATGGAAAATATGTTCCCTTTCCCCCTATGTACATCTATTAAGCCATTCATTTAGCTTTTAAAATATCCACTTAATACAGGCTTTTTACTCATTTGCACAAAGACCGAGGAAGTGAAGGAGGGTGTTATAAAAATATTAAAGGAAAAGATTGCTCTAGGCAGAGCAAGTAAGTATATAGACTTTGTGTGAACAGCTGGTCTGTTACTTTTGAGGAAAAACAAGGAGGCCAATGAGGAGTTCATAGTGGTGGAGAGAGGAAGAACGTATTGATGTATGACCCTCTAGTACATTGAAACGCCTTCAGTTTTTATTTAATATGAAAGGGGAAGATACCAAAAGACTTTCAAAAGCAGAATAAAATCATCTGACTTGATTTTTAGGTTAAGTTGCTGTACCAAAATAAATTTGCAGGGAGAAAGGAGTGCAGTATGTGTGGAAGTGGGGTTATCCAGCAAGTCAATAATTCAGGAACATATGATGGTGTTTTTAGCATACGGGGTGGTAATAGAAGTGGTGAGGTATGGTTTTTATTTTGTATCTATTTTGATGGTGAATATTCTGGTGAACAGGATGGGGTATGTGCAGGACAGACAATATCAACATGTATTTTACCTGCACAAACAGAAGGGTGGAGTCTTAATTCCCTGATATGGAGAGAATTCTGAGTTCAAATGTTCTTTCTGATTAAATGGCATAGTGATGATGAGGATTTAGTCAGACAGTGAAAGAGAGCAGTAAGCATAGTGTTAAGCGGTAAGACATTATAATACATTGGAACATCAAAAAACGTTGTGTTGGATCACCTGTTTATGTGAATAAATAAATAAATAAAGCTTCCTGGGGTTCTGACAGAGGTAAGGAAGACTACTATTTGATCCAAAGGGGCACGTGCAACAAATGTTTATAGCAGCAATATCCACAATAGCCAAACTATGGAAAGAACCTAGATGCCCATCAACAAATGAATGGCATATATATATATAATGGAATACTATGCCGCCATCAAAAGAAATGAAATCTTGCCATTTGCGATGACATGGATGGAACTAGATGGTATTATGCTTAGCAAAATAAGTCAACCAGAGAAAGAGACTATCATATGATTTCCCTGATATGAGGAAATGGAGGTGCAATGTGTGGGGTTTGGGGGACAGGAATAGAGTAAATGAAACAAGATGGGATCGAGAGGGAGACAAACCATAAGAGACTCTTAATCTCACAAAACAAACTGAGAGTTGCCAGGGGGTTGGGGAGGGTAGGGAGAGGGTGGTGGGGTTTTGAACATTGGGGAGGGTATGTGCTTGGTGAGTGCTGTGAAGTGTGTAAACCTGGCGATTCACAGACCTGTACCCCTGGGGCTAATAATACATTATATGTTAATTAAAAAAGAAGAAGAAGAAGAAGACTACTATAAATCCAATGCTATGGTTTTCAGCAAAGTGTGTGTAATCAGGCATATTTTATTAAAGTATCCAAGTAAAATGATGGTCGAACGTTGGAATAACAGAAAACATAAAAATCAGAGATTTTAAAAAGAGATATGGGACAGTGTAGAGAATATAGTCAATGATATTATAATAGTGTTATATGGTGACAGATGGTGGCTATATTTGTAGTGATCATAGAATAATGTATGGAGATATTGAAAACCTGAAACCAATGTAACACTGAATATCAACTATACTCAAATAAAAGAAGAGTAAAAATAAAACATTTAAATTTAAAAAGATAAAAAGAGGGACAAGAATTTGAAAAGTGAATTCAAGAAGAGTAAAGATGAGGCTAAGACATACTCTGAACCTTGAGGAAAACACGATTTTGAAAATTCTTCCCATTTTGAGAAAACTCAAATGAATCAATACCATAAAAGAACCCATTTTAACTGAGAGATGTAATGAATGCTCAAGAAATAATTTTATGACAGGATAATTCTTCCCTTTGAAACAGCATAGAGAAACCAGGGGAAACACTGGGAAGCAAAATAAACTATACTGAAAATAAGAATCAGGAAAAAGATAAGTGATGAAAGATAAGAAAATTAGACCTGGGACAGAGACCTAGTGAAGAGAATTTTTAGCTTGTGGTTTAATATTTTTGAGGATAATCTAGAGTTCATAACTGCCTTGAGACAGGCTGGGTGTAGGCAGTTTAGGCAGACCCCTAAGACAGGCCTACTTTGGGCAGGTGGTGTTGGAGGAGGCCATTGGGCTGGACAAAGACAAATCCAACCATTTGACTAAAGTGTCTGTGAAGATGTTGAAGTCAGATGCAACAGAGAAAGACCTGTCAAACCTAATCTCAGAAATGGAGATGATGAAGATGATTGGACAGCACAAGGACACCATCAACCTGCTGGGTCCTGCACACAGGACGGTCCTTCGTACACTCTCACGCAATATGCCTCCAAAGACAACATACAGGAGTACCTGCAGGCCCAGAGGCCTCCTGACCTGGAGTACTGTTACAATATCAGCCACAATGCAGCAGAGCAACTCTCCTCCAAGGACCTGGTATCCTGTGCCTATCAGGTAGCCTGAGGCATGGAGTACCTTGCCTCCAAGAAGTGCAAACACCAAGACCTGGCCACCAGGGAAGTGCTGGTGACAAAGGACAACATGATGAAGATCTCAGACTTCAGCCTTGCCAGAGATATCACCACATCAGTTACTATAAAAAGACTACCAACAGTGGACTGCCTGTGAAGTGGATGATCCCTAAGACCATGTTTGTCCAGATCTACATCCACGAGAGTGACTTCTGGTCTTTTGGGGTGATCCTGTGCAAAATCTTCACTCTGGAAGCCTCCCATATCCTGGAGTGCCTGTGGAGGTGGTTTTCAAGCTGCTGAAGGAGTCATTTGAAGGATAAGCCAATAAGTGCACCAGAGAGTTATACAATAACACAATACAATAATAATACAATAATCAGGAGAGGCTGGCATGTGGTACCTTCAAGCTGCTGGTAGAAGACCTGGATCATACTGTGGCCTTGACTTCCAACCAGGAGTAACCGGACCTGTCCTTGGCCCTGGAACAATACTGTCTATGCTTTCCCAACACCCAAAGCTCCACCTGCTCCTCAGAGAAGAATTCCACCTTCTCTTATGTGCCGTTGCCCAGGGAGGCCTATCTGCCCTGACACCCAGCCCAGCTTGCCAATGGTGGACTCAAATGACTAGTATCCCTATTACTCCTGTCCAGATTCCGTCATAACCTGTAACCCTTACCCCCACTCTCCCTGCAAGGCTCACTGCCTTCTCCTTTGTCCCTTTCCTACTGGCAGGAGCCAGATGCCTACCTGAGGCCTTCACCCCCTTGAAGTTCACCTCTCTTCCCCTTCCTCTTCCTCCTCCTTACAACCTACTCATGAAAGAAAGGCACAGAGAGGCAGGTACTTGCTCGTGGCTACTTCCTTCCCTCCCATATGTTGGACCAAGACCCCTCCCTGGCATCTGGTACTGACTGGACGTCGAGGGAGTGGGAGATGAGGCATGCCAGTGAAAGCTGTCGGAGCTCTCCGGTTTTGGTTTTGTCTGCTTAGCATAACATGTAAGACTGAGTTCTGGTGGCAGGGACCTAGTCCTTGGGGCTATAGCACTAGCTTTGGGAGGTCAACTGCTCTGGTTCTTGGCTAGAGCAACCCCTGCTCCAGAGATATGGTGCCAAGGGCTTAAAAATTATGATACTAATTTGCTTTGCTGACCAAATGCCTGGTATCAACAGATGGGAAGGCAAAGACTGGAAGCAGTGTTGTGACCATGGGGTCCAGCCCCAAACTATGAAGAAAACACAAAGTGTATAAATCTGAGTAAGTATATATTTACACACCTCTTTAAATAGGTTGTTATCAAAGATTTAATCAATGGGTAATATGCTTCTCATGGCTGGGAAGCATCAGTTGCCATATATTAAAAACAAAGGAAAGAGGTGTCTGGGTGGCTTCCTCCGTAAGTGTCCCTTCTTTTCAGGTCATGATCCCAGGGTCCTGGGATGGAGCCCCAATTCAGGCTCTCTGCTCAGTAGGAAACCTGCTTCTCCTTTTCCCTCTGCCCTGATTATAGTTCCTCTTCCTGTCTCTCTGTCTATCCAATAAATAAAATATTAAAAAAAAAAAGAAACAAACAAAATGTTTTTAAAAGTTCTTTTTTTTTTTTTTAATTTTCTAGGGGTGCCTGGATGACTCAGTTGTTTAAGCAGATGTTTACCTTTGGCTGAGGTAATGATTCCGGTGTACAGGGATCCAGCCCTGCATTTGACTACTTGCACCCGAAGGAGCTTGCTTCTTTCTCTCCCTTTGCACGTTATTCCTCCCGCTTGTGTGCTTCCTCTCTCTCTATCTCTTGCTGTCAATAAACAAAATAAAATCTTTTACTAAATAAATTAATAAATAAACATACTTTCAGTTTAGGTCCCTTAACAAAAATTGCTACTGCTTCATTAAAAAAAAAAAAAAAGATAATTTAGAAAGATGCTTCCAGTGCTAAAAAGTTGGGTTTTTTTTTTCAGGATTAAATATAGAAGTGCTTTATAAAGTAAAAGAAAAACTATGCTATATTAACACTAATAACACTATAACTTTGGTGGTCATATCAAGATAATGAAAAGTGATTTTAAAGCAAATTTCATTATCAGACATAAAGATCAAGTCAAAATTACAGAGGAGTAAAATGATGATTTTATCAGGGAGTATAATAATTCTTGACTTTTAATACGTAATAACAGATTTGGGGATATATAGGGAAAAACTAAGAACAAAAATCATAACTTCTACCTTAGAAGAGAAATGGAAAAATGTTTCAACACCTTTATTTTGAGATTATATAGACAAATGGTCATCAAATTGGTAAGATATGTAAGACTTGAACAAAATTATCAACTAACTAGATATGTTTGATATTACAGAACACTCCCAACAACCGAAGACTACATATATCTTAAGCCATGATTTTGTTTGCAAAGGTCAACATTGATAATGCTCTAGTCATACCTCCGTGTACCAGGAAAGAATTAGCATATTTCTTGAAAGACACAGCTATCAAAGCTCCATTGAGAAACCATAATGATGGAGAAGGGATTTGCAAATTATATATCTGATAATGGACATCTACTCTGTTTATTAAAAAATGAATAAAAATAAAATACCTTACTAATAAACAAACAGAGTATCCAATTTTACATGTGAAGAAAATTATTGAAGAGACATGTCACCAAAAGGATATGGATGGCTTATAAGCACATGACAAATTTCTCAACATTTAGACATTAAAGAAATACAAATTAAAATCATAATGAGACATGCTTACATATCTATTAGAATGGCTAAAATTATAAAGGCTTATTTACTTCGTCTGAGCTAGATTGAGAAGCAACAAAAAATCTAAACTGTTGTTGGCATATATCATGATAACATCACTTTGGAAAATAGTTTGAAATATATTTTTAAATGCAAAATATGTTGCAGTTACACCAATAGCCATTTTACTTCTAGGCATTTAACCAAGAGAAACAAACCCTATGTTCATACAAGGACTTGTATATGAATTTCATAGCAGCTTTATTTTTAAGAATTGAAAACAGTGGAAATGTTCATCAATGTCCATCCATAGAGCAAAGACAAATTATGATCTATTCATTAAAGAGATTACTATTCAACATCAAAATGAACTATTTACAATTGGAGATTCTCAAAGTAATGATGCTGAGAAAAGAAAAGCCAGGCAATGAATAGAATATACTGTGTGATTCCATGCCTATAAAAAAAATCTAGAAAATACAAATTTATATATAGTCACAGTCTTCAAATTTATTGGTGTGATTTTAGTGCCTTCTTCTGTGCTCCCATAGCTTCCTACACTTGGATCTCCGAGCATTTGTTACACCATGTGAAAATATGAACTCTTTTTCTTTATTATGTCTTACAAGAAAAAGAATCCTTGAAATTTTATGGAAATTTGTACTCTCAGTTATAAGCAGAAATTCTATCACACAGTAAATTTCCAAATATAAAAGCCAGAGTTTTACAATGACTTCTAAGCTTTTACATGATCTAGCCACTCATGTGACCTCTGTGACCTCTTTCCCTGATACTCTTCAGTCCCTCACAGTAGCCTCCTTGCTATTCCTCAGATATGCCAGGCACGATCCAACCTTATGGCCTTCAAGATAGCCAATTCCTTTGTCTGGAGTGACCTTATTGCTGATAGTTCTGTGCAAATTCATCACCTTTCCATACATTTGTTCAATTGTCAGCTTCATTGTAACTAACCTGATCTTCCTATTAAAATTCTTACCTCCCCATCCCCTCCCTAGCAACCTTGGTTTTTCTCACCCTGATCTAATTTTTCTTTTTCCCCATTGTACTCATCATTTTTGAATACACTATGCAATTTTTATTCAGGTTTATAGTTTTTAATTGTCTCACCCATTAAAATAAACGTTCTACAAAGCCAAGTATTTCATTTACCAGTGTAGTATGAAGTAATATCTGCCATAAAATAGGTTCAATAGACAATTGGTAAATGTCAGAAAAAATTAATGTTGAGAGTATACTGAATTTCATAAGTCATTTCAATATTTTTTTCCAAAAAATAAACTATGTGAAACATACATTAAATTTACTTTCAAATTATTTTATAGCATATAATGGACAATATACATAAGCCTTAAAGAAACAATCATATAAATAACGATTTCATACCTACTTAAAAATTGCATAATACCACACTCGTAGATCCTCTCTGAATGCTCTAAAATAACCCTTCAAAGAAAATACAATTATAAATATTACAGATTTTTTGGCAAATAATTTAATAAAATAAAAGTTTCATTCATCTATGTAGATCATAATAAATGTTTTTAATAGGCATGAAATTATAACTCTGAAGTGTGCTAAAATGAAACCACCTGCTAAGGGTGAGAGAACAAAAATAAACATTATTTTTCCAAATAAGAGGAATTTATTACCTTTGAATCAAAGCATGTGGATTTGTTCAAACTGGCAATAAAGGAATATGGATACGCAATCCATAGAATGTCATATTTTAGATGTCTAAAAGACTTCAAAGTGAAGAGTATATATTTTTTAAATGCTACATAATGCTACATAATGAGAAGATGACAGGCTGTGACAAATAGCATTTTAAAAGCTCTACTCATAATGGAACGGAAGGTGTCATTTCCCTATAATTTTATATATGTCATTAATTTACAATATCTGGATACAACATATTACAAAACAGATGTTCATCAAAGACTAAATTATTTTTAATGGAACATAATATTTTGATCCTACATCTATTAATCATTTTTTCGATCTAACATTTATAGTCTCGCTAAACATTTTATCAGTTGTCGACAAAATTAAAAAAAAATAGGATAAAAAGTCGTGTTTGGAAAAGTAGATTTTCTTTGAAATTTGCAATTAAATGAAAATATTTGCTGATATTTTTAAAACTTTATATGTAATTTTATATATATATGACCTATCAGATGATATAAAATTTTTGGAGAAAATATGACATATTTTTTTGATCTTGCTGAAGGTATTAATAAAGATCAACTGCTTGTATTATTTGTATTGTGATATCTTAGTTAATAAACATGAATAACTGGTATAAAATATGTTTTTTTAAAAATTTTATTTATTTACTTGACAGAGATCACAGGAAGGCAGAGAGGCAGGCAGAGAGAGAGAGGAATGGAAGCAGGCTCCCTGCTGAGAAGAGAGCCCACTGTGGGACTCAATCCCAGGAACCTGGAATCATAACCTGAGCCGAAGGCAGGGATTTTAACCCACTGAGCCACCCAGGCACTCTAAAATATGATTTTTTTATATATAGAATTATAGTTCTTGCCAAAATATGGAACTAGCTGGAACTGAATGCCTCCTTCAAAGTCAGCTCTTTAAAAATTATGCAAGTGTAATATAGAACTATTTCAGATATGAACCAAAAACAAAGAAATGATGATAAATTCCTTAAAAGACTCAAAGTTGCTCTTGACTGGTATGTTTCTAGCTCTATTCCTGGTTTGAGGACAGTTTTTAACAGGCCTGTCACTGTAGAAATCAGCTGGATGTCTAGAGGCTATCAGAACTGTGCAAAAACCTTGAAGGGGTAAAGACTTGAAAATTCTTTAGAGAGATTAGCTCCCTAAGGCATTATTCATCCACACATTTTCCTCCAAAAAATTAAGACTGATGGATGAGGGGCACCTGAGGGGCTCTCTCATCACGTGGGTGGTGGGTTAAGCCTCTGCCTTCATCTCAAGTCATGGTCTCTGGGTCCTGGGATCCAGCCCCACATCCGGCTATGCTCAAAAGAAGGCTGCTTCCCTCCCTGCTTGCCTGCCTCTCTGCTTACTTGTAATCTCTCTCTCTCTCTCTCTCTCTCTCTCTCTCTGTGTGTGTCCAATAAATAAATAAAATCTTTAAAAAAAGGCTGATGGATGCTAAATTATGAAAACTGCTCCCTCCAAATGATGCTTCTTCATAAGGATTTAAGAATTTAAAATTGTAAGAATTTAAAATTAAAACTTGATCGTAGGATTTATCTTATAGAATAACATCAAGTGAAGGCAGTTATTAGATCTGAAGTATTTGTGATTCTGAATTCTTGGCCTCATTAGTAAATTTATTTTTAAATTCTCCCATGGAGAATCATTGGGTCAAATGAGATGTGTGTGCCCAGAACTATATATAATCTTCTTTGTATTTCACTGGAGATGGCATTTCTGAGTTTTGTTCAATTGAATTTGGACAGATGTTTTAATAGTCACTTCTAGAGTTGGCCCTGGAGAATATCTTCATTTTTTTTTTCTCTTCCTGATTCTCTGAACAACCCGGACTAATTCACATTATCACAGTGATATCACATTTCAAGTTTTTCCAAACACTATAGCTGCAAAATAGAAGGAAGCTACTCAGAATGTAATGCTATTGTGAATGATTGAGAAAGAAAACATTATTATAATTAAGCTACCAGGTTTCAATGTATTTTATTGTTGCTTAGAAAATCCTAGCATACCCAGACTTTACAGAGATTTGATGATCCTAAGAGGAGCTGAACTCATGGACCAAAATAACTATGCACATAAAAAGTAAAATTACTTACCTAAAAAAGATGATGTGGTTAACTTTATATGGCAATCCAAGTGTTATTGGAACAGGAATTTAAAAAATAGTTTAGGGGCGCCTAGGTGGCTCAGTGGATTAAGCCACTGCCTTCAGCTCAGGTCATGATCTCAGGGTCCTGGGATCAAATCCTGCATCAGGCTCTCTGCTCAGCAGGGAGTCTGCTTCTCTCTCTCTCTCACTCTCTCTCTTTCTGCCTGCCCTCCGTCTACTTGTGATCTCTCTCTGTCAAATAAATAAATAAATAAAATCTTAAGAAAAAAGAATGACTTTACTTTTAAAAAATAGCTTAAAAGGGGCACCTGGGTGGCTCAGTGGGTTAAAAAGACATGTAGACCTGTGGATTAGAGTAGAGTGCCCAGATATGGACCATCAAATCTATGGTCAAAAAATCTTTGACAAAGCAGAGAAAATTATACAGTGGAAAAAAGACAGCCTCTTCAATCAATGGTGCTGGAAAAATTGGACAGCTATGTATGGAAGAATGACACTCAACCATTCTCTTATACCATACATAAAAATAAATTCGAAATGGACAAACGACCTCAACGTGAGTCAGGACTCTATCAAAATCCTAGAGGAGAACATAGGCAGTAACCTCTTGGACACTGGCCACAGCAAATTCTTTCAAGACATGTCTCCAAAGACAAAGGAAACAAAAGCATTTCTCTTTCTTAGTCGAACATAAACTAAAGTGCATCTTATCCTTGATGAAAGCTAGGATGCAATTAAATACTCTATTATGGTTATGATTCTGATATTTGAAATCCTCTGGTAGCTCCCTGTGCCCCCACAGTGTCGTGCCTCACCTCTTTAGAATAGTGTACAAACCGTCTCATCCCCACTCCATCCCCAGGTGATGCTGCCCGATCAGCTGTCGGTTGTCAATGAACTTGCTGTAGTTTCCCGAATGCACTGTGCTGCTTCCTGGCACTTTGAAACTTGACACACTCATCCTCATTTTTCGCTTTGCCCATGTCTATCCCCTCCCCTGAAAATCTGCTCCTAAGTGGCTTTGCCCAGCTCCAACCTACCCTTGGCAGTCTTTTATCTCCCTGTGGTAAAGCCTGTCACACTGCACCATGGACATGCCCGTTGGCCCCCTGAGAAGACAAAAGGGACAGTGAGGGCTCCCCAGCATTTGCAGCTCTAGCGCAGAGCCCCATGCCTTGCTTGCAGGAAATGCCAGATCATGAAGACAAACGGAGATCATCCTCTGGCTAAAACCAGCCCTTCTTTGCCTACCGCAGGATCTGGATCAATAAAGAGCAGCCAGTTATTATTGCTGTTTTTCTAGGGATTTTTTCCCCATATATTTCCCTGGTCTTTACTCTTTTAGTAGCACTTTAATTCAGGCTTCAAGCACTTCCTAGTCTGATCAGGTGAAATCATTTTCCTTCCCATACCCTCGATGTATTTCACACATATTAATTCTTTTTTTAAAGATCTTATTTACCCATTTGACAGATCACAAGTAGGTAGAGAGGCAGGCAGAGTGAAAGCGGGGGGAAGCAGGCTCCCCGCTGAGCAGAGAGCCGCTTGTGGGGCTCCATCCCAGGACCCTGAAATCATGACCTGAGCCGAAGGCAGAGGCCTAAACCACTGTGTAACCCTGGAGCCCCATATCTCGTAATTTTTAATCAACGTGGATTTGCTGCATCAAATAGTTCCTTCTTCTTCAAATATAAATATATAAATATATTGATCAAGTCACGTGCATGTCCTAGGAGAATGTCATACCTTTAGTAGCAAACTTGAAATCTTAGCCATTGGTTTTGATTTTTGTTTTGGTTTGATTTGGTTTGGTTTTTGTAAATTTAAAAATCTCTCCATCCTTTGGCTCTGTCTGACCTGAGTGCTTTCAGCTGTTTCTGCAACAAAATTGTCCTGGCAGCGAAAACTCTCATTGTTTTCAGTGGCGCCCCCTTCTGAACACTTTGTTAATAAAAAGCTTTTTTTTTTTTTTTTTTTTTTTGGCTATTGTAAATGTGGACAACAATTAGGAATTTCAAAGTGGTGAACCTCAGATAATTTTCTCTAAGTGTGGGGTGAGGGTTACTCAAAAAGGAACTTGACAAGTCTTTAAAAATATTGATAATCATTATAACATACCGTGACTTATTGTTACTGTGCTCTTAACTGGGCAAACACTTGTTGGCTTCCGAGAAAGACTAACATAGTTCTATATGGTTCTGGCGGCGTTCTAGCACAGGGTCTCAAGAGGCAGGGATTCTAGCCACTGGCTGTACACATTACTGAAGTTCTTTGTTCCCATTAAACATTATTTCTCTCTTGATATGCATTCTTGTTTTGTATTATATTGCATTATAAAGTTTCTTTTTTTTAACAGACTGCATTTTTTAGAGTAGTTTGGGGATCAAAGTAAAATTCCTTTTCCCCACATACACACAGCCTTCCCCATTATCAACATCCTGTACCACGGTAATAATTTTTCACGCTCACTGACCCTACACTGACACATCATTATCACCCCAAATTCCACAGTTTACATTAGAGTTCACTCTTGGTGGGGCACCAGGGTGGCTCAGTGGGTTAAGGCTTCTGACTTCGGCTCCGGTCATAATCTCACAGTCCTGGGATCAAGCCCCAGACCAGACTTTCTGTTTGGCAGGGAGCCTGCTTTCCCCCAACCCCTGCTTTCCCCGCCTGCCTCTCTGCCTGCTTTGATGCCTGTCAAATAAATAAATAAAATCTTAAAAAAACCTTTTCTCATAGAGTTCACTCTTGGTATAGTATCTTATGCATTTTGACAAATGTGTAGTGATATATATCTAAAATATCATGCATATCATACAGAACATTTAACTGGCCTAAAAATCCTCTGTGCTCTGCCTGTTCATCCTCCTCCTCTCCTAACTGCTACAAACCGCTGAGTTTTATACAATTTGCATAGTTCTGCCTTTTCTAGAATGTCATATAGTTGGAACCTTGCAATATGAAGCTTTTTCAAATTGACTTCTTTCACTTATTATGACGGATTTTAAGTTTGTTCCTTGTCTTTTCATTGCTTGATAGCCATTTCTCTTTATCGCTGAATCATATCCCATTGTTTCAATGGACCACAGTTTATCTATCCATTCTCCTCCTGAAGGACATCTTGGTTACTTCCAACTCTTGGCACTTATGGGTAAAGCTGTTACAAACACAGGTTTATATGTAGGATTCTGTGTACACAAAGTTGTCGCTCTTTTGGGTGAGTGCCAAGGAGCACGATTGCTGGATCATATGGTAAGAATATGTTTAGTTTTGTAAGAAACTGCCCAGCTGTCTTCCAAAGTGGTAGCACCATTTTGGTGTTCTCACCAGAATGAATGAGAGTTTCTCTTGTTCCTCATCGTCAAAAGCATTTTATGTTGTCAGTATTTTGGATTTTAGCCATTCTAATAGATGTGTAGTGATATATCATTGTCTTATTTATTTATTTATTTTTTAAAAATTTTATTTATTTATTTGACAGAGAGAGATTACAAGAAGACAGAGAGGCAGTCAGAGAGAGAGAGAAAGGGAAGCAGGCTCCTCCTGAGCAGAGAGCCCAACGTGGAACTCGATCCCAGGACCCTGAGATCATGACCTGATCCAAAGGCAGCGGCTTAACACACTAAGCCGTCCAGGCGCCCCTCATGTTCTTTTAATTTACAATTCCTTAATTAGACATGCTGTGGATCATCACAGCATCTGTTCATATCATTATTGCCATCTCAATATCTTCTTAAGTGAGGTGTCTGTTCCAGTCCTTGCCAATTTTTCAATCAGGTCATTCATTTTCTTGTGTTTGAGTTAATAAATGAATAAATAATAATAATAAATAAATAAATAAATAATGAATGAATGAATTTATTATATATATTATATATGTTATATATAATATATATTATATATATTATTATATATTAAATAATTTATTAAAAATAAATTTACTAATGAGGCCAAGAATTCAGAATCACAAATACTTCAGAACTAATAATAACTGCCATCACTTGTTGTTATTGTATAAGATAAATCCTACGATCAAATTTCAATTTTAAATTCTTACAATTTTAAATTCTTAAAACCTTATGAAGAAGCATCATTTGGAGGGAGCAGTTTTCATAATTTAGCATCCATAAGCCTTTTTTTTAAGATTTTATTTATTTATTGGACACAGAGAGAGAGAGAGAGAGAGAGATTACAAGTAAGCAGAGAGGCAGGCAAGCAGGGAGGGAAGCAGGCTTACTTTTGAGCAGAGCCGGATGTGGGGCTGGATCCCAGGACCCAGAGACCATGACTTGAGATGAAGGCAGAGGCTTAACCCACCACCCACGTGATGAGAGAGCCCCTCAGGTGCCCCTCATCCATCAGCCTTAATTGTTTGTAGGAAAATGTGTGGATGAATAATGCCTTAGGGAGCTAATCTCTCTAAAGGATTTTCAATCTTTACCCCTTCAAGGTTTTTGCACAGTTCTGATAGCCTCTAGACATCCAGCTGATTTCTACAGTGACAAGCCTGTTAAAAACTGTCCTCAAACCAGGAATAGAGCTTGAAACATACCAGTCAAGAACAACTTTGAGTCTTTTAAGGAATTTATCATCATTTCTTTGTTATGATTCCAGGTTCCTGGGATTGAGTCCCACAGTGGGCTCTCTGCTAAGCAGGGAGCCTGCTTCCATTCCTCTCTCTCTGCCTGCCCCTCTGCCTTCCTGTGATCTCTGTCAAGTAAATAAATAAAATTTAAAAAACCATATTTTATACCAGTTATTCATGTTTATTAACTCAGATATCACAATACAAATAATACAAGCAGTTGATCTTTATTAATATCTTCAGCAAGATCAAAAAAATATGTCATATTTTCTCCAAAAATTTTATATCATCTGATAGGTCAGATATATATAAAATTACATTTAAAGTCTTAAAAATATCAGCAATATTTTCATTTAAATGCAAATTTCAAAGAAAATCTACTTTTCCAAACACGACTTTTTATCCTATATTTTTTTTTAAATTTGTCAATATCTGATAAATTGTTTAGCGAGACTATAAATGTTAGATCGTAAAAAATGATTAATAGATGTAGGTTCAAATTATTATGTTCCATTAAAAATGATTTAGTCTTTGATGAACATCTGTTTGGTAATGTGTTGTATCCAAATATAGTAAATTAATGACATATATAAAATTATAGGGAAATGACACCTTCCATTCCATTATGAGTAGAGCTTTTAAAATGCTATTTGTCACAACCTGTCATCTTCTCATTATGTAGCATTATGTAGCATTTAAAAAATGTATACTGTTCACTTTGAAGTCTTTTAGAAATCTAAAATATGACTTTCTATGGATTGTGTTTCCATATTCCTTTATTGCCACTTTGAACAAATCCACATGCTTTGAATCAAAGGTAATAAATTCCTCTTATTTGGAAAAATGATGTTTATTTTTGTTCTCTCACCCTTAGCAGGTGGTTTCATTTTAGCACACTTCAGAGTTATAATTTTATGCTTATTAAAAACATTTATTATGATCTACATAGATGAATGAAATTTTTATTTTATTAAATTATTTGCCAAAAAATCTGTAATTTAAAAAAATGTATTTCTTTTGAAGGGTTATTTTAGAGCATTCAGAGAGGATCTAGGAGTGTGGTATTATGCAATTTTTAAGTAGGTTTGAAATGGTTATTCATATTATTGTTCCTTTGAGGCTTTTGCTTATTTTGCGTTTTTTTGTCTTCTTTTGTCTTATTTTGTTCATTATGTGCTATATAATATTTTGAAAGTAAATTTAAGGTATGTTTTACATAGTTTATTTTTTGAAAAAAATATTGAAATGACTTATGAAATTCAGTATATTCTCAACATTAATTTATTCTGAAATTTACCAATTGTCTACTGTCTATTATATGGCAGATATTACTTCACACTACACTGGTAAATGAAATACTTGGCTTTGTAGAACGTTTATTTTAATGGATGAGACAATTAAAAGCTATAAACCTGAATAAAAATTGCATAGTGCATTCAAAAATGATGAGTGCAATGGGGAAAAAGAAAAATTAGATCAGGATGAGAAAAATCAAGGTTGCTAGGCAGGGGATGGGGAGGTATGAATTTCAATAGGAAGATCAGGTTAGTCACAATGAAGCTGACAATTGAACAAACATATGGAAAGGTGATGAATTTGCCCAGAACTATCAGCAATAAGGTCACTCCAGACAAAGGAATTGGCTATCTTGAAGGCCATTAGGTTGGATCATGCCTGGCATATCTGAGGAATAGCAAGGAGGCCACTGTGAGGGACTGAAGAGTAGCAGGGAAAGAGATCACAGAGGTTAAATGAGTGGCTAGATCATGTAAAAGCTTAGAAGTCATTGTAAAACTGTGGCTTTATATTAGAAAACTTACTGTGTGATAGAATTTCTACTAATAACTGAGAGTTCAAATGTCCATAAAATTTCAAGGATTCTTATTCTAGTAAGACAGAATAAAGAAAAAGAGTTCATATTTTCACATGGTGCAACAAATGCTTGGAGATCCAAGTGTAGGAAGCTATGGGAGCACAGAAGAAGGCACGAAAATCACACCAATATATTTGATGACTGTGACTTTATATAAATTTGTATTTTCTAGATTGTTTTTATAGTCATGGAATCACACAGTATATTCTATTCATTGCCTGGCTTTTCTTTTCTCAGCACCATTACTTTGAGAATCTCCAATTGTAAATAGTTCATTTTGATGTTGAATAGTAATCTCTTTAATGAATAGATCATAATTTGTCTTTGCTCTATTGATGGACATTGATGAACATTTCCACTGTTTTCAATTCTTAAAAATAAAGCTGCTATGAAATTCATATACAAGTCCTTGTACGAACATAGCGTTTGTTTCTCTTGGTTAAATGCGTAGAAGTAAAATGGCTATTGGTGTAACTGCAACGTATTTTGCATTTAAAAAAATTTTCAAACTATTTTCTAAAGTGGTGGTATCATGATATATGCCAACAACAGTTTAGATTTTTTGTTGCTTCTCAATCTAGCTCAGACGAAGTAAATTAGCCTTTATAATTTTAGCCATTCTAATAGATATGTAAGCATGTCTCATTATGATTTTAATTTGTATTTCTTTAATGTCTAAATGTTGATAAATTTGTCATGTGCTTATAAGCCATCCATATCCTTTTGGTGACATGTCTCTTCAATAATTTTATTCAGATGCAAAATTGGATACTCTGTTTGGTTATTAGTAAGGTATTTTATTTTTATTCATTTTTTAATAAACAGAGTAGATGTCCATTATCAGATATATAATTTGCAAATCCCTTCTCCATCATTATGGTTTCTCAATGGAGCTTTGATAGCTGTGTCTTTCAAGAAATATGCTAATTCTTTCCTGGTACACGGAGGTATGACTAGAGCATTATCAATGTTGACCTTTGCAAACAAAATCATGGCTTAAGATATATGTAGTCTGCGGTTTTTGGGAGTGTTCTGTAATATCAAACATATCTAGTTAGTTGATAATTTTGTTCAAGTCTTACATATCTTACCAATTTGATGACCATTTGTCTATATAATATCAAAATAAAGACGTTGAGACTTTTTTCCATTTCTCTTCTAAGGTAGAAGTTATGATTTTTGTTCTTAGTTTTTCCCTATATATCCCCAAATCTGTTATTACGTATTAAAAGTCAAGAATTATTATACTCCCTGATAAATTCATCCTTTGACTCCTCTGTAATTTTGACTTGATCTTTATGTCTGATAATGAAATTTGCTTTAAAATCACTTTTCATTATCTTGATATAACCACCAAAGTTATAGTGTTATTAGTGTTAATATAGCATAGTTTTTCTTTTACTTTATAAAGCACTTCTATATTTAATCCTGAAAAAAAACCCCAACTTTTTAGCACTGGAAGCATCTTTCTAAATTATTATTTTTTTTTTTAAATGAAGCAGTAGCCATTTTTGTTAAGGGACCTAAACTGAAAGTAGGTTTATTTATTAATTTATTTAGTAAAGATTTTATTTTGTTTATTGACAGCAAGAGAGAGAGAGAGAGAGGAAGCACACAAGCGGGAGGAATAACGTGCAAAGGGAGAGGAAGCAGCAAGCTCCTTGGGGTGCAAGTAGTCCCATGCAGGGCTGGATCCCTGTACACTGGAATCATGACCTCAGCCAAAGGCAAACATCTGCTTAAACAACTGAGTCATCCAGGCACCCCTAGAAAATAAAAAAAAAAAAAAACTTTTAAAAACATTTTGTTTCTTTTTTTTTAATATTTTATTTATTTGACAGACAGAGAGACAGGAAGAGGAACTATAAGCAGGGCAGAGGGAAAAGGAGAAGCAGGTTTCCTACTGAGCAGAGAGCCTGAATTGGGGCTCCATCTCAGGACCCTGGGATCATGACATGAAAAGAAGGGACACTTACGGAGGAAGCCACCCAGACACCTCTTTCCTTTGTTTTTAATATATGGCAACTGATGCTTCCCAGCCATGAGGAGCATATTACCCATTGATTAAATCTTTGATAACAACCTATTTAAAGAGGTGTGTAAATATATACTTACTCAGATTTATACACTTTGTGTTTTCTTCATAGTTTGGGGCTGGACCCCATGGTCACAACACTGCTTCCAATCTTTGCCTTCCCATCTGTTGATACCAGGCATTTGGTCAGCAAAGCAAATTAGTATTATAATTAATAAGCCCTTGGCACCATATCTCTGGAGCAGGGGTTGCTCTTAGCCAAGGCCCAGAGCAGTTGACCTCCCGAAGCTAGTGCTATAGCCCCAAGGACTAGGTCCCTGCCACCAGAACTCAGTCTTACATGTTATGCTAAGCAGACAAAACCAAAACAGGAAATCTCCAACAGCTTTCACTGGCATGCCTCATCTCCCACTCCCTCGACGTCCAGGCAGTACCAGATGCCAGGGAGGGGTCTTGGTCCAACATATCGGAGGGAAGGAAGTAGCCACGAGCAAGTACCTGCCTCTCTGTGCCTTTCTTTCATGAGTAGGTTGTAAGGAGGAGGAAGAGGAAGGGGAAGAGAGGTGAACTTCAAGGGGGTGAAGGCCTCAGGTAGGCATCTGGCTCCTGCCAGTAGGAAAGGGACAAAGGAGAAGGCAGTGAGTCCTTCAGGGAGGGTTGGGGGTAATGGTTACAGGTTATGACGGAATCTGGACAGGAGTAATAGGGATACTAGTCATTTGAGTCCACCATTGGCAAGCTGGGCTGGGTGTTAGGGCAGATAGGCCTCCCTGGGCAACGGCACATAAGAGAAGGTGGAATTCTTCTCTGAGGAGCAGGTGGAGCTTTGGGTGTTGGGAAAGCATAGACAGTATTGTTCCAGGGCCAAGGACAGGTCCGGGTTCTCCTGGTTGGAGGTCAAGGCCACAGTATGATCCAGGTCTTCTACCAGCAGCTTGAAGGTACCAAATGCCAGCCTCTCCTAATTATTGTATTATTATTGTATTGTATTATTGTATAACTCTCTGGTGCACTTATTGGCTTATCCATCAAATGACTCCTTCAGCAGCTTGAAAACCACCTCCACAGGCACTCCAGGATATGGGAGGCTTCCAGAGTGAAGATTTTGCACAGGATCACCCAAAAGACCAGAAGTCACTCTCGTGGATGTAGATCTGGACAAACATGGTCTTAGGGATCATCCACTTCACAGGCAGTCCACTGTTGGTTGTCTTTTTATAGTAACTGATGTGGTGATATCTCTGGCAAGGCTGAAGTCTGAGATCTTCATCATGTTGTCCTTTGTCACCAGCACTTCCCTGGTGGCCGGGTCTTGGTGTTTGCACTTCTTGGAGACAAGGTACTCCATGCCTCAGGCTACCTGATAGGCACAGGATACCAGGTCCTTGGAAGAGAGTTGCTCTGCTGCATTGTGGCTGATATTGTAACAGTACTCCAGGTCAGGAGGCCTCTGGGCCTGCATGTACTCCTGTATGTTGTCTTTGGAAGCATATTGCGTGAGAGTGTACGAAGGACCGTCCTGTGTGCAGGACCCAGCAGGTTGATGGTGTCCTTGTGCTGTCCAATCATCTTCATCATCTCCATTTCTGATATTAGGTTTGACAGGTAAAGTTTTAAATTATTTGGCAATAGTAAACTAAACTTTTTTTTTGTAAATTTTTATTTTCTAAAATTTCATTGAGCTCTTTTGCAATAAGAAACAAGTTACAAAAAATTAAGTTTTATTTACCCCAATTCAAAATTATTAGGAATATAATCATAGAGGTTGAAGTATTTCAAATATTGAACTCAAAATATTTTATTAGGTAAATTCTTGAATGCTGAGCATTCACTGTTAAAATATACTAATACTATTGATAGACTGGTAGAAGCCTAAAATCAAATATTTATTAAATATTTATATCCATATCTTTTCATGGCTTGGTAATTCATTTCTCTAGCATTAAATAAGATTCCATTGTTTGCATGTACTACACTTTATTTGAACTTTCACCTATGAAAGGATATCTTGGTTGCTTCCAAGCTTTTGTCAGTAATGAATAAAACTACTATAGACATCTTTGTGGGTATAGGTTTCATCTTCTTTGGATAAATACCAAGAACTGCTACTGCTGAATCGTCTGGCAAGAATATGTTTAGTTTTGTTAGAAACTGCCAAGTTGTTTTCCATTCTTTATTCTCAATAGACATGGAAGAACATACCTGTTGCTCCACATCCTCACCAACATTTCGTGTTCTGTTGTCAGTGTTCTGGATTCTGGGTATGTACTGGTGTCTCTTTTTTGTTTTAATTTGCATTTTCCTGATGACATATGATGTGAAGCATCTTTTTATATGCTTATTTGCCATCTGTAATATTTTCTTTTGTGAGGTATCTGCTAAGGTCTTTGGCTCATTTTTAATCAGGTTTTTCCACGATTGTTGAGTTTTAAGGGGTCTTTGTGTCTTTTTGATTAACAGTCCTTTGCCAGATGTGTATTTTGCAAATTTTTTCTCACAGTCTGTGCTTTGCCTTTTCATTCTCTTGGCATTGTTTCACAGAGTAGACATTTTTAAATTCGGTGCTTGTGCTTTTGTAGCTAAAGTTATTTCCAAAACCAAGGTCATTTAAATTTTCTTCTATATTACCTTCTACATGTTTCATGTTTAGGTTTATAATCCAATCTGAGTTAATTTTTGTGAAGAGTGTATGATATCTGCCTGGATTTTTTTTATTTTATTATTTATTTTCTTTTTATTTTATATTTTTACATTTAGCTTCACCATTACTCCAGAACCATTTGTTTAAAAGATTGTATTTTGCTCTCTTGTATTGATTTTGCTTTTATATTAAATATAAAATATAATTGATAATATATATTCTGTTCCTTTAATCTAGTCTTTCTGTGGTATTACAATTCTTGCTTCCAATTATCATTATGGTATACTTTTTTTTAAAGATTTTATTTATTTATTTGACAGAGAGAGAGATCACAAATAGACAGAGAGACAGACAGAGAGAGAAATGAGGAGAAGCAGGCTCCTTGCTGAGCAGAGAGCCCAATAAAGGACTCAATCACAGGCCCCTGGGATCATGACCTGAGCCAAAGGCAGAAGCTTAACCCACTGAGGAGTAGACTAAAACAAACAAACAACTACAACTACAACAACCAGCTTTACCTTCAGTGGAAAAGTAAATAGAACCTTATGAGTAGCCTGAAATTTATTTTTAAATATTTTTAAGATAAGTGTTCTTGTTAGAAAACCATATATTTTATATAGCTAAGAAATAACAGGCAAAGTTTTATTAACGTCTAAAAAGTCTAGTTACTTCTATTTATCTATTAACTCATCTCTTTATGAAGTAGAACGTGATCACACCTATTGTATATACCCAAGTTTGTATGCTTTGGTTATTTTATGTTTGCTATTTCCTTGCTTAATTTTTGCAATATTTGATACATAATAGTATTTTTAAGTCCATCTACGGTTTCACAGTATTTGTTTGAACTTCATAAATATGTACAATACTTTTTGCACGTTGATTAAAAATTACGAGATATGGGGGCTCCTGGGTGGCTCAGTGGTTTAGGCCTCTGCCTTCGGCTCAGGTCATGATTTCAGGGTCCTGGGATGGAGCCCCACATCGGGCTCTCTGCTCAGCGGGGAGCCTGCTCCCCCACCCCTCTCTCTTCCTGCCTCTCTTTCTACTTGTGATCGTTCAATGGGTAAATAAGATCTTTCAAAAAAGATTTACTAGGTGTGAAATACACCGAGGCTATGGGAAGGAAAATGATTTCAGCTGATCTGACTAGGAAGTGGTTGAAGCCTGAATTAAAGTGCTACAAAAAGAGTCAAGACCTGGGAAATATATGGGTAAAAAATCCCTAGAAAAACAGCAATAATAACGGGCTGCTCTGTATTGAACCAGATCCTGCGTTAGGCAAAGAAGAGCTGGTTTTAGCCAGAGGATGATCTCCGTTTGTCTTCATGATCTGGCATTTCCTGCAAGCCAGGCATGGGGCTCTGCACTAGTGCTGCAAATGTTGGGGGGCCCTCAGTGTCCCTTTTCTCTTCTCAGGGGTACAACGGGCATGTCCATGGTGCAGTGTGACAGGTTTTACCACAGGGAGATAAAATACTGCCAAGGGTAGGTTGGAGCTGGGAAAAGGCACTTAGGAACAGATTTTAAGGGGAGGTGATAGACAAGGGCAAAGCGAAGAATGGGGATGAGTGTGTCAAGTTTCAAAGTGCCAGGAGGCAGCACAGTGCATTTGGGAATCTACAGCAAGTTCAGGACAACGGGCAGCTGATCTGGCAGCATCACCTGGGGTTGGAGGCTGAGCCCCGGGGTTAACACTGGGGGTGAGCTGGTTTGTATACTATGCCGAGAAGGTGAGGTACTACACTGTGTGGGCACAGGGTGCTACTGGAGGACTTCAAATATCAGAATCGTAACCATAATAGGGTATGTAATTGCAACCTAGCTTTCATCAAGGGTAAGATGTACTGTAGTTTATGTTCGACTAAGAAAGAGAAATGCTGTCAGTTAATCTAGGATATGTCATCAAGTGCAAGAGTTATTAGAATGGGGGCGGAGGACAAATCTTAGAACAAGTAAACTGTGGTACTAGAATAATTAAGAAAGGTCGAACACTTGGATCAACTAAAAAAGTGATTATTGCTTACCATGTGCCCCAAACTATATTAATCTTAGAACAAGAGACGTTCTCATCTTGATGCCCCGCAGCTGGTAGACCCAAGGTACAGAGAGCAGTAGCCAACGACCAGCAGGCCCCAAGTGCCATGTGCAGACTCTAAGAGCAACTGCCTTTGAGAGAGGAAACGGTTGAGAATGGGCTTTCTGAGGTAGAGAATTACTAGCTGGGAAAGTATGAAAATTGACACAGAATCAGAATTGATGCCCCTAAATGACAGAGTTGGTGAAACTTCCCTTCTCAGAGATCTTGAGGCTCCTCAGAAATGTATTCTTCATTTTGGACGGAACATTCAGGATAAATATGATCTGTTCGAGTTCCTGGTTCTCTCATCAGGACTGTTTCTTAGGCTTCACTGGCACAAGAAAAGGGTTTTGATAGTCCAGGGTAAATCCTGACAAAAGCAAACCACGGTGTCTATGAAATCTAACCACTCAGAAGAGAACAACAGATAAAAGGCCAGGCTGACCTGACCCTGCAGGATAGGTAAGGTTGGTCCGGTAACAGGGGTAGAGGGGAAGTGCCCATCCTCTGCTAGAAGAGCTAGAGAAGACCCCTTCCGGAGAGACCACCAGGAGAGGAGAGCAGTAGGTGCTGATGATGAAGAATATTTTATCAGCAGAGAAGGTCAAAATGACAAAGTTCCAGGATCAGAGTAAACATATGGGATTAAAAAAGAAAAATTAAAAAAAAAATTTTTTATGAAAGGACTTTTTTTTTTTAAAGGACTTTAAACAAAAGTCCTTTTTAAGAGACAGTTGGCTGTTTAAACCAAAAGTACAACTCACTGAGAGAATCGCCGCATTATTTATTGGGGTAGAAAGGACCTGGAATGCAGAAAGACCCATTCTGCAGAAGAAAAAATAGAATCACTAACAGGCCTCATGCCTTGCACAGCCAGTGGCTAGAATCCCTGCCTCATGAGACCCTGTGCTAGAAGGCAGCTAGAACCATCTCAACTATGTTTGTCTTTCTTGGAAGCCAACAAGTCTTTGCCCAGTTAAGAGCACGGTAACAATCAGTCACGTTATGTTATAATGATTGTCGGTATCTTTAAAAGCCTTGTCAAGTTCCTTTTTGAGTAATCCTCACCCACACTTAGAGAAATTTATCTGTGGTTCACCTCTTTGAAATACCTCATCCTTGTTTCACATTTACAATAGCCAAAAAAAAAAAAAAAAAAAGCTTTTTATTAACAAAGTGTTCAGAAGGGGGCGCCACTGTAAACAATGAGAGTTTTCGCTGCCCTGACAGTTTTGTTGCAGAAACAGCAGAAAGCACTCAGGTCAGACAGAGCCAAGGGCTGGAGGGATTTTTAAAATTACAAAAACAAAACCAAATCAAACCAAAACAAAAATCAAAACCAATGTCCAAGATTTCAAGTTTGCTACTAAAGGTATGACATTCTCCTAAGACATGCGAGTGACTTGATCAATATATTTATATATTTATATTTGAAGAAGAAGGAACTATTTGATGCAGCAAAACCATAGTGCAAGGACCAATGCCGCGCTTCCCAGAGAACCCCAAGCTCTTTTTCTAGAATGGCCATATGCGTATGCATCAGGCGTCCTTCTCTTCACTCCCTTTGTGGATCCCCTACCATGGAGGTCATGTAATAACCAATAACCAAAAAAGAAACAAAAAACCAAAACATCCAGGTCTAAGTGATTCGTGGGTGCCATCATGCAATGGCGGACCCTGCCTGGAGAGGAGGAGACTGCTTAAACAGATCGCGGGCAAGCATCTCAGCCCAGGCCTGTGCTGGGGAAGCTGGTTCCTGGCTTTGGGCACAATCAGGAAGCCAGCGAAGTGACCCGAGAGTGCAGCCGGGGTTTAGGGCTGATGATCTTTTTGCAGCCAGGCAGCAGGTGGACACCCGCTCGGGGAGCCAGGCTAGGAGGCCGCTCAGCGCTGGCGCTGGCCACCCTCGCAAGCCCCCCGGGCTTTCCCGGTGCCCGTGCCCCTGGCCCGCGCCTCAGGACGGAGGGGGAGGTGGGCGAGGGTGTGGGCGGTCCGGAGAAGGGGCTTTGCTAATTGCAGAATCCGGGAGTGAGCTCGCGGAGGAGGACGCAGCGGAGAGTCTGAGAGGAGGTGGAGGAGCTGGCGGAGGAGGGGCGCAGCTCCGCTGTGCTCTGCTGCAGCCCAGTCCGCACTGCAGGACACCCGCACTCCCGCGCTCCAGCCCAGCTCCCGAGGCCGCGCTGTCCCGCTCCCACGGCCCGCTGCCCCGCCCTGCCCCATGGCTTCTCAGGACGACCCTCTGCGAGCAGGTAAAGTGACACCGCGCTGCGCCCTCACCTGGAGCAGAAAGCGCGGGCCGCGAGCTCGCGGGGGTGTCGGGATCCAGCCTCCCGCGACCCCCGGGACAGCGGGACCACCCCAGACGACGCGCCGCACCCGGGTCCCCAAGGGGTCGGGCCGGGGATGGAGCCAGGTGAGGTGCCCCCCGCAGCGAGCGCAATAGCCCCCTTCGTTTGGCACCCCCACGCGCGTGTGCCGAGGACCCCCTTCCCTCATCCCGAGCTGTGGCCCCGCCACTTTTGTACTGGACTTGGGATCCCAGGTAGAAACTAGTCCCTCAGACCTCCCTGGCAGCAAGGACCACAGGGAGGGATTCTCAGTTTTTCCGCCCCCCCTCCCCCCTCCTCCCCTGGCTCTTCCTCTCTCCACATTCACAAGCCTTCTGGCCTCCCTTTCCTCTCCTCATTGTCACTTTTATTAAATGGTTTTGTTCTGCATGTTGACCCGCAGAGCGATTTCATGAATGAATATACATACAGGAAACTGAGTCAGAGCCCACCTGTGGAGGCCTTTCATTAGAATGGTCTCTGGTTCTAGCCTCAGTTCAGAATACTGCCTGTACCTGAGGACCAAGTCCAGATGTTTCTTTCATCTCTGACTTGAATTTGAAATCCTCCTCAGACTTCAGCTTCCGGGATTGCTCCTGTCCTTGCTCTCCCACTGTCTCGGTGGGGATCCGCCATGAGTGTTGAACACAGGAATGAATGAACGATATATACCCCCAGGTCGCTGGGGCTTTTTCTTGTTTTGCTGAGGTTGGAAAGGCTTGGGAGAGACCCCCTGTATGCAGATACAGAGCTGCATGCAATTGTTTAGATAAACGTGTTCCCTACTTAATTGCTTGGGCATTGAACATTTCGCCCTTAACCTGTGGCTTGAGCAGTTAGGAGGAGACAATCTGGAGGTGAATCAGAAGATGGCTGAATCCACATGGTGGTGGGCTGGGTTTGGGAGATTTTCCTGGAGATTCTAAAGAAAGATCTAAATTCTTTCAATGGGGAGTGGTAAACATTTTATCAATGGGAGATGGAAAATAAATTGGTTAACCTTTCCCTCCCCCTCTAAACCCATTATTTGAAAAAACAAAAAAGGATTTGAAGGGAGAAATCCTCCCACTCCCATGCCCACTCACCTCCATAGGCACCTCCTCTTCCAAGAACTAACAGACAAGGTGCCAAGAAGTGTTAGGTACCAGCAGTGGTCTCAGAGCTCATTCAAGGATCATGGTGAAAGGCATTCAAAGAGATTGTGGGGGCACAGGGATCTAATTAAGGGGGACAAGTTTAAGGTTTGCCTGGTCCCCTAAAAATTAATGGCACTAGAGAAGATGAGCTTTGGGAACTATAGCTTAATGGATACAATGTGTAAAAAGCTTCAGTGAGTCATGGTGGGAAGAGGCCATGAGGGCAGCAAAGACAGTCTTAGATGATGTTATTAATAGCACTACAGGCTCTAGATTTCCTGTGGTGGTGTTCTTGGCAAGACCAGCGTGGCCAAAGTGGATACTCACAACCTGGAACAGAGGGTCTTGGAGATCCCAGCAAGTGTGGTATGATGAGAGCCCAAAATGATAGGAGGTGTCCTTTGAAAGGACTGTCTTCTTGACTTTAAAAGGGAGAACCCAAATCTGTAGGTGAAATCTTCTTGGCTACAAAGAAGGCCGAGGCCTCCTAAGGTCAAGGTCTCCTCGTCACTTGCAAAGATGTCGAAGAACATATTCAGACATTTCAAAGATGTCCTCATGTCCATCCGTTCCCACTCTGGAATTCTATCAATAAGGTGAGAGTTCCTCTAGTTGGAAAAAAGATCTAAAAAGACTTCCATTTCTCATGTAATTTCTGTAACCTCCAGGACACACCCACCTACTCCTTCCAGGGCTGTAATGAAGCTACAGCTGGTGCCAATTTGTGGAACTCATTAAAGGCTATTTTCCCTTATATACCCCCGGACCAAGTTCCCATGCTCCCTCACCTGATTTCCTGCACTCACCTCCCACCTGGTGTGTTCACACCTGCACGTGCCTTTTACCAACCCCTTTGCCAAAAGGCAGCCAGAGTGACCTTTCAAAGACCTATCAGTTCCTGGCATTTGTCTCCATAGAAAACTGCACTGATCTTCTAACAAATTCTCAGTCCTCCAAAGGCATCCATAATCCTCCCATCCGTCTCTTCTTACCCTTCCAATTGACTGATGCCTGTTCTGCCCTGTCTTTCTGCCCTTCAACCACGCTGCCTCCCTCTTCCTGTGGAGACCCCTCATGGTGCCTGCCTCCAAGCACAGGTGATTCCCATTGATGGGAAGACCCTCTTCCTCTCCCCCATCTCCCCACTCCAGTTACTCCCACTTATTCGTGAGCTCACAAGCCCCATGGTACACACTCTCCATGCAGCCTGCTCTCTCTTTTCTAGCACTGGCCTCCGTTTCTAGCTGTGGTTGTGTCACGGATGTCCCTCCCCAGCCTGCCTCCAAGCTCTCCGTCCGTTTAGCTCCAACACCTGACACAGTGTCTGGCACGTAGTAAGCCCTGGCTAGCTTCTAAAGACTCACTGAGGGACTGAAAGCATTTTTAAAATGTCACCACGTAGGCTCCAAACTGTAGGCAGAAAAAGCTTTGCCTGGATTGACATTTTAGAGACGTATTCGTCAAGTTAGATGTGTTCACTGACTTTACCTTGTAAAATTAAAAAAAAAAAAAGGACCTCTGTATCGCTTCGCATCTAACGAAGGCACATGTATACTATTAGACCACATTATGAGCTTAATGGAAGGAGACAAGATTTTTTCGTTAAGAAAATGTATAAGACTGTTGAGGTCACGTGGGAGGAAATAGTCCGTTTGTTGGAGCATTGCTATCTTACTCTATCACAGCCACTAATAAAAATCTGACACGGGGTGAGTCAGAATTGTCTGTCGGAGATGAGTTAGATCTGGCTCATGTTCATACAGACATGAAAGCCAGGAACGAAGAAGCAGGCTTTGAAAGCCTGGGTTGAGGAGGCTGTGTGGTTCACTGCGATGAGCTAAGTGCCCAGGGCCACCGGCAGACATGCAGGCCTGTGTCCTTTGTTCTGGGGTACCTCTTGCACCATGTGGTGAGGCTAGCAGCTGGGAGGAGCTCAGGACAGGACCAGGTGGCATCTTACCTCTCGCACCCTCCTGTGGGCTCCAGTGGGCTCCAGTGGGCTCCAGTGGGTCCCAGGGGACTGCCTTACTTCCTTGCAAAGCCCAGTAGCACTGGGAGCAGAAACTGGGACCAAGAGTGAGCACCCTGTTTGACAAGCTGGACCAGCCACCTCTTCTTCAGATTCAGAGGGAGCCCTGGCCTGCTGACTCCTCCCTTCTTCTTTTCCCCTTTCCTCCCTCCCTCCCTCTTTCCTTCCGCTCTCTCCATCCCTGGTGGTGCCCTTTCCTGATGCCCAATTCATCCCTTTTCCTTTCTTACATGTCTGTCTTCTAGAGTTTCTTCTCTCCTCACAATTACTTCCCTTCGTCTGAATCTCCTCTTTGGTCCCTTTGTCCCCGCTCTCTGCTCCTCCTCCCCTTCGCTGGCCCCTGTTCAGCTCCATCCAGACTGCAGGCAGAGCTGGACTAACACGCTCACTCACTAGCTCAGCCACCCTCCAGAGAAGTCACTCTTTGGTGGCCACCTTCCTGACCCCCTGGTCCTTTCTCCACTTATTCAGCTATTGCTCTGAAGTCTGAGGAGGACAGAGCGGGGCTGCCGCAGAATCAGGCCAGAGGAGAAACCAAACCATGTGTCCACACTGTCCCCCAGTACTGCTGCTCTGAGAGCTTTCGGAGTCCTCAACAGGGTTAGGATTTAGGGGCTACTTCAAAACCGGGAGTGAAAACAGCCATAGGTCAAAAGAAAAGCTATGGCCCCCCCACAAAAATAATAATCACAAATGAAAACTAAGTTAGCTCTGAAGTCCCAAAGTCGAAAAATTGCCTTGAATCTGTCACTAGAATGCACCCAAGGCCTCACTCTCTGGGTTCTGGGTGCCCTGGGAATGGCAGGAGGCTCTGACCCCCTTCCCGCTTCATCCACTCCCAAACAACGTCCTCTGAGGTGGTCTTCAAACTTCCTCTGAGAAACTGTCTCTAGGAACTGTAGGCCCTCAGCTGCTGGGACGAATGAGGGTGATATGAGTACCTGATGGGCAGCTTTACCAGGAGACTGTGGCTTCTGGATGCAGTCCTCAGGTCCCATGGTCTGGGTGAGATCAGGGTCTTTCAGTGGAGGAGGACAGATGAGATTTCAGATTTTGAGTTGATTCTGGGATGATTAGTGCTTTGGAGGGCATTGGGTGAAAGTATTTTGCACACGGGAAGGACACGAATTTGGGGAGCCTAGAGTGGACTGTTAAGAGCTGACCTGCATTTCCCCCAGAAACCTTGCTGCTGTCCTTATCTCTGGTACCACAGAACGTGAACTTATTTGGAACTAGAGTCCTTACAGATGCAATCACATTACAGTGAGGTCCGTAGATTGGGCCCTAATCTCCTGTATTTGACCTCCTTATGTAAAGGGAAAATCTGGACAGAGAGATGCCCCTACTGTCAGTGGTGGGCAGTGCATGAACTTCTAGAACCCTGACAGTAGTGGAAAACAGACTCAGGCTGGGGACTAGGTAAATGGGAGCTCTAGTGGCATTTCAGGTGAAGATGCTGTGGACCTCGGCTTCCCAGGTCATAGTGACATTAGGATTTCAAATTCAAGTCAGAGATGAAAGAAACATCTGGACTCGGTCCTCAGGTACACGCAGTATTCTGAACTGAGGCTAGAACCAGATACCATTCTAATGAAAGGCCTCCACAGGAGGGCTCCGACTCAGTTTCCTGTATATTCATTCATGAAATCGCTCTGCGGGACAACATGCAGAAAAAAACCATTTAATAAAAGTGACAATGAGGAGAGGAAAGCGAGGCCAGAAGGCATGTGAATGCGGAGAGTGGAAGAGCCAGTGGAGGGTGGGGGAGGGGGGGCGGAAAAACAGAGAATCCCTCAGGCAGGGTCTGCCTTTGCATGATGGCAGGCGCGAATAACTTCAACCTGGATGTTTGGGTTTTTTGTTTGTTTTTTGGTCATTGGTTATTACATGACCTCCATGGTAGGTGCTCCACAAAGCGAGTGAAAAGAGGACGCCTGGTACATAGGCATATGGCCATTCCAGAAAAAGAGCTTGGGGTTCTCGCGGAAGCGCGGCATTGGTCCTTGCACTATGGTTTCATAGAAAAGGGATTATGCACCAACTTACTTAAATGAGCATAGGTTGAAATCCTTTACTGAGAATAAATATTTAAAACAGTTATCTCTTAACTAAATCTATCATCAACCATAAATCTATTGCACGAAGGTTACAGGCAATTTAAATGCAATAGCACTCTCTTCAGGGATTTAAATAATCCGTGTCTGTCTTGGCACATGAGAATGCAAAGATAGGAAATGGTTTGTAAAAGATCATATAATGGCTTTTACTATACGGTATCAGCAATTTATCATAAAGGAACGGCCCCCAGCTAAAAACTCAGCTTTGAAAAATGCAGAAAAGCAGCAAACATTTACATACCCTCTTGGTGACCAGAGGCCTGCTTTGTGCCTCTCATCATCTCTTTCGTGGTTCTGAGGCCCATGGCGCTCAGTAATTTAGTGTCTTATTCTCTGGAATAGGCCATTGAAGAAATACCAGGCCCAGAGAAGAAGGTCCTGCTGGGTGTCTGAAGAAAGTACAACCTTTTAGATGAAGCTTTCTGGGGAATTTGTTAGTGGTTTGGTCTGCTTCTGATAGGAAGGGAAATTTTTTTTTTTAGATTTTACTTATTTATTTGACAGACATAGATCACCAGTAGGCAGAGAGCAGGCACAGAGAGAAGTGGAAGCAGGCTCCCCGCTGAGCTGAGAGCCAGACATGGGGCTCAATCCCAGGACCCTAGGATCATGACCTGAGCCGAACGGAGAGGCTTTAGGAAGGGAAATTTTTTTAAGACTATTTTCTCTTTGAATCTATTTTGAGGTTTGGTTTGTGGTTCTTTCTGACTTCTCATGAAGATGGAATTACTTCTGAGGTTGGTTGTCACGAACCGCATATCAAATCGAGCTATCTTGTTAGCCATAAATACGTAAATAAAAAAATAAAAGCTCAAGTGTGGGTATAAAGCTATTATGCTTTTCAAAACCCCGGACTATAATTCCTGTATCGTGGTCATTCTTTATCAGATCAAACAGGAGAGAGGTGGCAGAAACGCACTTTCAGGTTCATTTTTTTTACAAGGAAGATGGACTTCTGAACCTACTTTGTTATTCCCTTTCATTCAATTTCCCTGTACCTCCTTTTCTATGAATTGTAACGGTAACCCCTCATTATTTTTATTGTTGGCACGTGCTTTGTGAACCATAAAGTGTACGCTATAAATGGGAGTGCTTTTCTTTTTTTGCAGTTTACAAAAAACTAATTTTTTTAAATTTATTTTTTATTGATTTTCAGCATAACCGTATTCATTCTTTTTGCACCACACCCAGTGCTCCATGCAAGCAGTGCCCTCTATAATACCCACCACCTGGTACCCCAACCTCCCAAACCCCCGCCCCTTCAAAACCCTCAGATTGTTTTTCAGAGTCCATAGTCTCTCATGGTTCAGCTTCCCTTCCAATTTCTCCCACCTTCCTTCTCCTCTCTAACTCCCCATGTCCACGAAATACTAATTTAAAAACATTCATCCACCAGAGTACCCAAAGGGCTCCCACATAAACTATCTGTCGTTACATTATGTCTTTCTGCTTTCACTTCTATTGCTGTCCAAACAATGATTTAAAACATTCTTTAAAATGGGCCTTTTTAACAAGATTTTTACAAAAGATTTAATTTATTCATTTGTCAGAGAGATAGCACAAGCAGAGGGAGAGGCAGGCAGAGTGGGAAGCAGGCTCCTGGTAAGCAAGAAGCCTGATGGGGGACTCGATCCCAGGATGCTGGGATTATGACCTGATCTGGAGGTAGACAATTAACCAACTGAGCCATCCATGTGTCTCTGAAATGGGCATTTTTGACATTTCCTGATAGCACCTACACACTCATGAATCTCAGATTCATGATATATGGGGCTAGTGGACTTGACAATCATGGAGTCAAGCATGCTGGATTTGACTCACGGGCCTGTCACTGTGAATTTGGGTGGCTTGCTAAACTTGCTACATAGAAACCCAAGCATGTAAGAATTTGCAGGATTGTGACAGTTCAGTGGTATAATGTATACATATAAATACCCAAACCAGTGTCTCTCACAAAGTAGGTCCAAATAGACCAGCTCCCTTTCTGCCTTCATTCTGTCCTTGGAATTCCGTCCCTTGGGAGAAGTTCCTACTGCCTTTGTTACAAGAAATGAACGATATTTACTACACTGTTGGTGCATAGCATGGATCAAGACATTGAGTGATAGTATTAACATACTTCTTGAACTGCCCATTGCCCCCCAAGCACCAAATAAAATGTCATGCTCTGGGGAAACCAAAGTGAGAGGTCCCCAACTTTTAGGAGTTATGGACAGGAGAGAGATGCAAATACTGTGTCAGTGTAGAACCAGGGTAACTAATGTCTAAACCAGGAAGAGAATGTGTGTGGAAGAAAGGCACTGATGATGTATAAAGCCATTTGGCTGGATGGTGACTTCCCTCAGACTGACAATTTGCCATGAAAGCTTCCAGGCAAATTTGAGATCTTTATTAGTGACAATATGGCTATAGCCTTAAGGGGAAGAAAAAAACCAAAAACCAAAAACCAAAACACACATGCACACAAACTGTTGGTCTTGTGTCTTTTCACAAATAATGACAGTTATCAGAAATTTTATCTTTAAATGGGGAAAACAGCAACTGAAAATGTATTTCATTTGATTCATCACAGAATATGGTGTTTTTGTTCATTTCACACCATTTTTGTTAAGTTTTATTTAAATTAATGCAATCTGAGATAAAGTGTTAATATTCCTGAGGGTATGGACATTGTATACAAATGAACCCAGCTAAGTGGGCTCCTGGACAGGGTCTGATCTATTTATAAAAGTAGCTGGAGCTAAGTGGTTTGTTCCAGAAGAAGATAACGCCTTCCCTCCGTCGCATTTGCCTTCTACAGCCTAAGTGGGAGTTAATACGTTCACTTGTCTCCTTCAATTTTGTCCAGAGTGTGTTAAAGCAGTCATAGGGGACCTGGGTAGTTTTGCCATCTGCCTTCTCTTTACAATGCCCCAGTTTTCTCCTGGAGAATCAACGTTCCCGCTTTCAGTCCATGTACTTAGGCAGCGGCAACTTCACACTGGCTCCTGACTCTAGCAGTGGCATGTCACCCACTAATGGCCTTTGAGAACATCACTGAGTGAGTCGTGAGTTTAGTAGATGCACGAGAACTTTGCTGGGTCGGTGAGGAGGTGGGACTCTGAATAACTAGCCCGAGATCCACTTGCATGTGGTGGAACAAACGAGCAGTGATGTGTTGGCCAGAGTGCCCATCCTAGAGAGCCCTGAATGCCAGACAAAAGCATTTGAGACTATTTTTTCAGGCAACAGGAAGCCAGGAAGCTAGTTTTGAAAAGCAGCACATGAAAATGTGTGTTTTTGGAAGATTAGTTGGGCAGCTGTGTGTACGATAGAGTGGAGGGAGGAGAGAATGCAATCCCTGAGTGCATTTAATCTTCATGATGCAGTGTAATTTATTATGAAGTTGAATTTGCATCCTTATCCAAACGTAAGGGAAACTCCTGTCCAAAATTGTAAATGTTTTTTGGTTGCCTTTTTTTTTTTTAAAGATTGTATTTATTTATATGACGCAGAGAGAGATCACAAGCAGGCAGAGAGGCAGGCAGAAAGAGAGAGAGAGAGATGCAGGCTCCCGGCTGAGCAGAGAGACTGATGCAAGGCTCGATCCCAGTACTTTGAAATCATGACCTGAGCCAAAGGCAGAGGCTTAATCCACTGAGCCACCCCGGTGCCCCTGGTTGCCTTGTTAAGCATTCCTTGTCTCACATGAAGTGATTACAAATTTGCAGATGGGCATTAAAATGATGTATTCCAAAATGTTAACAGAGGAATTAAAAAACTTATTAAGTAAAATATTATCATTTTTGTTGATTTGAAGCTTATTTGACAAGGGACATAGCATTCTGTTGCATATATGTAAACATGAATAAGTATTTTTTTAAAAAATCTTTATTTATTTATTTGACAGAGATCACAAGTAGGCAGAGACAGGGAGAAAGAGGGAAGGGGAAAAAGGTTCCCCGCTGAGCAGAGAACCTGATGTGGGGCTTGATCCCTGGACCCTGAGATCATGACCTGAGCTAAAGGCAGAAGCTTAACCCGCTGAGCCACCCAGGTGCCCCTAAACATGAATAATTCTTAAAGGTTCCTCTACTCACTTATATAGAAGCCCTTTTCCAAACAGAAGATTAAATCTCTCTTGGCTACTCCTATCAGTTTATTCTGAATTATTTTCCATCCAGAAGCATGAACTAGAAAACCACAGTTTTTACAGTGTTTGGTTTTCCACCAAGAGAATCACATAATTGGTGGTGATTCAGTGTGGTGTGTTGCTAAAAGCATTTCCAATGCTGTGGATACAAGAGGGTAGTGCAGAGAGGTAAGGAAACAGGAGAAAAGGTATGGCTCTCTAATGAGCACTTTATTCTAGAATTTTCCTCCAGCCTTGGGAGCTCACCACTCACAAGTGTGTGCTGGTGCCTTGATCTCATGGGCCACAGTGCTCAGCATCTTCCAGCTGCTTTTTTAGTGAATACATATGTAACAATTGATTTCTTGCCCCAGACGTTGAGAGAAAAATCTGTTCAGAGGGATGGACACTCTGAACCAACACCAGAAAACACTCTCTGTAGTCTTTTGTTAAATGAAAAAATATGGCCAAAAAAACACTTTTGACAGTCTACTACATACAGCAAAATGTAAATCGTAATTGAAATATGTTCTCTCAGCTGTGCTTAAGCAACTGAGTCCTGAGCTTTTCAGGTTTTCAGTCTGAAAGAGTACACCTCTGGTGCTCTGAAAGGGAAGAGAAAGGACACCCTGTTCTCCATATAAATTAAAGAAGAGAAATCTGTGCATTTAAGTGGGCCATATAAAAGTTATCAAGCAATTACCTCCTAACTCCTTCCTATCCAAATTACCTGATATTTTCTCCCTACTCCTTTATTCCACGTTACTGCCTTTTCAGGATTCTGTCTCACATCACAACAGGACTTCTGTTATTTCCTTCTTGCAAGCGAGTTTTGTTTTCTGCATCTAAAAAAATGAACAATCACTGTGTATTTCAATTCCCATTTTCCTCAAATGCATTGATTCTTCTTATCTATTACTCTTTCCTCATACTCAGTGTCTTTGTCTTTATGGGGTTTGTACTTTGCTTTTCCCCATCCTTTACTGCCACTATATAATCAAATCTAATAACTTCTTAGAGAAAGTTAAAAATTCCTGCATAGCCACACGTGAACACAAAGTCACTGATTTTTAGCAAACCTATAAGATAGTCAGACATCCATTCAATTTCTTTTTTTAAAGATTTTATTTATTTATTTGACAGAGAGAGATGACAAGCAGGCAGAGAGGCAGGCAGAGAGAGAGAGGAGGAAGCAGGCTCCCTGCTGAGCAGAGAGCCTGATTTGGGGCTCGGTCCCAGGACCCTGGGATCATGACCTGAGCCGAAGACAGTGGCTTAACCCTCTGAGCCACCCAGGCGTCCCTCCATTCAATTTCTTAACTGAGTCTCAAATGCATCCTGAGTTCTAACCTAAACCTAAGTTCTACTTGTTACACGTTGTTATATGACCAAATTCTTTCAGTTCAGTATTTTGTAACATTTAAATATTAATCAATTGATGCTTTGTCTGTGTATTTCTATGAAAATAATTTGAATACTGTAGATTTATTGTTATATTTATAGATTAATAATCAAAGTTTCATCAGTTGAAGTTTTTGGAAATTTCATATGTAATGATTAACCTAAAATGATACTGCCCAAAATCCCGCTGATATCAAGGCCCAACACCTGATTATAGCCAAACCTGTGGTGGATAGTTCCATGGGAAATTGCAGTTACTTAACACTGATAGCATCTCATGCTCTATCTCTCATTTTAGAATGTGTCCAACACAACCCAAAATTGTAGGAGAGTTAATGTCCTCTGAGGACAGCTCTCAGTGAAGTGGAAATAAGAACCACAGATAAAATTGTCAGTTTTCAGGTCTTCATGAGGACAGCTTAAAGAAGTTTCTCAGGACCTTTCAGTAAAAGCAAGCCTTCATTTTCTATCCACAACAATTATATCAACAATGTACGTCTTTGACAAAGTTGCTTCTTCACTGTATCACTTTCCCATTCTTTTCTACCTTGGATAATCTCCCAGATAAACTAACAGTACTCAAATCCTTTGTCCTACTCTTTGCTCTCAGGATAAATGGAGCCAAAAGACTTAGATTAATATCAAGTTCTGAATGGGATCTTAGAGCTATTTCTGTCCAGATTTTCATAAACATAGGGACCTTTGAATTATCAGGCTATAAATAAGTTCTAAATGGAGGGGGCAAAAGCAAAAAGTAGAAATTTTTAAGTTTGATTTTTAATCATGATTAATTGACTTTATTGATTATTAAAAATACTAACATTATAAAAGTGTGGATCTTTGTAAAACAATGTCATAATGTTAGAAATAAGTTGCATAGTCCTTTGGAGAATATTAAACCAAGTGTTCAGGTGCCATCTAATTTCTGTTTACTCCAGAACTTTGGTGTGCATTATCTTGACGAATAGGATTTTGAAGTCCAGACAGACTAACAGAAAACTGATCCAAATGTGTGTGTTTATATTTCTGCTTTTGTTGTAAAAATCAAAGTGTGATTGCTGGTTTAAAATGCTAAAACTAATAATGTTCATGGCCTCTATTATAAATTTTCTAATTGTAGGGGAGAAATCCAATAAACATAGAATTAATTGATTTGCAAATCCTCAAAGAGCTACAGGATCAGGTAGTGGTATGTTCTGATTCAACAGCACCATAATGCAGGATTTTATACGTGTGGCTAATGGATATTTTCATGAATGTTTGCTAGCAAGTCAGCCAATACAGAGAAATATTAGGTAGGGTAATTACTCACAGTTGTGTTTAATAAAATGAGAGAAAATTATCAAATGACACTAATAATAATAATCCTATAGCAGGCTAAATAATTCAATGATAATTCCAAGTATTAATCTAGCTTTCTTCCCTGATTATGACTCTTCTCTCCTTTATCATAATGGGAGTAGCAGATTGTCTGCAATGAATTGTGAAAACCCAGCAGTGACTTTGGCAGTGAAGGCCTCCCATCCATTTTGATAGGTTAAAATGGTTCTGGTTGGTCTTGAGCAAATGTGTCAATTTTTTTTTTCTGTGTGTGTCATAAAGAAAGAAGCAATAGTAAATTCTTGCTGTTATTCCATGGAGCCAATAAAATGATACTGCCAACAAGAGGCTGTTGACACCTTAAGTGTAGTTAACTGTCTTGAAATACTAGGCCTTGAAATAAAATTCCAATATTTCATAACCTCTTTCTTTTTAAAGAAAAAAGAAAACAAAACAAACAACTATACTGCTTACCTTTAGGGACCTGCTGTTGTGTAACTATTCTTGAGCATGTCTACTGTAAGTGTATATATATATTTTTTTCTGTGCAATAAATTCATTTAGAGATAAATTTGGATTGCAAATTATTTTGGGGGAGGCATGGTATTTGTGGCTAGTCTTACAAGTGAAAAGGACTAAAAGAAAGAAGAAAAACATTTTTATTACAGCATATTTACATCTGTCCAAAGTACCTATTTACTCTAATACTGACTAATGTATAATACTGTACACAAAGAAAGAAGTTAAATGAGTTATAATTCAGTCGAAGTGTAGCTGGCCATATTAAAACTTACCACTGAATCTTTCTGGTATGAAATGTGATATCTGGCAATCTGGTCCAGTTCATTACATCAGGTCATTTGTATGTTCTTATTACCATTTTGATAGCATAGCACATTTTATAACCCAGACATTTTACAATGGAACTATGATGCATGTATTTTCAAAAGTATAGACATACATGAAGCTATGAGGTCAAAAAAGATGAATGTCCGTAGTACCATATAGACTCAACAAATAAAAGTGTCCAAGGATCTGAGTGAGATTTATGAATATTGTGTAAGATTAGGCCAACATGTGGTTTTGATAAAAATAATCTGTTCTTAAATTAGAATTACAGTCGTTGAGTACAGTGTTGAAAATGGCAGATAGATTTTAGCTATCTTTGCTCACTAGGGAAAATGGAAAAATGTTTAGTTTGGTCAGATTTTCACTTACCTTCTGAAAAATATTACGTTTGAGAGAGAGAACCCTTCTGAAATAAGAATCCTTAAAGACATAACCCCTTTGGCACAAGTTTTCAAGAAACTTGTTTGATGTTGTAGACAATTATATGGCACACGTACTGTGCTAGATGTTTCGTGCCAATAATATGTAAGCCATACCAAGGCTACATATACATATAGAGATGTTCCTCAGCTTACAAGGGGGCTATGTACAGAGACACCCATAAAAAATTGAAAATGCATTTAATACCCCTAAACTATCAAATATCATAGCTTACCTTAAGCTTATTTAAACATACTCAGAACACTTACATTTGCCTGCATTTGGGCAAAATCATCTTAAGCAAAGCCTATTTTATAACAAAGTATCAAATATCACATGCAATTTATTAAATATTACACTAAAAAAAAGAAGAATGGTTATATATAGAATGGTTGTAAGAATATCAGGTGTTCACCCTGTAATCTTCTAGCTGACTGGGAGCTGTGGCTCAATGCCCCTGCCCAGCATCTCAAGATGGCACCATACCACATGACACTGGCCCTTTTTATAAAGACCCAAATTCAAAGTTCAAAGTTCAGATTCTACTGAATCACTTTCACTTTCACATCATTGCCAAATATTTCATAAGTTGAATCATTGTAAATCAGGAGCCATCTGATTTGAAAGTTAAATCACAGTCACCCATATACACACACAAAAAAGGCCTTCATGTAGGGCCATCTATGTATCTCTAAACAACATAGCATGACATATCAACAGCAAAAAATGGATGCGAAGGGGACAATTGCTTTGCATCAGTACTCTGAGCAGTAACATACATGGCCTTACTCACCTAGCAGAACTCCAGAGCTAGCTGATGGCAAGGAATTTTAGAAATGTTTGCTGAACAGCTTAAGCACTATTATTTTTAACTTAGTGTGCATATCTGTTTTCCAAAGATATGTTAATTTATTTTATTGACTTATTACAAAACCAAATAATTTCCTTTTATTTAAGTGGCAGGTAAATAGAATTCTCTTTAATTTAAATCAAATGGCTTTTTAGGGAAAATATACTAAAAATTCTGAAACTTGTATTGCTTATGAATCTTTTATTGGAATCCTTATCAAGTTTTATTTTTCAAGTTTTTCCTAAATAATCTTCAATGAATTGAAAATAGTTTTTGGATTTTATTCAAGGCTATTAACACACAATTTCACTTTGTAAAATATAGTGCTAAACGTTCAACCAAAACATTGTGTCTTTTTTTTTCCACTACCACATCCTCCATCTACGGACTGGATTCTCTCCCCAACTAGCACATATATACCATTGTCTATCTTTAGGATAAGTAAGGGTCATCTTTTGTCTTTATTCTATTCCTCGTATGCTTCTGAACTTGTTGAATTTTAATACAGTCACACCATAAGCATCACATATTTGATTCCCCTTTAAATAGTAAATCGTGCACAACCAGAGCATACCTTCAAAGCTATCATTATACTTACTCTGATATATTATTTTTGTATTTTTGTAAATTAAAATAATTAAATTATAGAACAAGAGTTTCAGGTGGTAGGTGTTGTAAGTTTTACCCAAACTGACTTTTGTCAAACTCGTTTTCGTCATCATATATGTTAAGTAGTTTTCTCAGGGTTATTTTTAGAATATCCTTGTATAATGAATATTTACACTGATATCTAGTATAAAAACCTTGCAATTAATTTTAGAAACATTAAGATATTGAAAATCAATCTACTTCTTTAATTCATTAAAGACATTTTTGGCTTGTTACCAGTACTTTCTTACTGGTTAAAAAATGAATTTGAAGTCGTCTGAATTTCATTATTATATGGCACTTTCCCTTTGATAAATACAAAGACAATATTCTATATTAGCTATCTGAGAAGAATTTATTTTTTTTAATTTTATTTTTTTGTAAGAGAGAGAGTGATAGAGACCAGAAGCAGGGGGAGCAGCAGGGTGAGGGAGAAGCAAACTCCCGGCTAAGCAGGGAATCTGTTGCAGAACTGAGTCCCAGGACCCTAAGATCATGACCTGAGCTAAAGGCTGAGGCGTTTAACTGACTGAGCCACCCAGGTGTTCCAATCTGAGAAGAGTTCTGTATGTTATCCTATTAATATGCAGTTTAAAGTCTAGGTAATTAACTTAGTTTTTTAGTGGCTATGTTCCAGGCAGAGAGTAAGAAAGGAATATTAAATCAACCATATTCTATGCATTCTAAATGAAAATAATTAATCAATCATAATAAATCCTTCTATTGATGGAATATCAACTTATAAGCTTTCCTCCATATGAACAATGCCAAATACCAGAATAAAGGGTCATCTAATACAAATAAAGGATAGAATTAAAGAATTCTGGTAAGCCATTTAATTTTGAAAAATGGAGCTATCTTGTTGCTGAGTTGTGGTTTTCAGTTACATAATATCTGATAAGTGTAGAAGTAAGGTGAGTGTTACACGAGATGAGAAATGGCATATAATTAAGATATTTTTAAAAGTACAGATAAATACAAATTTGTAAACATAGCATTATGGAGGAATAAAAATAAATGATAGCTACACACTCTAAGTGATTAAATCTTGGAAAGTTAATAGAGAAGTAAAACAAGGACAGTGCAAAAATTATGGTACATTTTTATGAAGTTCAAACAAATTCTGTGAAACCGTAGATGCACTTTAAGATACTATTATGTATCAAATATTGTAAAAACTAAGCAAGGAAATAGCAAACATAAAATAACCAAAGCATACAAACTTGGGTAAATACAATAGGTGTGATCATTTTCTACTTCATAAAGAGATGAGTTAATAAATAAATAAAAATAAGTAGACTTTTTAGAAGTTAATAAAACTGTGCCTATTATTATCTAAGCTATATAAAATATATGGTTTTCTAACAAAAACGCTTATCTTAAAAATATTTAAAAATAAATTTCAGGCTAATCATAAGGTTCTATTTACATTCCCACTGAAGGAAAAGCTGGTTGTTATAGTTGTAGTTGTTTGTTTGTTTTAGTCTCCTCCTAGTTTTTATTATTATAATGTGGAATGAGGAATGTTAGATTGAAAAGTGAATTATTTTATAGACAAAAATCATTACTTGATTCACCTCCTGGTACAGCAGATGGAACTCCTGAAAACATGCCCTTTTGCCTTATGGAAGAGTAACAGTTATGCTTACTTCTGAAACATACTTGGTGGTGGCCCTAAATAGTGACACCATAGTAAACATTTTGAATATTTGCAATTAATTTTTATAGTCATAGTGCTCCAAAAGGCACTGCTGGTCTCTTAGCAGGTATTTCAATAAAGCTAAAAGTTGCCTGACTGTTTAAAAATATTAACAAGGCACAAAACATGGCAGAAGTATTGTCCTCAGATATTATTTTTTTCCGTATGCTCCTGATTCCAGACATGAAAGTTATTTTTTTAAATTTTTTTATAAAAGATTTTATTTATTTCTTTGACAGAGATCACAAGTAGGCAGGGTCAGGCAGAGAGAGAGGAGGAAGCAGGCTCCCTGTTGAGGTGAGAGCCCGATGTGAAACTTGATCCAGGGATTCTGGGATCATGACCTGAGCCGAAGGCAGAGGCTTTAACCCACTGAGCCACCCAGGCGCCCAACAAGTATTTTTGATAGATATATATATACAATGTATTTTCCAGTTATAAGAAAAATGGTTCTGCTATTTTTAACCTTTTTTAAAAATTACATAATTTTTTTAAAATAAAATTTTATTTTTTAATGTTTTACTTTTCTTTACTTTTTTAAAAAAATATTTTATTTATTTATTTGACAGACAGAGATCACAAGTAGGCAGAAAGGCAGGCAGAGAGAGAGAGAGAGAGAGAGAGGAAAGCAGGCTTCCTGCAGAGCAGGGAGCCCGATTCAGGGCTCGATCCCAGGACCCTGAGATCATGACCCGAGCCAAAGGCAGCAGCCCAAACCACTGAGCCACCCAGGCACCCCAATGTTTTACTTTTCAATATACTACTTAGAATATAAAACCTATTCTATTTGGTAAGAAGTTTACCGATTAAAAAATGGTAATTTTCTCATTGTGTCTTCCCCTCTCATTGCTTTATTTTGATTAAAAAATTTCACAAGAAACATAACTGATGCTTTCCTTTTGATAGTCCCTCTGTTGGTCATATTGTATATGAGCCATGACAATTAGTTTTACAACATTTATTCATGTTTGTTGATATGTTTTATCATAACTAATTTTCCCTCCCTTATCTAGATTCCCCAGCTTTCATACAGGTGGACACTTCAATAAACCATACCCAAGGGATGTATTAAGTACTTCTTAGACATTCTCTCAGATCCTTGAGGTCTCATTTTGCTTAATATTAACAAACTTATTTTAAAGTTTATATGGAGAGGCAAAGACTCACAATAGTCAACATAGTGTTGAAGGAGAACAAAGACTGAGGACTGACTTCAAAGTTTACCATAACGACGGGGCACCTGTGTGGCTCAGTGGGTTAAGCCTATACCTTTGGCTCAGGTCATGATCCCAGGGGCCTGGGATCGAGTCCCGCATTGGGCTCTCTGCTCAGCAGGGAGCCTGCTTCTCCTCATCTCTCTCTCTGTCTGTCTCTCTGCCAATTTTTGATCTCTCTCTGTCAAATAAATAAATAAAATCTTTTTTAAAAAGTTTACCATAATGATAATTGTATGCAAGATATTGTAATACCACAGAAAGACTAGATTAAAGGAACAGAATATATATTATCAATTATATTTTATATTTAATATAAAAGCAAAAGCAATACAAGAGAGCAAAATACAATCTTTTAAAAAATGGTTCTGGAGTAATGGTGAAGCTAAATGTAAATATATAAAATAAAAATAAAATAAAATAAAAAAATTAAAAAAATCCAGGCAGATATCATACACTCTTCACAAAAATTAAATCAGATTGGATTATAAACCTAAACATGAAACATGTAGAAGGTAATATAGAAGAAAATTTAAATGACCTTGGTTTTGGAAATAACTTTAGCTACAAAAGCACAAGCACTGAATTTAAAAATGTCTACTCTGTGAAACAATGCCAAGAGAACGAAAAGGCAAAGCACAGACTATGAGAAAAAATTTGCAAAATACACATCTGGCAAAGGACTGTTAATCAAAAAGACACAAAGACCCCTTAAAACTCAACAATGGGGGAAGAACCTAATTAAAAATGAGCCAAAGACCTTAGCAGATACCTCACAAACTAAAATATTACAGATGGCAAATAAGCATATAAAAAGATGCTTCACATCATATGTCATCAGGAAAATGGAAATTAAAACAAAAGAGAGACACCAGTACATACCCAAAATCCAGAACAATGACAACAGAACACGAAATGTTGGTGAGGATGTGGAGCAACAGGAATGTTCTTCCATGTTTATTGAGAATAAAGAATAGAAAGCAACTTGGCAGTTTCTTACAAAACTAAACATATTCTTGCCAAATGATTCAGCAGTAGCAGTTCTTGGTATTTATCCAAAGAAGATGAAATCTATACCCACAAAGATGTCTATAGTAGTTTTATTCATAACTGACAAAAGCTTGGAAGCAGCCAAGATATCCTTCCATAGGTTAAAGGTCAAATAAAGTGTAGTACATGCAAACAATGGAATATTATTTAATGATAGAGAAATGAATTACCACGCCATGAAAGATATGGATATAAATATTTAATAAATATTTGATTTTAGGCTTCTACCAGTCTATCAATAGTATTAGTATATTTTAACAGTGAATGCTCAGCATTCACGAATTTACCTAATAAAATATTTTGGGTTCAATATTTTAAATACTTCAACCTCTATGATTATAATCCTAATAATTTTGAACTGGGGTAAATAAACCTTAATTTTTTGTAACTTGTTTCTTATTGCAAAAGAGCTCAATGAAATTTTAGAAAATAAAAATTTACAAAAAAAATGTTTAGTTTACTCTTGCCAAATAATTTAAAACTTTACCTTATATTCAAATACATATATTTTTCTAAATTGATTTATAGGCTACTAAAACCAAAAACTTTTAGTTATACTAGATTTCATATCATGCAATCAATGCCAGAAAGCCATCTGGCGATGACTTGTCTTAAATAGAGTTAAGATGAGTGTTATTACAATGAAAGATGGAAACAAAGATAGTATAACAATTGAGTGTTACATAACTTTTCTGTTTTGATCAAGTTACTCATCTACAAAAGGCTTTTATCGGTGACACACTTGGGAATTTAACAAAACTTTTAAACTAGCATGTGCGACTCATTCCTAGAAAACAACACAATCAATAACACTTTCCTTAGATAAAATCATGACAATTTCTCCATTTGAATAAAAAGGTAGCAACCCCAATAAGTTTATTGAACATGAAAAGTTGAAATGCTATAATGCTCCTAAGGAATTAAATGATCCAGTCATGAATTACAAAAAAAGGATATAAATTACCAAAGTTTTTGTTTAATGTAATGTACAACTGCCCGTTATTGTTCAATAGTGTAGGCTTGTACAAGAACTCTATAAAAGAACTCCACTTCTAAACCGTGGAAAATATGTTCCCTTTCCCCCTATATACAACTATTAAGCCATTCATTTAGCTTTTAAAATATCCACTTAATACAGGCTTTTTACTCATTTGAACAGGCAGCAGGGCTCTATTCTTATTGCTTACATCTGAAGGATAGACTTCTAGCGTAAGAGGTAAAGCCCGTAAAGGAGCCAAATAATAACAACAAAATACAGTTTAATGATCCCTTACAATCTGCCAGCTACCTTTCTGAGAATACTTCAATTAATAAAACATATAAAATACCTGACCACAAAGAGCTTGCATTCTTTTGAAATATAATAGTGAAATAAACCAATAATAGAGGGGCACCTCGGTGGCTCAGTCCATCGAGTGACTGCCTTTGGCTTGGTTCATGATCTCAGGGTCCTGGGATGTAACTCCCCAGCAAGCTTTCTAGGCAGTGGGGTGTTTTCTTCTTCCTCTGCGGCCCCTCCCAATTCTCTCTCTCTCTGTCTCCAATAAGGAAATAAACCAGTAATAGAATAATCATTGATGGTTGATGGTGATAAGTGTTACAAAGAAATACAAGAAAGGTAAAAGCCATTGGAGAATGCTGGGATGAAAGTTAATGTTATTTTGTGTTGGGTGGTTATATCTCATTTATGAGATGTTATTTGCACAAAGACCCAGGAAGTGAAGGAGACATGTCACCAAAGGGATATGGATGGCTTATAAGCACATGACAAATTTCTCAACATTTATACATTAAAGAAATACAAATTAAAATCATAATGAGACATGCTTACATATCTATTAAAATGGCTAAAATTATAAAGGCTAATTGTACTTCGTCTGAGCTAGATTGAGAAGCAACAAAAAATCTAAACTGTTGTTGGCATATATCATGATACCATCACTTTGGAAAATAGTTTGAAAATTTTTTAAATGCAAAATATGTTGCAGTTACACAAATAACCATTTTACTTCTAGGCATTTAACCAAGAGAAACAAACCCTATGTTCATACAAGGACTTGTATATGAATTTCGTAGCAGCTTTATTTTAAGAATTGAAAACAGTGGAAATGTTCATCAATGTCCATCAATAGAGCAAAGACAAATTATGATCTATTCATTTAAGAGATTACTATTCAACATCAAAATGAACTATTTACAATTGGAGATTCTCAAAGTAATGATGCTGAGAAAAGAAAAGCCAGGCAATGAATAGTATATACTGTGTGATTCCATGACTATAAAAAAATCTAGAAAATACAATTTTATATATAGTCACAGTCATCAAATATATTGGTGTGATTTTAGTGCCTTCTTCTGTGCTCCCATAGCTTCCTACACTTGGATCTCCGAGCATTTGTTACACCATGCGAAATACGAACTCTTTTTCTTTATTCTGTCTTACAGGAAAAAGAATCCTTGAAATTTTATGGACATTTGAACTCTTAGTTATTAGCAGAAATTCTATCACACAGTAAATTTCCAAATATAAAAGCCAGAGTTTTACAATGACTTCTAAGCTTTTACATGATCTAGCCACTCATGTGACCTCTGTGACCTCTTTCCCTGCTACTCTTCAGACCCTCACAGTGGCCTCCTTGCTATTCCTCAGATATGCCAGGCACGATCCAACCTTATGGCCTTCAAGATAGCCAATTCCTTTGCCTGGAGTGACCTTATTGCTGATAGTTCTGGGCAAATTCATCACCTTTCCATACGTTTGTTCAGTTGTCAGCTTCATTGTAACTACCCTGATCTTCCTATTAAAATTCTTAACTCCCCATCCCCTGCCTAGCAACCTTGATTTTTCTCACCCTGATCTAATTTTTATTTTTCCCCATTGTACTCATCATTTTTGAATACACTATGCAACTTCTATTAAGGTTTATAGCTTTTAATTGTCTCACCCTTTAAAAGAAAAGTTCTACAAAGCCAAGTATTTCATTTACCAGTGTAGTCTGAAGTAATATCTGCCATATAATAGGTTCAGTAGACTATTGGTAAATTTCAGAAAAAATTAATGTTGAGAGTATACTGAATTTCATAAGTCATTTCAATATTTTTTCCAAAAAATAAACTATGTAAAACATATTTTAAATTTACTTTCAAAATATTTTATAGCATATAATGGACAATATACATAAGCCTTAAAGAAACAATCATATAAATAACCATTTCATACCTACTTAAAAATTGCATAATACCACACTCCTAGATCCTCTCTGAATGCTCTAAAATAACCCTTTAAAGGAAAAACATTTTTAAAAATAACAGATTTTTTGGCAAAGAATTTAATAAAATAAAAGTTTCATTCATCTATGTAGATCATAATAAATGTTTTTAATAGGCATGAAATTATAACTCTGAAGTGTGCTAAAATGAAACCTCCTGCTAAGGGTGAGAGAACAAAAATAAACATCATTTTTCCAAATAAGAGGAATTTATTACCTTTGAATCAATGCATGTGGATTTGTTCAAACTGGCAATAAAGGAATATGGATACACAATCAATAGAATGTCATATTTTAGATGTCTAAAAGACTTCAAAGTGAAGAGTATACATTTTTTAAATGCTACATAATAAGAAGATGACAAGATGTGACAAATAGCATTTTAAAAGCTCTACTCATAATGGAACGGAAGGTGTCATTTCCCTATAATTTTATATATGTCATTAATTTACTGTATCTGGATACAACATATTACCAAACAGATGTTCATCAAAGTCTAAATCATTTTTAATGAACATAATATTTTGAACCTACATCTATTAATCATTTTTTCGATCTAACATTTATAGTCTCGCTAAACATTTTATCCATTGTCGACAAAATTAAAAAAAATAGGATAAAAAGTCGTGTTCGGAAAAGTAGATTTTCTTTGAAGTTTGCATTTAAATGAAAATATTTGCTGATATTTTAAAACTTTAAATGTAATTTTATATATATCTGACCTATCAGATGATATAAAATTTTTGGAGAAAATATGACATATTTTTTTGATCTTGGTTGAAGGTATTAATAAAGAGCAACTGTTTGTATTATTTGTAATGTGATATCTTAGTTAATAAACATGAATAGCTGGTATAAAATATGTTTTTTTAAAAATTTTATTTATTTCCTTGACAGAGATCACAGGAAGGCAGAGAGGCAGGCAGAGAGGAATGGAAGCAGGCTCCCTGCTGAGAAGAGAGCCCACTGTGGGACTCAATCCCAGGTATCTGGAATCATAACCTGAGCCGAAGGCAGAGATTTTAACCCACTGAGCCACCCAGGCGCTCTAAAATATGTTCTTTTTTTATATAGAATTATAGTTCTTGCAAAAATACGGAACTAGCTGGAACTGAATGCCTCCTTCAAAGTCAGCTCTGGAGAAATTATGCAAGTGTAATGTAGAACTATTTCGGATATGAACCAAAAACAAAGAAATGATGGTAAATTCTTTAAAGACTCAAAGTTGCTCTTGACTGGTATGTTTCAAGCTCTATTCCTGGTTTGAGGACAGTTTTTAACAGGCCTGTCACTGTAGAAATCAGCTGGATGTCTAGAGGCTATCAGAACTGTGCAAAAACCTTGAAGGGGTAAAGACTTGAAAATTCTTTAGAGAGATTAGCTCCCTAAGGCATTATTCATCCACACATTTTCCTCCAAGCAATTAAGGCTGATGGATGAGGGGTACCTGAGGGGCTCTCTCATCACCTGGGTGGTGGGTTAAGACTCTGCCTTCATCTCATGTCATGGTCTCTGGGTCCTGGGATCCAGCCCCACATCGGGCTCTGCTCAAAAGGAAGCCTGCTTCCCTCCCTGCTTGCCTGCCTCTCTGCTTACTTGTAATCTCTCTCTCTCTCTCTCTCTCTGTCCAATAAATAAATAAAATCTTAAAAGAAGGCTGATGGATGCTAAATTATGAAAACTGCTCCCTCCAAATGATGCTTCTTCATAAGGATTTCAGAATTTAAAATTGTAAGAATTTAAAATTAAAACTTGATCGTAGGATTTATCTTATAGAATAACATCAAGTGAAGGCAGTTATTATTAGATCTGAAGTATTTGTGATTCTGAATTCTTGGCCTCATTAGTAAATTTATTTTTAAATTCTCCCATGGAGTGGTGATTGGCCTTCAGTCTTTCATTGATGTACATCATTGGGTCAAATGAGATGTGTGTGCCCAGAACTATATATAATCTTCTTTGTATTTCACTGGAGATGGCATTTCTGAGTTTTGTTCAATTGAATTTGGACAGATGTTTTAATAGTCACTTCTAGAGTTGGCCCTGGAGAATATCTTCATTTTTTTTTCTCTTCCCGATTCTCTGAAAAACCCTGACTAATTCACATTATCACAGTGATATCACAATTCAAATTTTCCAAACACTATAGCTGCAAAAAAAAAGAAGCTACTCAGAATGTAATGCTATTGTGAATGATTGAGAAAGAAAACATTATTACAATTAAGCTACCAGGTTTCAATGTATTTTATTGTTGCTTAGAAAATCTTAGAATACCCAGACTTTAGAGATTTGATGATCCTAAGAGGAGCTGAACTCATGGACCAAAATAGCTATGCACATAAAAAGTACAATTACTTACCTAAAAAAGATGATGTGGTTAACTTTATATGGCAATCCAAGTGTTATTGGAACAGGAATTTAAAAAATAGCTTAGGGGCACCTAGGTAGCTCAGTGGATTAAGCCACTGCCTTCAGCTCAGGTTATAATCTCAGGGTCCTGGGATCAAATCCTGCATCAGGCTCTTTGCTTAGCAGGGAGTCTGCTTCTCTCTCTCTCTCTCTCTCTTCCTGCCCTTTGTCTACTTGTGATCTTTCTCTGTCAAATAAATAAATAAATAAAATCTTAAAAAAAAAAAGAATGTACTTTTAAAAAAATAGCTTAAGAGGGGCACCTGGGTGGCTCAGTGGGTTAAGCCGCTGCCTTCAGTTCAAGTCATGATCTCAGGGTCCTGGGATCAAGCCCCACATCAGGCTTTCTGCTCAGCAGGTAGCCTGCTTCCCTTCCTCTCTCTCTGCCCGCCTCTCTGCCTACTTGTGATTTCTCACTGTCAAATATATAAATAAAATATTTAAAAAAATAGCTTAAAAGTATATGATAAAATAATGATATACATATACAAAGAAAAGAAAGATACTATACTGTGTATATAAATTAAGTGAAAATTGTTGAAATAAAGAATACAATAAATGGAGACTAAGATGAATATAGCTGTAAAATGAATAAGTGAGTTGGGAAAAACAAACAAACAAACAAATTAATGACTTCTGCCCAAATGCAGCAGAAGAGAAAAAAAATAAAGAAAATATTTAAATAAGTACTGAGATAAATTTTGGAGAATTAAAGAAAGATAAAAGATACCAGACTTAAAATGATGCCAAACATGAGACATCAGAAACAAAACAAAACAAAAACCACACACACCAAAAACCACTCATATAGGGCACCTAGGTGGCTCAGTGGGTTAAGCCGTTGCCTTCGGCTCAGGTCATGATCTCAGGGTCCTGGGATCCAGTTCCACACGGGCTCTCTGGTTGGTGGGGAGCCTGCTTCCTCCTCTCTCTTTCTCTGCCTGCCACTCCAACTACTTGTGATTTCTATCTGTCAAATAAATAAATAAAATCTTTAAAAAAACACTCATATATATTATGGTGAGTTTTAAGAATATCAAAAACAGAGAAGAGCATAAATGATGCCCAAGAGAAGAACAGATCACCTAAAATGTACAAGAATAATACTGACAGCAGAATTCTTAATAGTAATAGCATATAAAGGAGACAGCTGGGTGTTTGTATAGATGGAAAAGATATTTGAAACTAGATATTATACATCAAGCCAAATTATTGATTAAATTTGAGAGCACAGTAAAAATACAATGAAGCATGTTAGGTCTTAGAACATTTATCACACAGAGACACACATTTTAGAAAACTTCCTTGGAGGACAGCTCAATTTAGATAGAGAAAACAGAATTATGTACTCAAAGGCACATTTTGAAGGACGGATTGAATATAGTCTGCACTGCAAATATTCTTTAATCGTATGTTCTGAATTTCCTAAATTTAAGAAGTATTTGTTCAAATATTTATCTTTAAATAAATCCTAGGAGACTTTTTCTTGGATTCTGGAAAATCAGTCCATTTGGATACAAATCTTTTTGTCACTGATGGAAATTTTAAGCCCTTAACTGTGGAATGTCTAATGTATTCTTACAGTAATTGTGATTTGCCAATACATGGGTGATGTGTGTGTGTTGTGTGTGTTTATTTTTATTTTTGATGGTTTTACTCTTCTATGAGATTTTTAAGTAGACATAATTTTAATAAATTATGATTTGTTGAAATTTATCTGAGGTTATATATAATAAAATGAAATTTGTGTGAACTGAAGAAGTGCGTCTCCATTTGTTTTTATTTAAGAGTAGACTGGTCTTTAAAAATTGTCCAAAGAAGTACATTATATTCATTATTAAATTTGATAAAATACAATAAAGTATTTATGGTCATATGGAACCATATCAAATTCTACTATTAATTCATATCAATAATTACCATAAGAGGAAAAAGGGATATTTTTCAAAATGAAAATTAGTGTATTTTTCAAAATATGATATAGTGTTATTCACTGAACAGAGGGAAGAAATGTCAAAGTTTAACACAGTTTGCAGAATGTTTTAACATAAATTGAAATTTAACACTGACCAAATTTCACAGTTTTAAGTAAGATGATAGTACTTTAAATCCTTGAAAAGTGGTAAGTGACCCAAAATATTGCTGAGAAAAACAAATTTAACACTACACTAGTCTGAGATGGTTAAGTTATGGTACAACTTGCCATTGTGTATCATCAAATGGTATATTTTTTTCTTTTGGTCTTGTCATTATATTTTATTTTAGCCATTCTGATAAGTGTGTAGTGATATCTCAGTGTCATTTAAATTGCATTTCCTTGATGTCTAATTATGTCAAATTATATTATTTTGATGTTTAATGTTCTGAGCTTTCTCAGTTCAAGACCATGAAGCCACTTAGGAAAAATAAGTTGTAGATGCACTCATAGACCAACTCTTATTTAGAAATAAGAACAAACATTACTACCCATTCCAACAAAAAATAGATTTGTTATGCAGTAGGGATTTTATAAATTACCTGACACAACTTATATAGTAAGATGAAATGGGACAGGCGGCTTCTTGCAGCTATATACAACATCATTTAAATTTCAATTTTCAGTATAATTTTTCCAAGGTATACACAGAATATATATTTAATGTAAATTGTGAACATTTTAAACTCTGTATATGGAAATTAATCAATTTTAAGTTTATAACAATCAAAATTAACGGAAGTTTATTTTAAATTAGTTAGCTTTCTCTGCATTGCAAGACAGAATAATCAAGAATAGGTAAGAAAAAAATAATCTCTGTAAAATTACCGGGGGTGCATTATGAAGTGTTCGCTAACCGATCAAACTCACAATTTGGATTGAATGGCAAGTGACTTTTAAACTCTGGAACTCATTGTCAATTTTTTTTTTCTTCATTGTGTCTTAAATGTGGAACAACAATGAGGTATTTCAAAGAAGTGAACCACACATAAATTTCTCTAAGGGTGGGGTGAGGGTTACTCAAAAAGGAACTAGACAAGGCTTTTAAAGATATCGACAATCATTATAACATAACGTGACTGATTGTTACCGTGCTCTTAACTGGGCAAACACTTGTTGGCTTCCAAGAGAGACGAACATAGTTGAGATGGTTCTAGCGGCCTTCTAGCACAGGGTCTCATGAGGCAGGGATTCTAGCCACTGGCTGTGCAAGGCATGAGGCCTGTTAGTGATTCTATTTTTTCCTCTGCAGAATGGGTCTTTCTACATTCCAGGTCCTTTCTACCCCAATAAATAACGCAGCGATTCTCTCAGTGAGTTGTACTGTTGGTTTAAACAGCAAACTGTCTCTTAAAAAGGACTTTTCTTTAAAGTCCTTTAAAAAAAAAGTCCTTTCAAAAAATCTTTTTTTTTTATTTTTTATTTTTTAATCCCATATGTTTACTCTGATCCTGGAACTTTGTCATTTTGACCTTCTCTGCTGATTAAAATATTCTTCATCATCAGCACCTACTACTCTCCTCTCCTGGTGGTCTCTCCGTAAGGGGTCTTCTCTAGCTCTTCTAGCAGAGGATGGGCACTTCCCCTCTACCCATGTTACCAGACCAACCTTACCTATCCTGCAGGTTCAGGTCGGCCTGGCCTTTTATCTGTTGTTCTCTTCTGAGTGGTTAGATTTCATAGATACCGTGCTTTACTTTTATCAGGATTTACCCTGGACTATCAAAACCCTTTTCTTGTGCCAGTGAAGCCTAAGAAACAGTCCTGATGAGAGAACCAGGAACTCGAACAGATCATATTTATCCTGAATGTTCCGTCCAAAATGAAGAATACATTTCTGAGGAGCCTCAAGATCTCTGAGAAGGGAAGTTTCACCAACTCTGTCACGTAGGGGCATCAATTCTGATTCTGTGTCAATTTTCCTACTTTCCCAGCTAGTAATTCTCTACCTCAGAACGCCCACTCTCAAGCGTTTCCTCTCTCAAAGGCAGTTGCTCTTAGAGTCTGCACATGGCACTTGGGGCCTGCTGTTCCTTGGCTACTGCCCTCTGTACCTTGGGTCTAACAGCTGCGGGGCATCAAGATGAGAACGTCTCTTGTTCTAAGACTTAATATAGTTTGGGGCACATGGTAAGCAATAATCACTTTTTTAGTTGATCCAAGTGTTCGACCTTTCTTAATTATTCT